>NC_079189.1:590081276-590428776 GCF_029499605.1 Hyla sarda | reverse complement strand
AAGAGGGACCCATAGAAATTAAGGGCACAATTCAAAGAGTGACCACAGGAGGGTGCCTGAATGACCCGCAGTGGAGAGGAACTTTTATTTTTTTATTTAAGTGAACTAAATATGGCAGGAAGGAAGCGTGGAGAGCAGGTCGCCCCCGCGAAACTTCTGTCCGTAGGAACCCCTCTGCATGAAGGGCTAGGACGTCCACAGCAGAAGCAGAACATATGCAGGCAGTCCCAGGAATGGCGGCAGGGCGAAACAGCGTGCTATAGAAGTGCCTATTAAGCCGCCACTCTGCACTGAACCAGGGGACAAGAGCGGGTCGGCTGGAGGAGCTCCCGTCGGGCTGCTGCTGACGGAACCGCTCAATCAACATAGCGCCGCCGACCTTCGCAGTGGGGGAGCATTAAAGGTAAAGGGAAGGACCTTTGCAGTAAACAAACCTGGAGAGGAGGCGCAGCCTGACCTCCCGATTCATGCGCCGACTAAGGGGGAGAAGAAGGGTGGAGCTACGTGCCGCCATTGCCCCCAGGACTCCTGCCGGCTAAACACCCCAGGAGCGCACACCCGTCGGGTCCACAGAGCAGACCCAGTGAGAGGTGAGGCGGTGGCGGCTCCTGGCACATGCTAGGAGCTAGGGGAGAGCAGGCGGGTATGCAGCAGACCAGTTGGCATGCGGGTGGCTCTGTCGCTGGTTAAGAGCGCGTGGCCGCAGCAAGAGAAGTGCTGGCGGCTCCTGGCAAAAAGGGGACCGCCAGAAAATAGAAACTTGACAAGAGTCGGGAGGAACGTAGGAGTAGCTCCCTCCTCACTCCCCCCCCCCCCCACCATAGATGCTGAAGACTGAGATGCAGCAGGAGCTGCATGAATAAAATAGTAGTGTTAACCCCTCACTGCCCGGCCCCCACCTAGTCGCCATAAACAGCTCCAGAAGCAGGGCTACTACTGCTCAGCCAGCATTAGGTCACACTGTGTCATGCCAGGCTAATAAAGCGAGGCGAGCAGGGGCAGTGGGGGACCCAGACCCAGGGTACAACCTCCAGGAGCTGGCCTTTGGCGATAAGGGGTTGACGGCCCATACTCTTATGTTCCGTGCCTCTTTGTCACATATGGGGTAACAGGTAGTGCCATGCTCCTGAACCCCCACCTGAAAAAGGGAAACAAAAGGGAGATAAAAACTTAACTAAACAGCCCTTACTAGCTAAAACGGATTACCTCACTTCCAGTGGGCGGGTATATCCTGCCGGAGCTGACTTTTTTTCTCTAGTGTCAGCGCCTTCTAGTGGCAAGAGCCTATACCCATCAGTATAGGTGTCCCCCAACGAAGAGCGACCGAGAAAAATGGTTTTCCATTTAATTAAGACTAATTTGGAAAACGTGGATGGAATTATACCATTTAGATTGGCGAATAAATTAAAAAAATAAATGTAATTATCTCCATATTGACATTGTAGTCTTAGGATGTTCTGGATTCTAACAGCAGAAGTGTCTATTCTTCAGATCTATAAAAAGCATTGAACGATTGCTTTAGATATAGAACTCCCATTTCAGCAAGCTAAGTGTTATATGTAAATTTCCTACACAGGAAACTTGATTTTAAGTCTTTTTCTATAAAAAATATAGTCTAGAAAAGATCAAATATCACTGCTATTTATCTGTCTTAAAGGGGTATTCCGGCCAAAGACATCTTATCCCGTATACAAAGGATAGGGGATAAGATGTCTGATCGTGGGGGGCCCGCTGCTGGGACCCTCGCGATCTCCGTGCAGCACTTGCATTCTATGCAGGGCTGCATCTCCAGTCCCAGAAAGACAGAGCTTTCCGAGAATGGAGACACAGCCCCGCACAGAATGCAGGGAGCTGCAAAGAGATCGTGGGGGGGTCCCAGCAATCAGAAATCTTATCCCCTATCCTTTGTATAGGGGAGAAGATGTCTTTGGCCGGAATACCACTTTAATAGTCCTTGTCATGAAATAGTCCCAATAATAGTCCCAAAGCCATGTGTGAAAATAGTCCAGATTGGGATGGAAGGATACCAAATTTCTTCCGTGTTATATCCTTAGATGAAGTGTGCCCATTCTTGGAGTAGTGGGTTAGAAAGGGGCGGAGTGTATTTAGCATTCCATATTGATATGTCTATGATTAGATTTTGCCCATCTTGATATCATGAGGTTTCCTCTTGCAGAGTATATTCCTACTGTCCGTATATGATATCTAGAGATGAGCGAACTTACAGTAAATTCGATTCGTCACAAACTTCTCGGCTCTGCAGTTGACTTATCCTGTATAAATTAGTTCAGCTTTCAGGTGCTCCGGTGGGCTGGAAAAGGTGGATACAGTCCTAGGAGTCTCTTTCCTAGGACTGTATCCACCTTTTCCAGCCCACCGGAGCACCTGAAAGCTGAACTAATTTATGCAGGAAAAGTCATCAACTGCCGAGCCGAGAAGTTCGTGACAAATCGAATTTACTGTAAGTTCGCTCATCTCTAATGATATCCTCTAACCTAGTAGACTACTCACAATTGTTCTATTATAAGTAGCCAACTAATAAGCTTTATACTAACCTTGATATAGTCATATCTAATTGATATTTATTTGCATGTATATCATTGTATTATTACTCATTTATGTTTATAACCTTATAGCCAATAAATCTGCATATTTTCATAATACTTGTGTATTATTGTATATTGCAAAACTACATCCTCAGCGTTAAAGCGTACCCGTCAGATACAACAAAAAAATATTTTTTTAATATATCACTCAGTACCTAATCCTGACCATGTACATCTAATTTTTATGTGTCTAGCACCTTTATTTTTTTATTACACTTTTAATTTAGCTCACTAGTCTGAATTCCTCTCAAAGGGAGGGGGCGTGGCCTCACTGTGCAGGTCTCCGCCCCCTCCCTCAGTATGCTGTCTGCTCACATCTCCCCTAGCATTAGCAAAACTACAACTCCCAGCTTGTCCTCACTGACAGTAGCGGGACACAAGATGACAGTGGGAGGATTTCTCCTCCAGGTGTGAGCCCTGCACTCACAGCTGTCAATCAAGGAAGTGTGTCCATGACATAGGTGATGACTCATGGACACAGCAGGACTAGTATGAGCCCAAGCAGGCAGGGAGGGCAGTTGTCTGACCGGCTTTTTTAGCATGAAATGCTGAAAATTTTCTAATGAAAGCAATTGCTAAACCTATTGGTTATACATGCTTTACAACATATCAAAAGTTTTTGTATCTGACAGTGCCCATTTAACGTCATCTCGTCAAAGATAACTTGATATCTGAGGAAATAGGCTCAGATGTGAATTGTATCGATTAGGTTGGTCTACAATTCATCAGGTCATAAATGTAAACATTTTTGATCATTTTCATCATTTTTAATAATTTATATTTTTTTATAACCATAATTCATAATTGGGTTCTTACCGCGACATAGGTCAATCTTTATTATCCATTGAAATAATAATAAAAAAAAAAAAACCTGTACAAGACAAAAAAACAACATAACTCAATTATTGTACAATTTTAATTGCAATTGTTTTTTTTTTTTTTTATACATTGTTTCGCACATGGAAACAAAGTTTCAGTATCACCGTGAATGCCAACCTCTGATTTCCGGGTAAGCAAATAGGACATATTCTGTGATGAAGATTTACACTGTTCATTTCACACTTAAGTTCATCATTTGCACAGATTCTAACAGTCCAGCTGGATGATATATACATACACTCAAAGCCATTCGACATGATAAAATGTGAGTTACGTACACGCAAAATGTAGTGAAGGTATCCATGCGATTTATATACATATTTGCATATCTTCACCCTTTAGCTTGCCAGACAACGCTCAACACTTTGCGCTGCAAATGGTTAAAAGAAATCTGGCAGCAAAAAGTTTTCAACTTTTTTTTTTTTTTTCTCCCCACATTTCCATCCGATTTCAGACAGATATGTATAAAACAAGCGGAAGGAAAAAAAAAGACTAAACAAAAAAAAAAAAAAAGGTGCACATTTCAAAGCCTTCAGCCTTCTTATTCCGACCAATTGTGCAAATCTATTTCTGAGGAACACTGGGATGAAACAAAGAAAAAAAAAAAATTATAAAAATAAAATAAAATACACATAACACAACAGGGGTTTGGTGCTAGAAATATTTTTTGGCTCGTCCAGTATTCCTCTAGCAAGTCTTATAATCCTAAAGTGATAAATTAAAAAAGAGAAGGGGGGAAAAAAGAAAAAAAAAAAGGAAAAAGGAAAAATTTTTTTGCTAGAGATTGTCTTTTTCTTTGTCTTCTCGCGGAATGTGCAAAATGAACGATTTCTTGCCTTTTGCTTTCCGTGACCTACAACGTTGCAGTGAAATGTATTGGGGCGGCAGAATTTGTCTATAAAGGATAGTAACCGAATAGCGGCACAATGTTAGTATAGGGTAAACATCCCTAAATCCGGAATTCAAGATTATTGGACCCTCTTAGAAAAGTATATAAGAAAAATTCACTCAAAAAGGGTCGAGAACCTTCAGGAATAAAGCTCGAAACGTAATACTGCTTTTACCTCCGTGTATTTTTAGGCTAATGTGTTACCGAGAACATGTTTTTATGGGATACCGGATTGAAGGAATTTCACTGCACGTCGACGAGGTCGACGTGCAGTGAAATTCCTTCAATCCGGTATCCCATAAAACAGGTTTCCGGTAACACAGGAGCCTAAAAGTATCCGATAAAACATGTTCACGGTAACAAAGGAGTCTAAAAGTATCTGGATACAACATGTTCCCAGTAACACAGGAGCCTAAAAGTATCCAGATAAAAACAGGTTCCCGGTAACACAGGAGCCTAAAAGTATCCAGATAAAACAGGTTCCCGGTAACACAGGAGCCTAAAAGTATCCGATAAAACATGTTCACGGTAACAAAGGAGTCTAAAAGTATCTGGATACAACATGTTCCCAGTAACACAGGAGCCTAAAAGTATCCAGATAAAAACAGGTTCCCGGTAACACAGGAGCCTAAAAGTATCCAGATAAAACAGGTTCCGGGTAACACAGGAGCCTAAAAGTATCCAGATAAAACAGGTCCCCGGTAACACAGGAGCCTAAAAGTATCCAGATAAAACAGGTTCCCGGTAACACAGGAGCCTAAAAGTATCCAGATAAAAACAGGTTCCTGGTAAGGCTGGGTTCACACTACGTTTTCTCCCATACGGGAGCGCATACGGCAGGGGGGAGCTAAAACCTCGCGCTCCCGTATGTCACCGTATGCGCTCCCGTATGTCATTCATTTCAATGAGCCGACCAGAGTGAAACGTTCGGTCCGGTCGGCTCATTTTTGCGCCGTATGCGCTTTTACAACCGGACCTAAAACCGTGGTTGACCACAGTTTTAGGTCCGGTTGTAAAAGCGCATATGGCGCAAAAATGAGCCGACCGGACCGAACGTTTCACTCCGGCCGGCTCATTGAAATGAATGACATACGGGAGCGCATACGGTGACATACGGGAGCGCGAGGTTTTAGCTCCCCCCTGCCGTATGCGCTCCCGTATGGGAGAAAACGTAGTGTGAACCCAGCCTAACACAGGAGCCTAAAAGTATCCAGATAAAACAGGTTCCCGGTAACACAGGAGCCTAAAAGTATCCAGATAAAACAGGTTCCCGGTAACACAGGAGCCTAAAAGTATCCAGATAAAACAGGTTCTCTGTAACACAGGAGCCTAAAAGTATCCAGATAAAATAGGTTCCCAGTAACACAGGAGCCTAAAAGTATCCAGATAAAACAGGTTCCTGGTAACACAGGAGCCTAAAAGTATCCAGATAAAACAGGTTCCCGGTAACACAGGAGCCTAAAAGTATCCAGATGAAAACAGGTTCCCGGTAACACAGGAGTCTAAAAGTATCCAGATAAAAACAGGTTCCCGGTAACACAGAAGCCTAAAAATCTTAAAGGGGTACTCCGCTGGAAAACATTTTTTTTTTTTTAAATCAACTGGTGTCAGAAGGTTAAACAGATTTGTAAATTACGTCTATTTAAAAATCCGAATCCTTCCAGTACTTATCAGCTGCTGTATACTACAGAGGAAGTCTTTTTCTTTTTTAATTTCCTTACTGTCTGACCACAGTGCTCTCTGCTGACACCTCTATCCATGTCAGGAACTGTCCAGAGCCGGACAGCTTTGCTATAGAGCTTTGCTCTTGCTCTGGACAGTTCCTGAGATAGACAGAGGTGACAGCAGAGAGCACTGTGGTCAGACAGAAAATAAATGATAAAAAGAAAAGAACTTCCTGTGGAGCATACAGCAGCTGATGACTACTGGAAGAATTAAGATTTTTTAATCAAAGCAATTTACAAAGCTGTTTATCTTTCTGGCACCAGTTGATTAAAAAAAAAATGTTTTACAGAGAAGTACCCCTTTAATTTTGGGAAAATCCAATAGGGTGTAGAATCAGTCCCACACAGTAAGGGCATAGTCGCCACCCCCCCTTGAACCCAGGCGGTAATGTATAGTAGAAAAGGTTTACATTTCACCGCTATGTATCATAGGTCATGAAGTGAACCTACACTTCCGGATGCAGTGATGACTTTCAGGGTTACTGAGGTGATGACTTTTTGTCTATACGTTGTTATTAAAAAAAAAAAAAAAAGACCATATACATCCCCGACCACGTAGTGTTTTGCAAACATACAACAGGGTCTTTCTCCCCGAGGTGTCTTTAAGAAGGTTGGCAGAATCTGGAGGTGGGGGTGAAGGTCGGCCATGCGGGGAAATATGTAACAAAGGTCCATGAACAAGGCATCGTAACGCTGATCAGAGGAGAAGTCTGGCTATGTACAATCTGTGACGGGGTCTCAGTGCTTGGCTGTTGCATACAGAGTAACTTTTTACATTTTTTTTTTTTCCTTAGAAAGAATCCGGATGGATTTATGTAAGGTGACATAATCAGATGGTGCTCAAAAAAGAAGAAGAAGAAAAAAAAAAAAGAGGGTTCTTCATTCACTGTGCACTGGATGGTCAGCATTAAACGAGAGAAGGTGCTCCTGCAATGGTCAGCCGGGCAATGTCCAGAACTTAGTCCATAATATTAATAATAATAATAATACATTATATATATATATAATACAAATTTATAGTCAGGATTCTGCATCGGTGCAAAGTACTGGTTGCTTTGGTGGAACAGCTAGGAGACCCTCTGCTTCTTCATGCATCTGTCAAGAGACAAAAAGAAAAGAAAAAATAATGAGACCAATAGGTAAGTCCAGGAATAAGTAAAGGTCAATATAGCAGAGGATAAAAGGATAATCACAAAAAAACATGTTTATATTAAAGAGGGGGATGGGGATCTCTGTAAACATGTTCATTTATAAAACTACTAAAATTTGAGGGACTTAAGGCGTTGAGAAGATGTGGAGCTCACAAGGATATTGTGAGCTTGGAGTGCACTGCTTCTGAGTGTAGAACATCATAGCATCTAGTCATGCCTTGTCTGGATGTGGGCTCCAGAAAACTTTCAGATGTCGCGCGCACGTGTATGCAAAGTAGCTTTCTGGAGCCCCCTTTAGGAGGTAGCTTTCCCTCGGAGTCAACGTTTAGCTTCTTTAAGAAGCTCTAAAGGGGTACTCCGCCCCTAGACATCTTATTCTCTATCGAAAGGATAGGGGATAAGATGTCAGATCGCGGGGGTCCCGCCGCTGGGGACCCCCGGGATCTCGGCTGCAGCACCCACCTGTTGCGGCTTCCGGCAGCACTGGAGGCTCTCATCCTAACGCCTCACAACCACGGTGACAGAGGATGGTGATGTCACGACTCCGCCCCCCGTGTGACGTCACGCCCCGCCCCCTCAATGCAAGTCTATGGGAGGGGGCGTGACGGCAGTCACGCCCCCTCCCATAGACTTGCATTGAGAGGCGGGGCGTGACGGCACATGGGGGCGGAGTCATGATGTCATGATCTCACGTCACCGTGGTCGGGAGCGGAAGCCGCAACAGGTGGGTGCTGCAGCAGAGATCCCGGGGGTCCCCAGCAGCAGGACCCCCGAGATCTGACATCTTATCCCCTATCCTTTCGATAGGGGATAAGATGTCTAGGGGCAGAGTACCCCATTAAATGGGAAAGGGTGGGGTATCTGACAGATGGGACCCACCAAGATCTCCGGCACGGCGCTCCGGCTCTACTCAAGCGTGGAGTGGGGGTCCGTGTACGCCCTCCATGCATCTCTATGGAAGAGCCGAAGCGCTGTACTCGTACATCTCCGGCTATTCCATAGAGATGCATGGAGGAGGTGTGTCGACCCCCTTCTCCGTTCACCAGGGGAGCTGTGCAGGAGATCGCAGGGGGGGCCAGGCGGTTGGACCCCCCCCCACAATCTGACTCTTCAGCTGTCCAGGCATGCTGGGAGTTGTAGTTTTGCAACATCTGGAGGCACCCTGGTTAGGAAACACTTTTCTAGACCTAAAGCCACAGTATATTTTATTAGCCTGACAGGATCAAATTCCATTTTTTGTCCATAACAATACGTAGTTGTCATACATGGGATACATGGCCTGATAAATGAGGCACAGTGCGGTATCTCATACTTACAATCTGAAACTGCACATCCTGAAAGAGCTCCTGAATAAACCTCCGGGACGGGAGACGAAACGTGCAATGTGCTAATAAGTAGGAAACCTCGGAGTAGAGGCAAATGTCATCGAAAGCTTGAGGAAACTTCTCTTTAATTCTAAAAACAAAGGAATAAACAATAAGTTATTACTGCGACAACGTCAGCGGTCCCAGGAAAATCTGCAGGCTACACGTCTGATGATAACGCTGGGTGACAAGGTCCGGCGACGTGTCCTTTTACATCCCCAGAAGTCACATTGCCGGAGGACTGTGAGGTTTATTTTCACACATCTATATAGATATTTATAGAAGATGTCAGCTCCTTCACACACACAGACATCACTTACATGAATAATGCTCCTGGGCTCGGCCTGGACCACAACCTCTAAAAGAACAGTGAATATTTACATGGGGGAAAACATATTTTCGGGTGGGGGGCAATGTCCGCTATTGGGAGAAAAAAAGGCTCACAAATCTTTCTAAATGACCGCATAGCACTGAATAGTATTAGCAATCTAATGACTGGTATAAATAGTCCCCCTATGGACATAGAAAGTGTCAAATAAATGTGGGGGGAAAAAAAAGTAGATTTTTTTTTTTTTTTTTTTTTAAAGGCCCTCTCCCCAATAAAAGTGTAGATTGCCCCCTTTTCCCATTTTACTTACTAAAAAAGGGGTGAAAAAAAAAACAATGAATAAATGTATTTGGTATCTGTGCGGGCATAAATGTCCGAACAATCAAAATATAATGTTAAAGGGGTACTCCGGTGGAAGAACAATTTTTTTTTTCTTTTTTTTAAAATCAACTGATGCCAGAAAGTTAAACATATTTGTAAATTACTTCTATTAAAAAATCTTAATCCTTCCTGCATTTATTAGCTGCTGAATACTACAGAGGAAATTATTTTCTTTTTGGAATGCTCTCTGATGACATCACGAACACACTGCTCTCTGCTGATTATAATATTATAATAATAAGTCTTTATTTATTGTTGTCCTTAGTAGGATTTGAACCCAAGGCCCCAGCACTGCAAGGCAGCAGTGCTAACCACTAAGCCACCATGCTGCCCTTAGCATACATCTGCTATGGGCAGCATGGTGGATGTCAGCAGAGAGTTCTGTGGTTGTGATGTCATCAGTGTTCCAAAAAGAAAGGAATTTCCTCTGTAGCATTCAGCAGCTAACAAGTACTGGAAGGATTAAGATTTTTTAATAGAAGTAATTTATAAATATGTTTAACTTTCTGGCACCAGTTGATTTAAAAAAGAAAAAATATATAGTTTTTCCACCGGAGTACCCCTTTAATGATCCCGTATGGTATAGCTGAAGACAGCGCTCCCATAGAGATGTATGGCAGGGCGTGGCAGACCCTGCTTCGGGCGGGGTTCGTGACGCGGCGCTCTGGGGGAGAGCCGGGGCTCCATACACTGCGGTCGGACCCCCAGCAATCTAAAACTTATCCTTTGTACTGTGGATAGGGGATAAGTTTTTCTGTACTTCAAAGCATTGGACTTCTCCTTTAAGTCTTATGGTATTATGCCAGGAAAGAAAGAAAAAATGTCCGCTATTGAGAGGTGTCCCCTATTGAGAGATGTCCCCTATTGGGAGGTGTCCCCCCCATTGGAGAATTTTACTGTACTTCTTTTTTCTGTATAAATGGAAAGATATAAGACAGATAACAGCTAGTTAGGCCGGGTTCACACCAGCACCTAACACTGTTTGGGAGCTCCATCGTAGAGCCTGCGCCAATGACAAACAACAGACCATCCAGGTCCGTTGTTTGTCACTGGCGCAGGCTCTGTGACAGTCCCATTGACTTGGGGGTCCGCCTACAGCTATCGTCATTTGAACCGACTCACTAACAAGGGTTGGACAATACAGTCAAGTTGCTAGTGAGCCAGTGGGTGTGTCAGCTCTACCGTTTTCTCGATTTCAGAGAGCAAAACATCTACAGACGGAAGTAGCTGTGGTTGAAAGCCGAAGCAGAATTGTAACAAAAAAAAAAAAAACTCAGTCCAGTGCACGCCTGTTTTCTTGATACTGTGTAAACTTGCATTCAACTGTGAGGTAGCTAATTTCTTTCTAAATATACGACACCCCTATAAGTTGTGGTTGGTTGGAGGAGCTTCTAAGATACCATGATGTACAAGCGTGAATGTTCTCTCTGTTAGGACTAGTGTTTCCCAACCAGGGTGCCTCCAGCTGCTGCAAAACTACAACTCCCAGCGTGCCAGGACAGCCTTTGGCTCTCCGGGCATGCTGGGAGTTGTAGTTTTGCAACATCTGGAGGCACCCTTATTTAGACACATTTCTATACAGAACATGTAAGTTTTATTTTCTCACTTTCTGTTCCAGAACTTGCACTGGGCTTTGCCCGGCAGCCATGATGTCTTGGCCGTGTACCTGCGCGGATCTTCCTTGCATAATCATTTGCCCATCAGAACGGATGATAGTTCCGAACACATATATAGTAAATACTAGTGACAGCCCCGGTTTACAGCATCGCTTGGAAACTTGCTGTCCGGAACATTTACTTCAACAAAAACATGTACATGGAGGAGAAGAGGATTCCTATTTCTTGCATACATATATGCTGATAGTATAAGCCAATTGCAAATAAAAAAAAAATAAAGAGGTTCTGCAGCACTCCAGAGTAGAAAATCGAGTGTTGTTTATTCCTCCATAGTGGGGAGGAGGAAGAACTTACTGTACACCAGAGTTTCCCTAATCAGGGTGCCTCCAGAGGTTGCAAAACTACAACTCCCAGCATGCCCGGACAGCCAAAGGCTGTCCAGGCATGCTGAGAGTTGTAGTTTTGCAACAGCTGGAGGCACACTGGTTGGGAAAAACTGCTAAACACACATATATATATATATATATATATGTTAATAACTCATTTACAGCCAAATATTCCTATAAGAAGATACAATGATATGGATATGATAATATCTTACGTTAGAAGTCCGGTTTCGTGACCCTTTGTTCCTACAGAACTACTTAAATTTATGACAAGTCTTAACACTTCCTTCCGCAGCAATATTCGGCACACGGGTGTATCTTCAGGAATGGATTTCCCTCCTGTGCAGAAAATATACATTAATCTTTTATATGCGGCTTATTAAATATACATTATAAAAAAACTGAATTCAAAATTTTGGACCTATTTGAATTAAACAAGAACTAAATATTAGATAGATGGATGGATATGTATGAGATAAATAGATATGATCTATATAGATAGATATGAGATAGATAGATATGAGATAGATCTATAGATAGGAGATAGATAGATATGAGATAGATAGATATGAGATAGATAGATATGAGATAGATCTATAGATAGGAGATAGATAGATATGAGATAGATAGATATGAGATAGATATGAGATAGATAGATATGAGATAGATCTATAGATATGAGATAGATAGATATGAGATAGATAGATATGAGATAGATCTATAGATATGAGATAGATAGATATAAGATAGATATATATGAGATAGATAGATATGAGATAGATCTATAGATATGAGATAGATAGATATAAGATAGATATATATGAGATAGATATATATGAGAGAGATAGATATGAGATAGATAGATAGATATGAGCAAACAACAAAAAACGTGGTCTCAAATGGCTGGAGGTGCTCAACCCCAAATGCAGTTGTGCATTTATACTGGGGGAGCAGATCCCGCCCTTGTAGTCCGTTGCTAGGGGCGATCCCCAGCATAAAAATGCATACAATGGAGGATGCCTGCAGCGGACTACAAGTGCCACAATAGAATCCTACACCAGATAAACGGTGTGGATGTGTAACAATTAGAATACAATACAGGAATATGGGTACACTACTGTGGTAGATGTATACAATGACATTGGCTATCCCTCAACACTGATGTTAAAATTGAGACATTCGCCAGTGTATCCTTATATGAAGGACACACCAGAGCAGAGCACAAGGCAGCATTAAGGAAGCACCTGTGAGGCCAGGCACCCATATTAGCCAACTCAGGTGGGGCTTTCAGCTTGCCTCCCTCCTCCCATTGTATGTGTGCTCAGTCACGCTGGAGGGTATCTGGGAGGAAGTTGTGAGTTGACCGAATGCTGCCGTAATTGCCCACTGGCCCCTGTTTTGCTTAACAAGCACAGGTAGGTTAGCGTTAGGTCTCGCACCAATTTGAGAAACCTTGGCGTTGGTGTGCGGGCTCTGGTGTGTCCTTCATATAAGGATACACTGGCGGATGTCTCAATTTTAACATCAGTGTTGAGGGATAGCCAATGTCATTGTATACATCTACCACAGTAGTGCACCTAAATTTCTGTATTGTAGATAGATATGAGATAGATAGATAGATATGAGATAGATATGAGATAGATAGATATGAGATAGATATGAGATAGATATGAGATAGATAGATAGATATGAGATAGATAGATAGATATGAGATAGATAGATATGAGATAGATAGATATGAGATAGATATGAGATAGATAGATATGAGATAGATAGATATGAGAAAGATAGATAGATATGAGATAGATATAAGATAGATATGAGATAGATATAAGATAGATAGATAGATATAAGATAGATATAAGATGGATAGATAGATATGAGATAGATAGATAGATATGAGATAGATATATGAGATAGATATGAGGTAGATAGATATGAGGTAGATAGATATGAGATAGATAAATATGAGATAGATAGGTAGGTAGATATGAAATAGATAGATAGATAGATATGAGTGAGAGATAGATATGAGTGAGAGATAGATATGAGTGAGAGATAGATATGAGATAGATAGATATGAGATAGATAGATATGAGATAGATAGATATGAGATAGATAGATATGAGATAGATAGATATGAGATAGATAGATATGAGATAGATAGATATGAGATAGATAGATATGAGATAGATAGATATGAGATAGATAGATATGAGATAGATAGATATGAGATAGACAGATAGATATGAGATAGATAGATATGAGATAGATAGATATGAGATAGATAGATATGAGATAGACAGATAGATATGAGATAGATAGATATGAGATAGATAGATATGATATAGATATGAGATATATAGATATGAGATATATAGATATGAGATAGATAGATGAGATAGATATATCTATATAGCTAATTAATGGTATTTAAACAATTATATAGGTTGATGAGAGGGAAAGGATGGGCTATGGTTTTAGTTCCCTGGAGTATCACTTTAAGTGCAAGAATACAGCACAAACACAATGAATAATTTTGTCAGCAGATTAATACAGTAAAAACGGACAATCGAAACATAACGATGACGACGAGTGCGGCCACTTACCTAGAACTAGCTCTGTACTTTTGGTGCTGCTTGCAGAGCCCTGGGAAACACCATCACTACACCCTGAAATTCCAGAACACTTGGAAGAATGGGACACCACCTCTAAATGATTGGGGATGCTATGGGCACACCAGTCAGAATATGGAATGTCAGGAAAGTCTGAGGGATAAACAATGGAGTCAAGGCTGAATAGGAGTGAAATGGACAATGAGCAAATACAATCGTGATACAATATAAAAGGAAGGAACAATATCACTTCATGTCTTTATAATAGGAGAAGTATCAGTGGTGTAGTGTGAACCTTGTGTCCAAATATGGGGGTGCTCCTTTGTGAAAGTCGGGACTTCCTGTGGCTACAGGAGCTACCCCCCTTCTAGCAGTGGTCTCAAACAGTGGCCCTCCAGATGTTGCAAAACTTCAACTCCCAGCATGCCCGGACAGCCGTTGGCTGTCCGAGCATGCAGGGAGTTGATGTTTTGCAACATCTGGAGGGTCACAGTTTTAAGACCACTGCCTCATAGTATACATAGGATGTGGGCAAAGAAAGAACTGAGCAACTATTAATGTGCGAAAATGTAGGATAGGTGTGTAATGTATGAAATAATGAAAGGGGGGAAATGACACATTCATTCTTTATGGTGGTGTCCCTCAAAGAAACACCAAAAACTAAAAGGGGATTTGTCTACGCTCCTATGCTGACCTTCTCAAATTTGTATAAATGAGATGAAGCCCTCATTTGATAACTTTATATGGGTGCTGTCAGATCCAAAATATTTGTCTATGTTGTTACTGATGAAAAATAAAGACCTTTTGTAATATGGTTGTTTTTTCAAATATTTAGTAAAGTTTTGTTTTTTTTGGAAGAAAGAAAATGACTCCTGAAAATCCCACCACAAGGGGTCCCCATAACTACTGGGCCACGAACCAGCCCTGCAGTAGCATCAGGTTTGTCCATGAGTCATGGACAAGAGATGACTAATGGATAAGGCAGCATGAGCAGACACACCAATCACCTCCCACCACACATCAATCACCTCCCACCACAAGGAGGGACACACACCCTCCTACCACACACCAATCACCTCCCACTACCACAAAGAGGGACACGCCCCCTCCCACCAATCACCTCCCACCTCTGCAAGGGAGGGACATGCCCCCTCCCACCACACACCAATCACCTCCCACCACCACAAGGGAGGGACACACCCCCTCCCACCACACACCAATCACCTACCACAACCACAAGGTTATTGGTGTATGGTGGAAGAGGGCGTGTCCCTCCCTTGTGGTTGTGGGAGGTTATTGGTGTGTGGTGGAAGGGGGTGTATCCCTCCCTTGTGGTGGTGGGAGGTGATTGGTGTGTGGTGGGAGGGGGCGTGTCCCTCCGTGGTGGTGGTAGGTGATTGGTGTGTGGTAGGAGGGGGAGTGTCCCTCCTTTGTGGTGGTGGGAGGTGATTGATATTGGTGGGGGGGCATGTCCCTCCCTTGTAGATGTGGGAGGTGATTGGTGTGTGGGGGCATGTCCCTTGTTTTCGGTGGTGGGAGGTGAATGGTGTGTGGTGGGAGGGGGCGTGTCCCTCCCTTGTGGTGGTGGTAGGCGATTGGTGTGGGTGGGGGTTGGCATGTCCCTCCCTTGTAGAGGTGGGAGGTGATTGGTGTGTGCTGGGAAGGGGGCATATCTTTCGTTTGTGGTGGTGGGAGGTGATTAGTGTGGGGTGGGAGGGGGCGTGTCCCTCCTTGGGGTGGTGGTGGGAGGTGATTGGTGTGTCTGCCCATCCAGCCTTATCCATGATGCTGCTGCAGGAATGGTTAGTGTCCCAGTAGGTATGGGGACCCCTAGTGGTGGAATTTTCAGGAGCAGTTTCCTTTATTAAATATTCAAAATAATCTAACAGTGCCAATTTAACTTCACATTTTCTATAACTTTTTTTTTTCACGCGCAATAATCCCTTTTGAGGGATTTCGTTTTTGCTGAAAATTTACATGTTATCTGTTACGGTGAAACTCAATTTATATGATTTTCGGTAAGTTTAGTTACTTTAGATGGGCTAAAAAATATATAAATATGCTTTGAATCACCATATTCCGACCCCTATAACTTTTTTTTTTTTTTTTTTTTCGTCTACGGAGCTGTATGATGTACTTTTTATCTGTACCATTTAGGTATCACTTTAACACTTTTTATTACACTTTTTCTGGAACGTACTGTGACCAAAAAAAAATGTATGCGGTTTACAGTGGGATAAAATTTTTTAGTTTGGACATTTCCAAAAGTGGCGATATAAGCAATAATTAGATTGCTTTTACAGTTCACTGCCATATTACTGTCAAATTGGTGATGATCTAGTACAGCCTGCCTGAGGAAAACTGTAGAAGATCTCCCTATGGCAGACTAAGGAGTCCTCAAGGCCTCCCACTACTATAGTAACCGACTGGCACACATGATTGCAGGAGTTCCGATGGGACCCCTGACAAGGGCGGCATCTGTAGTTTACTCTCTTATGTAAGCTGCAGACAGCTGTAATAGACAGCCGACATCTGTTGCATATAGAAAGGGCTCAGCTTATAATGCAATGACTGCCATTTGCCATAATAAAGGCGAATGGTCAGTCATTAAGATGTTAAAAGGGTCAAAGTTAAAACCTATCTACAGCATGGGGGGAAACTCTTTGAACCATGGTGGTCTGACCCCCACCGATCAAAAGTATGGAGGTCACTTGTTTCCCAACCAGGGTGCCTCAAGCTGTTGCAAAAGTACAACTTCCAGCATGCCCGGACAGCCGAAGGTTGTCCAGGCATGCTGGGAGTTGTACTTTTGCCACAGCTGGAGGCACCCTGGTTGGGAAACACTGCTCCATGGTATTCACCTGGCTATCTTCGGAAGTCCCCCCAGTACTATATTACAGACATGTCCACTAGAATAGCTGACGTATAATGCTACAGTTTACAGTACAAGGTATGTAAAATCCTGTCTGCACTCGAGAGGTTCTCACCCGTCCATAAAGTTGCGCCGTCAAAAAAAAAAAACGGACTTTAAAAAAAATTAAAAAAAACGGACAATAACGGATGCAAACGGATGCTATCTGTTTGTATCCATTTGGATCCGTTATTGTTCAGTTAAGAAACCAAAAAATGTATTTATTTTTTTCGTTCTGAGCATGCTCAGAAGTAAAAATGGATCAAAAAACGGATGCAACGGATTGAAAAAACGGATGCAAACGGATGACATTAAAGGCTCATCCGGTTTCCTTAGACTCCAATGTTAAATTTACAGTATACGTTTTTTCCTCCGTTTTTTTGACGGGAGAAAAAATACTGCATGCAACGTCTTCTCTCCCGTAAAAAAAAAAAACGGAAACGAGCGCAGACGGGTGCAAACGGATGTGAAGAGATTGTAAAAGAAATCTCATTGACATTAATGGCATTATTTTACAACCGTTTCTGATCTTGTTTACAAGCAGTAATGGAACCTAGACGGGGGAAAAAAACGGGGACAGACGGTGGTGTGAACGCACCCTTAGAGCCACGGTCTTACCTAACCGGCTGTATTCACTGACCAGGCTACTGCTGTAACCCAAGATGCGGATTCCCACGCAGTACAGGCAGTTATCGTCCGTATGCTCCTGCAGGCCCGTGTCTTCCATGTTTTCCAGGAACTGAGAGGCATCTGAGCGACTGGAGTTCATTATTTCTGTAATACTGAATTGTTGCCGCAAAGCTTGGTAAGGGCTTTTCACCCCAGATCCGGTAATACCTGCAAAAAGGACAAATCGATTGGAATACACGTCAACAGAATGAAAGTCTAGAAAACAATGAAAAATCCCTGCAGGCAACAATTAGAAGTTAGGTGCCATTGAGCATCAGTTCCTGGAGAGGCCAGTTGGAGTAGGGGGTTCCCTTATGTAGTGTCCATCTCAGCTAGATGGTGTACAGATCCTACAGGAGGCGCTCTTGGGATACATTTTATGGCCATTTACAAATGCTTCCACCAGTGATCTAATGTTTATGTTATATAGGCATTTCCCAACTGGGCTGCTGTCCCGACACTGCCAGTGCTCTGCTGGTTCTGTGTTGTCCCAACCCCACAGGACTTCATCAGCCAACCAGTGACAGACTTCTATGTCGATTCTCACATTTGTTGTTGGATTACAATGAAGATATTTATGTCATATTATTTTTATCTCTATTTTTATTTATATTTATGTATTATTTTTTTCATTTTAGCATTATTTTTTATTTATTTTCACGTTATATATTACACTAGCTGAGTACACGGCGCTGCCTGGTTTTTCCTACATTATCCTTGTGGGGAAGGAAAAGCAACAAAGGAGGAAGCTTTTGTCCTCCTATCCCATCCCTGAATCCTGACTCCATATCCTCTCCTCATATCCCGACCCCAAATCCCCTCCTCATATTTTGTTCTCATATCTCGACCCCATATGCCGTTCCTATATCCTGTCCTCATATCCCATCCTTATACCCCTTCTTCATATCCCGACCTCATACCACGTCCTCATATCCCGACCTCATATCCCATCCCTATACCCCTTCTTCATATCTCGTCCCCATATCCAGAGCTCATACCGCGTCCTCATATCCCGACCTCGTATCCCACCCCCATATCCCGTCCTCATAGCTAATCCTCATTTCTAATGCTCATATCCCGTCCTCAGGTGGGGCTGCGTTGTGGTAAAGATATTGTAAGCTGAAGATAAAGGGGGTGTGGCTTAAAATGTTGGCGTGTCTTTGTGAGATGGGACATGGCATGCAGGGAGGGTGTGGCTTACCAGCCGGACTGATGCATTCACCAGGAGATGCAGAGCGGAGCTTGTGGAGTAAGGCACCAGAAGTCCTATATACAGTACTTGCATGGAACTTGAAACAAAAACCACATCCTTCACATATGGGGGCAGGTTAGGGGTTAATTTAACTATTATATATTTTTACTTGACATATAAGTAACATGTCACCAAGTATTATCAAAATATCTCCAGCTGTTTGGAACTTATGCAGTAACATATATTTCCCATAGACTTGTATGGGACTCTAAAATAAAAACCCCAACTCTTGCAAATGGGGGTGAATAAGGGTTAAATCACCTATCCTATGTTTGTTTTTTGACATATAGTAACATGTGTGCCAAGTTTCATGTTAATATCTTTAATGTTTTGGAAGTGATGCTGGAACATACACACACACATTGAGTTATATATATATATATATATATATATATATATATATATATATATACACATACACTAGCTGAGTACCCAGCGTTGCCCGATTTTTCCTTCCTAATCCTTGTTGGGGAGGAAAATCAACAAAGAGGAAGCTTTTGAGTTCATATCCCATTCTCATGAATTGTCATATCCCAACCCCATATCCCGTCCTCATATCTTGTCCTCCCGTCTTGTCCTCCCGTCTTGTCCTCCCATCTTGTCCTCCCATCTTGTCCTCCCATCTTGTCCTCCCATCTTGTCCTCCCATCCCGACCTCCCATCCCGACCTCCCATCCCGACCTCCCATCCCAACCTCCCATCCCAACCTCCCATCCCAACCTCCCATCCCAACCTCCCATCCCAACCTCCCATCCCAACCTCCCATCCCAACCTCCCATCCCAACCTCCCATCCCGATCCCGTCATCACATCCAGTCTTCATATTCCGACCTCATATACCGTCCTTATATCCCATCCTCATGCCCCATCCTCATATCCTGTACTCAGGTGGGACTGATTTGTGATGAAGATACTGTAAGCTGAAAATAGAAGGGGATGTGGCTTTGTGGGACTGGGTGTGATTTGCAAGCCAGATTAATGCACAAAAAGGGTAGATAATAAAAGGGGTGGGGCTTAAACAGTGGGCGTGTCTTTGTGAGATGGGGTGTGGCTTGCAAGCCAGACTGACACATTCACCAGGAGATGTAGACTTGAAACACAAACCCATCTTTTATATAAGGATGTAGTTAAGGGTTAATTTAACTATTATATATTTTTATTTGACATATAAGTAACATGTGACCGGGTATTATTGAAATATCTCCAGCCGTACAGAAGTTATGTCAGAACATATATTTCCCATTGATTTGCATGGGACTTTAAACAAAAACCCCGACCCTCACAAATTGGGGTAGTTAAGGGTTAAATTAAATAACTATCCTATATTTTAGGTGGACATATAAGTAACATGTGACCAAGTATTATCAAAATATCTCCAGCCGTTTGGAAGTTATGCAGTAACATATATTTCCCATAGACTTGCATGGGACTTTAAACAAAAACCCTGACCCTGGCAAATGGGGGTGAGTAAGGGTTAAATCACCTATCCTATGTTTGTTGTTGACATATAAGTTACACGTGGCCAAGTTTCATGTTAATATCCTTAGCCGTTTGGACGTGATGCTGGAACATATACACACACTGAGTTTTATATACAGATTTTGTATTTTCTTACATTTATCATTTTTTAAATAATTTTTATAATGTTTTTATTATATTTAAAAATTTTATTTTGATTCATTGATTTTTGTTTATTTTTTATTCCTACTGCTATTCTGGAGTATGAATTTTATTATTATTTAGGGGCTGCTATATTCATTACTATAAATTTAGTGATATGTCATAGAATTTCGCTTGGTCATTGTTCACATATATCTATGGTAGGGCATGTTTTCCCACGTCCATTCAAGTTATATACAATTCTAAAATCCAGCCCACATGTTATATGAGGATTTTTAGGGCAACATATGCAATTAATTGATAGGTGATTTTTATACACATAAAAGCAATGTGGTATGAGTTATTTTGTATTCTTACATAGTTAGTACGGTCGAAAAAAGACATATGTCCATCAAGTTCAACCAGGGAATTGAAGGGTAGGGGTGTGGTGCGATATTGGGGAAGGGATTTTATATTTCTTCATAAGCATTAATGTTATTTTGTTTCAGGAATGTATCTAACCCTGTTTTGATGCTATTAATTGTTGCTGCTGTGACCAGTTCCTGAGGTAGACCGTTCCATAAATTCACAGTCCTCACGGTAAAGAAGGCGTGTCGCCTCTTTAGACTAAACCTTTTCTTCTCCAGACGGAGGGAGTGCCCCCTTGTCCTTTGGGAGGGTTTAACCTGGAACAGTTTTTCTCCATATTTTTTGTATGGGCCATTTATATACTTATATACATTTATCATATCCCCCCTTAAACGTCTCTTCTCAAGACTAAACAATTGTAACTCCTTTAATCGCTCCTCATAGCTAAGATGTTCCATGCCCCATATTAGTTTAGTCGCGCGTCTCTGCACCCTTTCCAGCTCCACAGTGTCCCTTTTATGGACAGGTGACCAAAACTGAACAGCATATTCCAGGTGAGGCCGAGGAAAGGACCTAAGGCAGTCCTGAAACGCGTCTGGCCTACGTTTGGATTTGAGATACGGACAGTGCATTTTATCTATTAAAGGGGTACTCCACTGCTCAGCGTTTGGAACAGTTTGTTCCAAAGGCTGAGCAGCGGAGTACCCCTTTAATGGTGAGCTCGGGAATGTTATACTAGTTATATTTTTTTTACTATTGGAACACAGCCACTGATTGGATGAGCAGGGGAGGACACAGAACTTGGAAGAATCGGTCACCAGAAGAGGACCTGGGTTGTAAGTGTGGCAGTTGAGGGGTATCGGAGTTAAGTGTGTATAGCATGTTTATTATTTTTATACAATCCCCCAGCTCAGGAAAACATTTGTATCCTGCCCAGAAAACTCCTTTAAATCTTTTGGTCTGAATTAATCTCTAGATCTGGGGTCTAAATTCCTCTTTCTGTCTGGGGTTTGAATATATCTCTTGGTCTGAATTAATCTCTTGGTCCGGGGTGTGAATCTCCTGGTCTGGGGTCTGAATTCATATCTAGGTCTGGGGTCTGAATTCACATATGGGTCTTAATCTCTTGGTCTGGGGTCGGAATTCATATCTGGGTCTGAGTCTCCTGGTCTATGGTCTGAATTCATTTCCTGCTCTGAGATCTGAATTCATATCTAGGTCTGGAGTATGAATCTCATAGTCCGAAGCCTGAATTCATATCTGGGTCTGAATCTCCTGGTTTGGGGGTCTTAATCTCCTGGTCTGGGATCTGAATTCATATCAACGTCTGGGGTCTTAATCTCCTGGTATGGGGTCTGAATTTATATCTGGGTCTGGAGTCTGAGTCTCCTGTTCTACGGTTTGAAATAATGTTTTGGTCTGGAGTCTAAAATAGTCTCCTATTCCGGGGTCTGAATTAATCTCCTGGTCTGGGGTCTAAAATAATCCCCTGGTTTGGGGTCTAAAATAATCCCCTGGTCTGGGGTCTGAATTGATATTTTTGTTCTGGGGTCTGAATTAATCAATTAATTTCTTGGTCTGAATTAATCTTTGATTTGGGGTCTGAAGTAACCTTGGCGTTTGATGTCTGGGGTATGAATTCATTTAGGGGCTTGGCTTTTTTTTGGAAAGGGGGGGAGGGGGAGGATCAATTTACTTTTGCTGTGTCTTGGAAACTTTGTCACAGATACATTTGAAAAGATTGTAATCGTGACATTGGGGCCCCCCTTCTAAAAGAAATGTCTGTTCATTCTTAAAAAACCATTAACATCAATGCGAAATGTTGCATTTTGATTTTCAGTAACCGAAATCTCTGAGCAGTGCCAAAAGGGGTTAAGGTCTCCATTTTTTTTTAATGGCCCTTATCACCATACAAACGTCTTCCATCACACATCCGATCATCTCCACTTAGCAGTAGAGTTTATAACAAAATGTTTACTGTACCTCCTACTTCAGGAGCAAACACTTTAGCAGCACGCTCCTCATTTGACAGCACAGTCTTCTGAAAATAAGGGGTTTCCTTTACCTGCAAATATCAGCAAGAAAGTTCTCGATGAGCCAAAACCATTAAAAGGGGTACTCCGCCCTAGACATCTTATCCCCTATCCAAAAGGATAAGATGTCTGATCGCAGGGGTCCTGCCGCTGGGGACCCCCGCGATCTCGGCTGCGGCGGCCCGCTGTCATCACTGCAAACTCGCTCTGTGCGTAATGATACAGGGGCCGGAGCATTGTGGTGTCATGGCTCCGCCCCCTCGTGACGTCACTGCCCGCCTCCTTAATGCAAGTGTATGGGAGGGGGCGTGACGACCGCCACGCCCCCTCCCATAGACTTGTATTGAGGGGGCGGGACGTGACGTCATGAGGGCGCTGGCCATGACGTCACAAGGGGGCGGAGCGGTGACACCATAATGCTCCGCCCGTGTATCGCCCATCATTACGCACAGAGCGAGTTTGCTCTGTACAGTGATGACAGCGGGGTGCCGCAGCAGAGATCGCGGGGGTCCCAAGCGGTAGGACCCCCGCGATCAGACATCCTTTGGATAGGGGATAAGATGTCTAGGGGCGGAGTTCCCCTTAAACACATTTGCAGTATAACCGGTCAGAGTGGGACATAAACGAAATGACTTACCTGGAACATGTCGTTGATATCCATAGGTAAAGCTAAGCCGATATAATCGTCTGAACTGCCGAAGGCTGCATTGGACACCATGGAGCGGACAGAGGACGAGCGCTGAAGCGTGTTTTGGTTTATAGGGCTTAATAAGTCTTCTTTATCTAGAGAGGCATAGCTCAGTGCCTTCATGAACCTGTACGGGAAAAAAAAAACATCACATCAGGACAAAGAGGCTCTAATTCTAATGATAATGTATCCATTTAAAGGAGTACCCCGGTGCTCCAGCGTTTTGAACATTCTGTTCAGAACGCTCGGAGCCAGAGGTCGAGAAGTCACGGTGACGCCCCCTTCTGATGTCACGCCACACCCCTCAATTCATGTCTATGGGAGGGGGCGTGTCGGCCGACACGCCCCCTCCCATAGACATGAATGGAGGGGGCGTGGCCGTGACATCACGACCACTGCCACAGGAATCCAGCCTTTGTTTAGAACACAGGGTGCTGCGGGAGATCGCGTGGGGGGGGGGGGGGGGTTGGGGGGATAGGGGATAAGATGTCTTGCAGTGGAGTACCCTTAAATCCAATTTTTTATTTTGGGATTCTTCATCCCCTCATTTTTATTTTTGTAACAACATAGCAATATGGGTTAGCGCATATATTTAGAATACTTACGGCAGGGATGGTTATGGGGATATCAAACATGTGGATTTTTATATTACTGTTTTTGTTGTTTTTAGTACAATGTATTTTAGCAAGAATAATTTTTTGCGAAGTAGTTTTTCAGACTTTTAAAACGGATGGTCCACCCTGAGGATAAGCCATCAATAACCAATCAGTATAGGTCTGATTCTCGACCACACACAGATATGCACAAGGAAATATAAGAGGGTTACTTGCTGTAATTGGAGTTTTCTCCAGTCCCAGTATAGCTGCGTATTACTGTGCTCCTATCTGGATCTTGTGGACATAGTAGAAGTGCCTGTGCAATCACCCTGACGTAACAGTATTTCAAAGCCGCTGACATACTATTACATCAGGGTGCGGAACAGGATTATAGGGGTACTCCGCTGGAAAACATTTTTTTTTTAATCAACTGGTGCAAGAAAGTTAAACCGATTTGTAAATTACTTCTAATACAAAATCTTAATCCTTCCAGTACTTATCAGCTGATGTATGATCCACAAGAAGTTCTTTTTTTTTTTTTTATTATAACTTTTCTGTCTGACCACAGTGCTCTCTGCTGACATCTCTGTCGATTTTATGAACTGTCCAGAGTAGGAAAGGTTTTCTATGGGAATTTGCTCCTACTCTGGACCGTTTCTAAAATGGAGAGAGGTGTCAGCAGAGAGCACAGTGGTGAGAAAGAAAGGAAATTCGAAAAGTACTTCCTGTGGAGCAAACAGCAGCTGATAAGTACTGGAAGGATTAAAAAAATTTTAACGGGGTACTCCGCTGCCCTGCTTTGGAAACTCCGCTCCCCAGCGTCCGGAAGTTTATTGTTGCGAACGCTGCGTGTGGGCTTCTGTGTTCAGGGCCGCCTCTCGTGATGTCCCGCCCGCCCTCACAACGAAAGGCATAGAAGTAATTAAAAAAAAAAAGTTTTCCAGTGGAGTACCCATTTAACCCCTTGAGGACTAAGCCCAATTTTATTTTTACGTTTTAGTTTTTTCCTCCTTGCCTTCAAAACAATCATAACTCTTTTATATTTTCATCCACAGGGCTTGTTTTTTGTGCGACAGGTTGTAATGACATCACTCACTTTACCATAAAATGTATGGCGCAACCCAAAAAATACTATTTGTGTGGGGAAATTAAAAAGAAAATCGAAATTTTGCAAATTGTTTGTTTAGAACGCCAGGTGCTGCAGGAGATACATTCAGGGGGTCTGGGGGTGTGTGTATTAGGTATACATGCCTCTCAATGAAAAACATTCACACCCCCTGACTGCATAACCCCACCCATCACCTGATGGTCACTCCCATTACTAAAATTACATTCACGCCCATCTGACTGATTCCTGAATAGTCAGACAAAATATAAACCCTGATATCTCAGGAACAGAAGATTGTATCAAGAAACTGTAGAAATGTCTGTGATCAGGGCACCCTTAGATAATCCGCTGCTGGGACCCCCCCGTGATCTCCCAAACGGGGCCCCACATTGCCGCTACATGTGAGCGGCTAATGCACGTAGTGTTGTCCTCTCTGAGGTATTCAGTACACTCCCTCTCCATACAGTTCTATGGGAGAGGCACGAACGCTGCCTCCCCGCCTCTCCCATAGAGATACATGAAGGAGACGTGTTGGCCGCGACGTCACGCTGCGGCCGGCACACCTCCTGCACGGGAGAGCTGTGGCCCCGTGCAAGAGATCGTGTGGGAAGGGGGGGGGGGGGAGGGGGGGAGGTCAGGCCCCCGGCAATCAGACACTTATCCCCACTTATACCACTTATAAGTTGTCTTTTGCTGCAGATGTCCTTTAATGACTGTAAAATCTCTTTAAAATGGGTTATCTAGGCAGAATTTATCAGTGATTAAACCTTAGGATCTGTGAGGTGCCAAAATCTAACACCCCCACTGACCCACTGATCAGTGCTGGAAACAGACAGCACCGTACATTGTGTAGTGGCTATGTTGGACTACTGCAATTAAAGGGGTTATCCAGGATTAGAAAACAAAGCTGACTTCATGAAAAAAAACAGCACCACTCCTGTCCTCAGGTTGTGTGTGGAATTGCATCACAATCCAATTGAAGTGATAATGCCACACACAATCTGCGTACACGGGTGGTGATGTTTTTCTATTCCTATAAGCTAATGAAGTAACTGGCCATTACATGGGTGCAGAGCTCGCCCCTTGCAGCTAACCGCTGACCCCCACAGATCCAATAGGTCAGGATAGGTCAGAAATAAGTCCTCACAAAACCATTAAACAAAACAAAATGAAAAAAATGAAATAAGAGCTCCAACCCCTTTAAAGTGTTCCTGTTTGAATGGTGCAGTGGTCGAGGATGCGTACTGACGCTCTATTCAAACTCTATGGGACTACTAAAAATACTGCGCTGCTCATTGCTATTTTTGTCAGTCCCATAGAGTGTAAATGAAGTAGCAGTGTACATACACCCCTTTATTTAGAGAGAGGTACTCGGGACCCCCTTTCTCATGATTGATGGGGTGGTCCCAGTGGTTGAAACCCCACCATTGAGACCTGTGGATAAGGTTATCAATTGTCAATCATGGCAAAACCCCCTTTAGAAGGGGTTATCCAGCATTAAAAAAAAAAAACACACCTTTCTTTGCTTCCAGAAACAGCCCCACCCTTGCCCTCAGGTTGTGTGTGGTATTGCAGTTTACTTCTATTGAAATGAATGGAGCAGAGTTGTAATACCAAAAACTATACTTGAGGACAAGTGTGGCGCTGTTTTTGGAACACAAAGCAGCTATGTCTTACTAATACTCCTTTAGGGTGCGTTCACACGTACAGGATCCTGCGCAAATTTGATGCGCAGAATTTGTAGCTGCAGATTAGAAGCTGTGATTAGTCTTTTAGTTTACATTGAAATCTGCAGCACAAAATTGTGTGCATCAAATCTGCATAAAAAAAAAGTTTTCCGCGGGAGTACCCCTTTAAGTGTTCTAGGCTATAGTGTGAAAGCCTAAGGGTACCTTAGGCTTTCACACTATAGCCTAGAACACTTAAAGGGGTACTCCCGTGGAAAACTTTTTTTTTTTTTTTAATCAACTCGTGCCAGAAAGTTAAACAGATTTGTAAATCACTTCTATTAAATCACTTCTATCTTAATCCTTCCAGTACTTTTTAGGGGCTGTATGCTACAGAGAAATCAAAAAAAGAAATGCATTTCCTCTGAGGCCACGAGCACAGTGCTCTCTGCTGACCTCTGCTGTCCATTTTAGGAACTCTCCAGAGCAGCATATGTTTGCTATGGGGATTTTCTCCTGCTCTGGTCAGTTCCTAAAATGGACAGCAGAGGTCAGCAGAGAGCACTGTGGTCGTGACATCAGAGGAAATGCATTTCTTTTTTGGATTTCTCTTTAGTATACAGCCCCTAAAAAGTACTGGAAGGATTAAGATTTTTTAATAGAAGTGATTTACAGATCTGTTTAACTTTCTGGCACCTGTTGATGTGAGGAAAAAAAAAAAAAGTTTTCCACAGGAGTACCCCTTTAAGTGTTCTAGGCTATAGTGTGAAAGCCTAAGGGTACGTTCACACCTTTAAAGGGGTACTCCGCTGCTCAGCGTTTGGAACAAACTGTTCCGAACGCTGGAGCCGGGAGCTTGTGACGTCATAGCCCCACCCCTTATTATGTCACCCCCCACCCCCTCAATGCAAGTCTATAGGAGGGGGCGTGACAGCGTCATGCCCCCTCCCATAGACTTGCATTGAGGGGGTGGGGTGTGACATCATAAGGGGCGGGGCTATGGCGTCACAAGCTACCGGCTCCAGCGTTCGGAACAGTTTGTTCCAAATGCTCAGCAGCGTACCCCTTTAGGAGTACCCCTTTAATTTTAAGGAGGTTACCCCTTTAATTTTAGGGCTGAATTAGGACCAAACCAAACTTGCACCCTGACATTGGTAACAAAAAATATACCTGCTTGAGGTTAGTCTAGAGTCTAAGCTTCCCGTTTTCATGGTTATTGTATCAGTGAAGAGAACGTCTTTGGCTGGGGATGCCAAAGCTTCTGAATGAGACAGTGACGGGTGCATCCGCTGCTGCTGCAGCCGTTTCAGTGTAGCATAGCCAAAAGCGTCCCGGGAACTGGTGTAAGTAAAGTGATAATCGGCCAAACTCTTTATGGCACCTATAGAAGGAGCCTTCAGTGACTGTGCCCTGCGAGGAAGTGTATGGGAAGAGCCTGGAGGAACCAAGGACACAGAGTTTGACTTGGACAGGGGCAGGTGGTTGGGGTGCAGCATGGCGGGCAGGTTTGTCTTCACAGTCTTGGTGCTTATCACCGTGCTCAGACTCCCACAGTCCGTATCGATGTTTGTAGTGTCTATTCCCACAGTCTCTCGTGAAGGGCTAGAGCTCATGGAGCTGATGCCGCTAGTTGTGGTGTCCGTATTGAAGCTTAAGCTGCGGCTCTTGAAGTGCGTTGTTGTGGAGCCATCGCCTATGAGTCTCTCTCTGCTGGCGTGGTCCCGGTGGTTTTCATTTCCTAAACTTTTTGGAAGCTTAAGATCATTTTCAGTAATACTGGGGGTGCTGCCGTTGTCATCCACGTGTTTACTGACAGATGTGTCCAAACGATGGGTGCTAATTTTAGGAACTTTGAAGACGGAGCCTAAACTGTCCATAGAGGGGAACTCTGAATCGGACCAAGGCTCGGTGACCGTTCTGTTCCGTCTCAGCTCCAGCTTGGTCTCCAGCAGTTTGTTGGTTTTGGGATCGCTGCTGCTGCTGCTCCGAAACTTCTTACTTGGCAGTGTCAATGAATTTAGAAATCTGTTTTTCACAAACTTGCTTTGAGCCAGAAGTGTAAATGGACTGCGATCTTTGTCCTTTAAGGGTTTGTCGAAGAACGTCTGTTCGTGTTCATCATATATAAAGAAGGGGCTGCTAGATGAAGAATTGCCACAGTGGTCATCTTCAATGATAAACATACCTGTTCAGAGGAAGAGGGAAATAGATGTTAGGTGCCACAAGATTGATGACATATCCAAATTAGCGCTCCTCCAAGTCACACATCCAGCCGCTTTATGGGTTGGACATTCACTTGAATTTTCTGCAGATTTCAAAATCCACAGCAAATCTGCATCTAATTCCCATGAGTAGATAAGTCTTAAAGTGGTACTCCAGGGGAAACTTTTTTTTTTTTTTAATCTGGTGCAAGAAAATTAAAACAGATTTGTAAATTACTTCTATTTAAAAATCTTAATATGAGCTGCTGTATGCTCCAGAGGAAGTTGTGTAGTTCTTTCCAGTCTGAACACAGTGCTCTCTGCTGCCACCTCTGTCCATTTTAGGAACTGTCTAGAGTAGCAGCAAATCCCCATAGCAAACCTCTCCTGCTCTGGACAGTTCCTGACATGGACAGAGGTGTCAGCAGAGAGCACTGTGGTCAGACAGAAAGGAAAACCTAAAAGAAAAGAACTTCCTCTGTAGTATACAGTAGCTGATAAGTACTGGAAGGATTAATATTTTTTAACCTTTTAAGGACGCCGGCCGTATGCATACACCCAGCATCCTGAGTCCTTAAGGACGTGGGGCGTATGCATATGCCCGTGGGAATTCCGGTCCCCGCCGCTAGCCGGTTGGGGACCGGACCGGGATGCCTGCTGAAATCATTCAGCAGGCATCCCGGCACATCGCCGAGGGGGGTCCCGAGACCCCCCCCATGTCGGCGATCGCAGAAAATCGCATGTCAATTCAGACATGCGATTTTCTGCTATTCCGGGCTGATCGGGTCTCTGGTGAAAACAGGGATGATCGGAGCTGTCAGTGACAGCCCTGATCATCCTGAGGAGTAGGAGCGAGGTCGCAGTGCAATCTCCTCCTATCCACTGCCATTGGTCAGAACTGATTCTGACCAATGGCAGGGCAACCCCCCCGTTCTGCCCACCCCTGGATGTCGAGGGGAACGTGGGGAGAAGATGCCTGGGGACCCCCGATCGTCGCTGGAGACTGCTGGATCCTGGCTCAGGTAGGGAAACTACGGTGGGGGGGGGGGATGAAAGTGAAAGTAAAGTGATCTTTACTGTGGCAACCACTAGGAAGGCCAAACTGCAACTCCCAGCATGCCCAGACAGCCAAAGGCTGTCTGGGCATGCTGGGAGTTGTAGTTTTGCAACATCTGGAGGGTCACAAATTGGAGACCACTGTTACATTGGTGCCCAAACGGTAGCCCTCCAGATGTTGTCAAACTACAACTCTCAGCATGCCTAGACTGCCCCTGCATGCTGGGAGTTGTAGTTCTGTAACATCTGTCCCTTCAGATTTTGCCATTTTCATGACATTTTTTGAAAATTGCTGCTCTACTTTGAAGCGTCTAATTTTTTTCAAAAAGCAAAAATATGTCCATTTTATGATGCCAACATAAAGTGGACATATTGTATTTGTGAATAAAAATAAAATGTATTTGGAATATCCATTTTCCTTACAAGTAGAGAGCTTCAAAGTTAGAAAAATTCAAAATTTGCTAAATTTTCATGACATTTTGGGATTTTTCACCAAAAAAAAGGATGCAAGTAACGCCGAAAATTTACCACCAAAATAAAGTAGAATATGTCACGAAAAAAACAATCTCAGAATCAGAATATTCGGTAGAAGCGTTTTCGAGTTATTAATTCGTAAAGCGACGGTGGGCAGAATTGCGAAAAAGGGCTCAGTCCTTAAGGTGAAAAAGGGCTCAGTCCTTAAGGGGTTAATAGAAGTCATTTACAAATCTGTTCAACTTTCTGGCACCAGTTGATTTAAAAGAAAATGTTTTCCACCGGAGTACCCCTTTAAGTTTAATGTTTTAAACCACATGACCAGCACAGCTCTGCTACATCTTTACCCAAACCTTTGACAAGTAGAGGAGTCAGTCATAAAACAAAGGATTAGGTCTTACTAGGAAGTACAGATTCGCTCTCGCTGTTATGTCGTGAGCTGGTGGACTCCGAGTTCAAGCTGAGCGTGCTGGGTATAGACGACAGCTCATGGTAGAGCTGCTCCATGTCGTCGGGAACCACCGGCCACGGGTGTCTTCTGCTGTGCCGTACAGCATCCCAGTTGTGCTGCTTTAAGATATCACATCCTTGCTTTGTTTTGGAAAGTAAACCAAGGATGTACGCACAGGTCCTAGAAACACACAAAGCAGAGATTAGAAGCTGGAAGATAAAGCTCTTGGACCACACAAACTAGTCCTATATGTCAGCCATGACTTTGCTGATCAATTTAAGGTCCAGAGTTCCCTTTTTACCAATAAAAAGCTCCGAAAGCCCCACAAAGATAACATTCTGATCGCCTGCAGCCACCACTAGGGGGAGCTCAGTGCACTATATCTTACCGAATTCAATGAGCTCCTAAGCCAGTGTTTCCCAACCAGATTGCCTCCAGCAGTTGCAAAACTACAACTCCCAGCATGCCCGGACAGCCTTCGGCTGTCCGGGCATGCTGGGAGTTGTAGTTTTGCAACAGATGTAGGCACTCTGGTTGGGAAACACTGTCCTAAGCAAACCCTAGAGGTGGCTGCAGGTATCCAGAACATACCTGAAAAACAGGTCACATGACTTTTGCAGCAGTTTGATCATTTTACTGTCTCACCAATAGATCCGCAGGAACAACATTGCCTTACCCTCGAATAGAGAGCACTTCACAGTGCTGAGCCAGTGCAACGATGTCTGGAATCACATTTTCTTCCTGAAGCAAGTTAAGACCCCAATTTGAAGAACCGATGTTACCCTGTAAAGGAAAACAAGGGAAATTTAGGGTATTATCCTTTAAAGGGGTACTCCGGTAGGAAATCTTTTTTTTATTTTATTTTTTTATGAACTGGTGCCAGAAAGTTATAAACAGATTTGTAAATTACATCTAGAGATGAGCGAACTTACAATAAGTTCGATTCGTCACAAACTTCTCGGCTCGGCAGTTGATGACTTATCCTGCATAAATTAGTTCAGCTTTCAGGTGCTCCGGTGGGCTGGAAAAGGTGGATACAGTCCTAGGAAAGAGTCTCCTAGGACTGTATCCACCTTTTCCAGCCCACCGGAGCACCGGAAAGCTGAACTAATTTATGCAGGATAAGTCATCAACTGCCGAGCCGAGAAGTTCGTGACAAATCGAATTTACTGTAAGTTCGCTCCTCTCTAATTACATCTATTAAGAAATTTTAATCCTTTTAGTACTTTTTAGCAGCTGTATGCTACAGAGGAAATTCTTTACTTTTTGAATTTCTTTTTTGTGTTGTCCACAGTGCTCTCTGGTGACACCTCTGTCCGTGTCAGGAACTGTCCAGAGCAGCATAGGTTTGCTATGGGGATTTTCTCTTGCTCTGGACAGTTCCTGATACGGGCATCAGGTGTCAGCAAAGAGCACTGTGGACAAGACAAAAAAGAAATAAAATAAAAATTAACTTTCCTCTGTAGCAAACAGCTGCTAAAAAGTACTGAAAGGATTGAGATTTTTTAACAGAAGTAATTTACAAATATGTTTAACTTTCTGGCACCAGTTAATTTAAAAAAAAAAAAAAAGTTTTCCACCGGAGTACCCCTTTAAGTCAGTGAAACCTGTGGCAAAACTAAAATTTGACATCTTGGTGCCCTGAAAGACAACCTATTCTTTTCAACGCTAGCTGTGCAATACCTCATTTGTCCTGAGGTGGTGCCGAAGGGAAAGTGAATGCTTTTTTGTTAGGTTCTACAATAAATTACAGATGATCAATGCAGGTTAAGGGACATCCTGTGAGATTCCTACAGACAACACTAACTATAAGAGATCGTCAAAAGTTTATTCCCACAGTGATACACTGTGCTGGATCAAATTATTTTTAAATTTGTTTTAAACAGCATTTAGAGATATGCTTTACAGCAAATCCTGTGGACAAATGGAACATCTTTAGTCTATTGTTTCCTATGTTCATGAATGGGAAAGGTCTCTGAGTGTGCTCTGTGACCTTTACAGAGGTGATTCCAGGGGGAGGCTGATCTGTGAAAAACAGCTATTGTGCGTGCCACTGTTATCTATATACTGGTGTCACCTTTTACTGGAAACCTGTCTGTGATAAGGAGGAGACTGCTAGATGTGATCTATACAGAAAAGGGAGTCTAAGCTTTAAGAACTAGTGGCCAGAATGGAAACTGCAAGGATTATTTTAAAATATAGATAGTAACATGAAAATAAAAAAAATAAAAAAAAAACCAAAAATTCTTTAAAAAAAAAAAACGTAGTTAACATAAAAATTGTAATTGACGATAGGAACTCCAGTCCCCGCTCCTCCCCCTCCTCACCTGTCTGCTCAGGGTGAGACCAGTGATGTGAAGAGGGGGAGTTAATATTACTGCTCATTAGATTTTCAGGAAAGCCTTTTTCAGTCACAGTAGTTCCCATCAGCATCAGAATAAGGCTCAATGATTTTAAGTCAAACAGCTCAGCTTATAATAAGTTGATTTATAATATTTTTTGACACCATACACAGGTAGTTTCTTTTGCTGGACAACCCCTTTAAGTGTAATGAAGAACAGCTGTAGTATCAGGTATAGCACTTTGCTTAGCCTTGCTGTGTAGGTAACGCACTGGTGGAGCGATTGAAACCCCTTTCACTATTTCTTCTTGTGCTGTTTGAGCCGGGCCCAGAGTTCCCTGCAGTTACTTTTCCAGCATCATGAGCAGATACCAGGACATGGTTCCTGCGGCAGTGGTTGTGATCTCACGGCCACGCCCCCTCGTGACATCACATTATGCCCTCTCCATTTATGTCTATGGGAGGGGGCGTGTCCGCCCCCTCCCATAGACATGAATGGAGGGGGCATGGTGTGATGTCACGAGGGGGCGTGACCGTGATGTCACGACCACTGCTGCAGGAACCCGGCGTTTGTTCAGAATGCCGGGTGCTGCAGGAGATGGCGAGGGGCACCAGTATCGGGACCCCCGTGATTAGACACCTTTTCCCCTGCCCTTTGAATAGGGGATAAGATGTCTAGCAGCAGAGTACCCCTTTAACCCTGCAGTGACTGTAAGACATTATTCTTACCAGTGACCAAAGAGCCGCCTTTAGCTGTTTGATTCCTTCCCACTTGTCCAATGAAGGGGATCGAACTGTGTAACTGAGATCTGGAACAATGTTCTGTAAAAAACACAAAAGAGTCGGCTTCAGTAAAGCAAATTTGCTAAAAGGAGGATGTATGGAAATGCTACTAAAACCCCATGAATTGTAAGAATTTTCCACCACAAGTGAACATGGCTTGATATTAATATACATAAAGTATATGATTACATTATAATTCGTTTTGTCTTGGGGTATTTTAGTCTTTTGGGAGTTGATTTTTGCTTATATAGTGCAGCATAGGCTATGAAAGAATAATGAAGAGGTTCTTGTGTATGCCTTGTGCTTACCAGTTTTAGCTAATGTGGCAGGCATAAGTTTTCAGACATCTTGATTCGATTTTAGAACAGAAATTATATTCTCCTATTGCCTACATTTCCCAATGATTCATTTGGCATTGCAGAGAGAGGGGGGTGGAGTCTTATCACTGCAGTTCTTCTAATGAGACCAACCTAATGACCTGGCTAGACTGCAGCAACCAGAGGCCCAGAATGCTGAGACTTATAAGTGGATTGGGGTCAGTTTAAACAAAGTGGAAGTTTTACGCAAAGTCTGTCTTTTTAGAAAAAAAAATGCCATGAGGAAAAACAACCTCAGGGGAGGTGTATAACAACTCTTGATCCTATAAAGATAGCTTATAAAGATAGCTGCAGTATACAGATAGAGCTGGGGAGGTATACAACTACTATATACCCTGATCCCATAGAGATAGCAGCAGCAGTAAACAGAAATAGCTGGAGGGGAGGTATATAACTAATATATCCTGATCCCTTAGAGATAGCAGCAGCAGTATACAGATAGGGCTGGGGAGTGGTGTACGACTACTACACTGCTCAAAAAAATAAAGGGAACACTAAGATAACACATCCTAGATCTGAATGAACGAATTAATCGTATGAAATAATTTCATCTTTACATAGTTGAATGCGCTAACAACAAAACCACACCAAAATTATCAATGGAAATCAAATTTATCAACCCATGGAGGTCAGGATATGGAGTCACACTCAAAATCAAAGTGGAGAACCACACTACAGGCTGATCCAACTTTATGTAATGTCCTTAAAACAAGTCACAATGAGGCTCAGTAGTGTGTGTGGCCTCCACGTGCCCGTATGACCTCCCTACAATGCCTGGGCATGATCCTGATGAGGTGGAGGATGGTCTCCTGAGGGATGTCCTCCCAGACCTGGACTAAAGCATTCGCCAACTCCTGGACAGTCTGTGGTGCAACGTGGCGTTGGTGGATGGAGCGAGACATGATGTCCCAGATGTGCTCAATCGGATTCAGGTCTGGGAAACGGGCGGGCCAGTCCATAGCATCAATGCCTTCCTCTTGCAGGAACTGCTGACACACTCCAGCCACATGAGGTCTAGCGTTGTCTTGCATTAGGAGGAACCCAGGGCCAACCTCACCAGCATATGGTCTCACAAGGGTCTGAGGATCTCATCTCGGTACCTAATGACAGTCAGGCTACCTCTGGCAAGCACATGGAGGGCACACCATTACTGACCCACCGCTAAACCGGTCATGCTGGAGGATATTGCAGGCAGCAGAACATTCTCCACGGCGTCCCCAGATTCTGTCATGGCTGTCACATGTGCTCAGTGTGAACCTGCTTTCCTCTGTGAAGAGCACAGGGCGCCAGTGGCGAATTTGCCAATCTTGGTGTTCTCTGGCAAATGCCAAACGAACTGCACGGTGTTGGGCTGTAAGCACAACCCCCACCTGTGGACGTCGGCCCCTCATACCACCCTCATGGAGTCTGTTTCTGACCGTTTTAGTGGACACATGCACATTTGTGGCCTGGTGGAGGTCATTTTGCAGGGCTCTGGCAGTGCTATTCATTGCACAAAGGTGGAGGTAGCGGTCCTGCTGCTGGGTTGTTGCCCTTCTACGGCCTCCTCCATGTCTCCTGATGTACTGGCCTGTCTCCTGGTAGCGCCTCCATGCTCTGGACACTACGCTGACAGACACATTAAACCTTCTTGCCACAGCTCGCATTGATGTGCCATCCTGGATGAGCTGCACTACCTGAGCCACTTGTGTGGGTTGTAGACTCTGTCTCATGCTACCACTAGAGTGAATGCACCGCCAGCATTCAAAAGTGACCAAAACATCAGCCAGGAAGCATAGGAACTAAGAAGTGGTCTGTGGTCAGCACCTGCAGAACCACTCCTTTATTGGGGGTGTCTTGCTAATTGCCTATAATTTCCACCTGTTGTCTGTTCCATTTGCACAACAGCATGTGAAATTGATTGTTAATCAGTGTTGCTTCCTGAGTGGACAGTGTGATTTCACAGAAGTGTCATTGACTTGGAGTTACATTGTGTTGTTTAAGTGTTCCCTTTATTTTGAGCAGTGTATTTCCTAATAGCAGCAGCAGTATAATGAGATCGAGCTAAGGGGAGAGGAGGGGTTTGGGAGCCATCAGGAGGGAATCTTATAAGGGATTATGTCATTCTGTAGTTAACAGGAAGTCAGCTGACACAGGAGTGACCACTTCCTCTAATGTATTAAACACTGATGACCCAGTTCCAGTGAGAAAGCGCAAGGAAGCAGCTGTGCTGGAATGAAGCAGATGGCGCTGTAGGACTCATGATGGTGAATATACATGATATGGGCAAGAAAACAACAACCTAGAGTGCCTCTTTCATTTCCAGTATATAAACCCATTAGATGACATTCAGTCAATATTCACATAACACATGCAGGGATCATTTGTTTCTACCTGGACTTCCAAAAGTTGGCAGCCTGTTTTATGATGAACCAATTGCCCGTACAGGTGAACTGGCAGATACACGTATGGACGCAGCACCCTGTAAATAAGACAAGGAACATGCTGTTGATGCCCCACACATTAAGGATGTAGATGTTGATCACTCTATCTGTAGGACAATGTTGATACCTAATAACATACCATAAAAAAATGTCACTCACTGCAAATCCTCTTCTATATAGATCTCATCTACTGTCATTTTGGTGAATGAAAACCACATATTTCCCATAACATGAAGATTATTATTAGAATTATTCCACATTTAGTAAGAAATACCAGTTCATGTGCGTCCCTGGGAATGCCCAATGTATTTGGGGAGGCAATTTACCTTTGATTACTACGTCGAACGTAGTTGTCCCCATCGACAGGTTTGCGGTAGGTTGTCAGGGCCTCATTGAGCTGCTCTTCGATTAGATCAACATATTTTAAATTATATTCCTGAATGAGAAAACAAATAATACAACGTGATAAAGTGTTATCTACTTTGATGGTGTAAAGACGATATTAGAAGTGACCGTGAGTTTGCTATAGTGCAGAATCTTATTAGTTTCTAAGAATTTTCCTTTATTTTGAGACAAGCCAGTACATATTCTACACTGATGCATATAAGGGGAGGTTGGGGGGGGGGGTTTCCCTGTCTAGTACCCCCCAGGCTGTAGCAATAGATAGATCAAGGTCGCCACGGAGGGCAAGTATATGTTTTGGGCTGCAATGACAATGGCTCAATTTGATCACACGGAGCTGATCCAGCCACTGCAGCAACAAAAAGCTTGCCAAACATCGCTGTCAGCTAGTTAAACAGTTAAAGGGGTTATTCAGGTATAGAAAAACAGAGCTAATTTCTTTTTCTTTTTTTAAACGCTCCCCGTCTGTCTCCAGGTTGGATGTGGTTCTGCAGCTCAGTTATTTATTTATTTTATTTATATAGCGCCTACAGATTCCGCAGCGCTTACAATTATGGGGTACAAACAAAGACAAGTATCAGACATAAAATTACACAATAACTATTCAAACAAGAGGTGTGGGGATATATTGAGGATACGTTGGGGATACGTTGAGGATACGTTGGGGATATGTTGGGGATACGTTAAGGATATGTTGGGGATATGTTGGGGATATGTTGAGGATATGTTGAGGATATGTTGAGGATATGTTGGGGATATGTTAAGGATATGTTGGGGATATATTGGGGATATGCTGAGGATATGTTGAGGATATGTTGGGGATATGTTGGGGATATGTTGGGGATATGTTGGGGATATGTTGGGGATATGTTGAGGATATTTTGGGGATATGTTGAGGATATTTTGGGGATATGTTGAGGATATGTTGAGGATATGTTGAGGCCAATTAGAGACTGCTATAGGCCTGTCTGAAGAGATGTGTTTTTAGGCCACGTTTGAAACTATGGATGTTGTTGTTGAGTCTGAAGGATTGAGGGATAGCATTCCAGAGAACCGGTGCAGCACGAGTGAAGTCTTGGAGACGGGAGTGAGAAGTTCGGATTATAGAAGATGTTAGTGTGAGATCATTAGCAGATCGGAGAGAACGTGTAGGATGGTAGACAGAGATGAGAGAGGAAATGTAGGGAGGTGCAGCATTGTGGAAAGCTTTGTGTGTGAGACTGAGGATTTTGTACTGTATTCTGGACTGTTCCATTGAAGTGAACGGAGCCAAGTTGTAATACCACACACAACCTGGGGAAAGACGTGGAGCTGTTTTGAAAGAAATTAGCTCTGATTTTCTATTGTTGGATAACCCATTTAATAGACGGCAACAGAGATTGCTCAATGCCTACTGGATCCGGAGCCCTCTCCATAAACCCTTCACAGCAAAATTACATAAGTATGTGATTTTGAGTGAAGAAAAAAAACACAAAAAAAACCTCTCTTAAAGGGGTACTCCGCCACTAAACATCTTATCCACTAGCCAAAGATAGGTGATAAGATATCTGATCGTGGGGGTCTGGCCGCTTGGACCTCCCGCGATCTCCAGTGCGGCACCCCGTTGCAAGGACGAACTCAGCTCCGTGCTGGATGATGGGCGACTACAGCCATCAGACCCCCTCATTCATGTCTATGCGAGGAGGAGTGAGGGCTATGCTCGAAACTTCCGTGTTCTGAATGCAGCGGTCACCGGCATAATAAATAAATAAATCCAATGTATAGGAGAAGTGTGGAACCAGCACCAGCTGCCTACTGCTGTATGGATCTTGAGATTAACCGGTGTAGATAAGCTGTTTCATGAAGTCCCACCTGAGAACTGGGTGGTGCTAAACACGCTATTGATACAGTACAGACAGTTCCAAAATCAAGAAATGAAGCGGAGCAACTCACCAGTGTTGTAGTACAGGAACTTCTTTATTTCATATCAACATGAAGGCAGGATGTAGACAGGGGAGCAAGATGGTGCGTGCAGGGGTATTCAAGCTTAGCGACAGGCCGGTATCGCACCGAAGCGCTTCGTCGCGATACCGGCCTGTCCCTAAGCTTGAATACCCCAGCACGCACCATCCTGCTCCCCTGTCTGTATCCTGCTTCATGTTGATATGAAATAAAGAAGTCCCTGTACTACAACACTAGTGAGTTGCTCCGCTTCATTTCTTGATTTTGGCATAAATAAATAAATCTTCTCAAGATCCCATGAGACCAGCCACGACCCACCTAACCCTTCTGTGTCTGTCTGTAAAGCAATTGGCTGCGGCAGGAGCCTCCCCCCTTTCCCCTCAACTCTGCATAGAGAAGAACACAAATTGTAATCTGTGTCCCTCCAGATGTAGCAAAACCTCAACATCCAGCATGCCCGGACAGCCAACGGCTGTCCGGGCATGCTGAGAGTTGAAGTTTTGCAACATCTGGAGGAACACAGTTTGAGACCACTGTTGTAAAGCCACATGCCTTAGCTGGGCCCCACCTTAGAATGGAACAATGAGCAGGAGACTGACTCCTATGTTCTCAAAAAATGTTGCAGACTCAAACAACGAGAGGTGAGATTGTCTCCTGTTTACTTGTATCGTTAATTTCTAGGTTTAGTATTTCTTTAAATGAACAAAAGTTTGATACAGTAACACAATAATATAGTAATTTACCTTCTGCCACTTTTCCAGCTGCTTTGTTACATAACCTCTTTCATTTAAGTAGGAAAACCCCTTTGGGATAGAGAGGAACCTGCAATGCATGTGACAGATGAATACAAAAGTAAAAAAGGCTGAGAATGAAAGCAATCTACATAGTAATGGTCAGCCGTACCTCAGGAGGAGGAGCAGCCCCTTATCTCCGAGATGAGAGAGCGCTGGTTTCATCTGGATGAGAGCATGGAGGTTAGCCTAGTGGAAAGAGAAAAGGAATGACACTGAGAATCCGACTTTCTTATTTTTAGAGATGTTTAAAGTGTCCTTTTTCTTGTTACATTTGATCTGGTATTAAAGTGTACCTGTCATTATCAAAAACTTTTTATATAATGTAGAAAATAACATTATATGCATATTTGTAATAAACATTGGTTAAAAAAAAAGGAGATTTTTGTTTACTTACCGTAAAATCTCTTTCTCGAAGGATCCATTGGGGGACACAGACTGTGGGTGTATGCTGCTGTCTCTAGGAAAGGTCGGCTTCTCCCAGCAGGATATACCTGCCTCCAGGCCCTGAGCTAATCAGTTTTAGTTCCAGAGCAATAGGAGAGGACCGACAGGTCAAAGAAGACACAAACTGTCCGAGAACCAGAAGAAAAAAACATAACTGAACATGCCCTCGGACAGAGAACCAAAGAAAACCCCAAAAAAGGGCGGGAGCTGTGTCCCCCAATGGATCCTTCGAGAAAGAGATTTTACGGTAAGTAAACAAAAATCTCCTTTTCTCTATCGGCTCCATTGGGGGACACAGACCGTGGGACGTACCAAAGCCGTCCCTTGGGTGGGCAGATAAGCAGTCAGGCAGACGGCCGATCCACTGTCGCCTGCAACACTTTACGGCCTAGACTAGCATCAGCCGATGCGAAAGTATGAACTCGGTAAAACCTCGAGAAAGTGTGCAAAGACGACCAGGTAGCCACCTTGCAAATCTGCAAGGCCGAGGCTCTGTTCTGGAGAGCCCAGGATGCCCCAACAGAACAGGTAGAATGAGCCACAACCCTGAAAGGAGAATCTTCCCCTTACAGCGATAGGCTTCCGAAATGGCGCACCGAATCCACCGAGAAATGGTGGCCTTGGAAGCAGGTTGTCCTTTACGAAGACCCTCCGTAAGGACGAAAAAGGAATCACACTGACGAAACGCAGAAGTGATAGAGAGATAAGACCGAACAGCCCAAAACTACATCCAGCTTGTGGAGTAAGCACTCCTTAGGATGAGAAGGAGCAGGACAAAAAGACGGGAGGACAATGTCCTCATTGAGATGAAAAGCCGAAACCACCTTAGGCAAAAAGGAAGGATCTGGCCGGAAAACAACCTTGTCCTGGTGGAGCACCAGAAACGGAGAACGGCAGGAGAGAGCTGCCAATACAGACACCCTTCGGATGGAGGTGATAGCAACAAGAAACGCCATTTTTCAAGAAAGGAGGCGTAGAGACACCTCTCTAATGGGGGCTCAAAGGGTTCACCCTGGAGGGCACTCAGAACCAGATTCAACCACGACCTGCGGGCCCAATCTGGAGCTACCAGAATGGCGGGAACGTCCTCCGCTTTGAGTTTCCTCAGAACCCTGGTAAGGAGCGGAAGGGGAGGAAACAGATAGGGTATGGCAAACCCTGCCCAAGGAATCACTAGGGCGTCCACGGCTAAAGCCAGAGGGTCGCGGGACTTGGACACAAATGGAAGGATCTTCCGATTGTGCTGGGACGCGAAGAGGTCCACGTCTGGATTGCCCCAGAGGTCGCAGATCTGTGCGAAGACCTCTGGATGTAGGGACTACTCGCCGGGGTCGGGTGAGGACCGACTGAGGAAGTCAGCTTCCCAGTTGAGCACCCCTGGAATGTGAATCGCCAAGATGGCCGGAACCATGCTTTCCGCCCAGATGAGAATCTTTGTAACATCGGCCATGGCTGTTGAGCTGCGAGTGCCGCCTTGACGATTTATGTATGCCACGGCCGTGGCGTTGTCCGACTGGACGCGGACAGATCGGGTCTGAAGCCGGGAATCCCAATAAAGAAGACAAAGCAGGATCGCCCGTAGTTCCAATATGTTTATCGGAAGAAGGACATCTCGGGGAGACCAGAGTCCCTGGACCGTCCAATCCCTGAACACACCGCCCCAGCCCGACAGACTGGCGTCCGTCGTAACCACCTGCCAGTGAAGAGGAAGAAATGAGCGCCCCTGGAGAAGAAGCGTGGAGCGGAGCCACCAGAGAAGAGACTGACGGATCCTGTGAGGGAGAAAAACCTTGTGATTGAGGGACAGCGGAGATTTGTCCCACCGAGAGAGAATCGCCAGTTGAAGAGGTCGGTAATGAAACTATGGTCACCACCATCCGACCCAGGACTTCCATGCAAGTGCGGATGGAGACTGGGACCTGGAGCCGAAGGGAGCGGACTCCTGACAGAAGAGTCAGACGTTTGTCCGGCGGAAGGCAAATTCGGGCCGAGGTCGTGTTGAAGTGAAGTCCCAAGAATATCAGGGACTGGGTGGGAGAGAGGACTGACTTGTCCCGGTTGACCCTCCACCCGAAGCGATCCAGAGTATGAAGAGTGACATCCACATTCTCCAGAGTCTGGGCTCTGGTGGGAGCCTTGATGAGAGGGTCGTCCAGGTAGGGTATCACCGAGACTCCCCTCGACGGCAACAGGGCCATCACTGGCGCAAGGATCTTGGTAAAGACCCGAGGAGCCGTGGCCAGGCCAAAGAGGAGGGCTACAAATTGAAAATGCCCCTCCGGAACCGCAAAGTGGAGGTACCGTGATGGCCAGGAAATATGGGCACATGGAGGTAGGCATCCTTGATGTCCACCGAGGAAGAAACTCCCCTAGTTCCAGGGATGCCACTACCGAACGGAGAGATTCCATTCGGAAGTGGCGGATGAGAAGATGACTGTTGAGACGCTTGAGGTCTAGGATTGGCTGCACAGAACCGTCCTTCTTGGGAACCACAAAAAGATTGGAATATAAACCCCAAAAAACTTCCCCTGGAGGAACGGGAACGTTAACCCCCTGAAGAAGCAGAGACTGGAGAGCCTCTCGAAATTGCTTCGCCCAGAGAAGGAGACCGGGGGGCCTGGGATCGAAAAAAGCGATCCCTCGGGAGGAAGGCGAATTCGATTCGGTAACCGCTGGACACCACGTCCCTGACCCAGGAGGTCTGAATGTGTGTGGTCCAAATGTTTCGAAAAAAAATAAGAGACGACCTACCACCCGAGAAAAACTGCGGGTGGGGGCTAAACTTCATGCGGAAGAGGGTTTGCGGTTACCTGATTTGGCCGCAAACCGGTCCGAAAGGACCGAAAGGAAGAAGACTTCCTTTGGGAAGAAGAGCGAGCCTTATTTTGAGGCAACAAGGAACTCCTACCTCCCGTCGCCTCAGATATAGTCTCGTCAAGGCGCTTGCCAAAAAGACGGCCACCCGTAAAAGGAAGCTCAGTGAGAGACCTTTTGGAAGTGGCATCCGCATTCCAAGCTTTAAGCCACATAGAACGGAGGAGAGCAGCTAGGTGACCCACAGCAAGGCAGAACAACGGGCTGACTGCATGGAAGCTGTGCACAGAAATTCCCCAGCTTTAGAGGATTGGAGAGCCAGAGCAGACAGATCCTTTGAGGGGGATCCCGCTAGGATACCCTGACGGAGTTTTGGGCACCACTCCGATAGGGCCTTGGACGCCCATGCTGAGGCGAAGATGGGAAGAAGTGAAGAGCCGGCTGCTTCGGAGGCAAACTTCGCTAAGGACTCCACCTTCTTGTCCATGGAATCCTTGAAGGCGGCCGCATCTGCCAGTGGCAGTGTAGTGGCCTTAGAGATCCGGGAGATTGGTGGATCCACTGAGGGAGGGGAAACCACCTTAGTGACAAGATCCTTGTCAAATGGATAACGTTCTTGAATCGTCTTAATTCCCGACAACCTCTTGTCTGGATGTTTCCATGCAGATTCCAGAATGGCATCAAAGTCAGCGTGAGAGCTGAACTTTTGAGGTGCTGGCTTAGCACGATGAAGGGATACTTCAGGAGTTACGTCCGAAGTTCCTGGGTCCTCTAAGTGAAAGGTGTCTCTTATGGCCGCAACCAATGAGTTCACCGTTTCAACTGTATCCGAGCGGTCCTCTGAGTCACATGCCGATTCGGAAGCCTCGTCAGCCAGTTCACCAGGAGAATGTGAACGGGTGAAGGCAGTCCTGGAGGGGGGCGACCCTGACACTGGGCACTCGGCTCTGGCGTGGTAGAGCTGCGACTCCGAGAACGTCCTTTGGAGGAGCAAGGTTTGTGACCAGATGACAGGGGGGGGGGGAGGGGGCGGGACCCAAGGGGGAGCGCCCACGCCTATCTGAGGACTCAATGGAAGAGTCGGACGAGGCACCCCTAGTTCGCTTGTGAGAGCATGAAGTATGTGGGGAAGCGGAGCGAGCCCCCACAGAGGGCCGGCGCAGGGAAGACCCATTCAAGGCGGACACCACTTCCCGGGAGGCCTCAGCCACCGAACGGGAGACTTGGGTCAAGTCAGCCATATACTGGGTCAGGGAAGAAGCCCAGGTTGGAGGGGCAGCTGAATCCACCGGGACCGAAAGGGCATCCGGGGGTACCTAGGGGTCTGGGGGAGCAGTGGAGCAGGCAGAGCAAGTGGGCTCAGTAGAGCTAGGCATCTTAGCATTACAGTGCTTACAGACAAAATAAGTCACAAACGCTCCGGTTTTCTGTTTAGAGGAACAGCTCTAGGTTCGGACATAATGAGATAAGACATGAAATTTCTCACCCTAGTCTGCGTCCCCTGGCAGCTAGCAGTGAGGAGAACTCGGCTCCGTGCAGCTAGTGAAAAAAAGGCCAGCCGCCAGAGAGGGGCGAGCTTGAGGCAGAGGCACTAAAGGATTGGCCTCTCACAGTGAAATTCGCGCCCGCGGCGCTGATTGGAGGACACTTCGCGCCTCCAGGGAGCTCCGACGGCCCTGTGGGCGGAGCTAATGGAGGACGGGGAAGAAGCTATCATGGTGCCCGCTCCTAGTCCCGAGCGCATATGTCAGCCGCATATGCGCTCGGGGGGGAAGAGAGCGAGCGGCGAACACGCCGGCAGCAGCTGCCGGAGAAAGTGAAAGTAAGCCGGTGCTCCGTGCGCCCGGCCAGAGAAAGCGCCGTGGCTGTCAGCCGCATATAAGGCGCTGCGGCTCGTAGCCGCATAGTAAAAAACACACACACACAGTGAGGTATGAAACACACATACACACAGTGAAATCATTCATGCCCCCTAAAGATGCCACACTGTACACTGAGGACAAGCAGGGCTCTGTACACTGAGGACAAGCAGGGCACTGTACACTGAGGACAAGCAGGGCTCTGTACACTGAGGACAAGCTGGGCTCTGTACACTGAGGACAAGCGGGGCTCTGTACACTGAGGACAAGCGGGGCTCTGTACACTGAGGACAAGCGGGGCTCTGTACACTGAGGACAAGCGGGGCTCTGTACACTGAGGACAAGCGGGGCTCTGTACACTGAGGACAAGCGGGGCTCTGTACACTGAGGACAAGCGGGGCTCTGTACACTGAGGACAAGCGGGGCTCTGTACACTGAGGACAAGCGGGGCTCTGTACACTGAGGACAAGCGGGGCTCTGTACACTGAGGACAAGCAGGGCACTGTACACTGAGGAAAAGAGGGCTCTGTACACTGAGGAAAAGAGGGCTCTGTACACTGAGGACAAGCAGGGCTCTGTACACTGAGGACAAGCAGGGCTCTGTACACTGAGGACAAGCAGGGCTCTGTACACTGAGGACAAGCAGGGCTCTGTACACTGAGGACAAGCAGGGCTCTGTACACTGAGGACAAGCAGGGCTCTGTACACTGAGGACAACCAGGGCTCTGTACACTGAGGACAAGCGGGGCTCTGTACACTGAGGACAAGCATGGCTCTGTACACTGAGGACAAGCGGGGCTCTGTACACTGAGGACAAGCGGGGCTCTGTACACTGAGGACAAGAAGGGCTCTGTACACTGAAGACAAGCAGGGCTCTGTACACTGAGGACAAGCAGGGCTCTGTGCAGTGAGGACAAGCATGTGATAGCTGCAGGGACAGCATTTTTTCACCCACAAATATACACATTTTTTAACCAATGTATATAACAAATTTAAATAATGATATTATCTACATTATATAAAAAGTTTATGCTAATGCACACTTTAAATAATACTGAATATGTTCACTGAATTACCTTATCCTCACAAGCTTCATCCAAAATGTCTAGGGCTTCTGTGGAGATATTTTTGTTTTTGTCGTGCAGCTGCGTCACCAACAGTTCGATCCCCCAATTGCTGAAGAACTCAACGTTGGCTCTTAGGAGAACTCTCAGATGCTTTGTGGCATACAGGCGACAACTCTGCTCAAAGAGGGAAAAATATAGCATGTCCAATGTTTTAAAATCCAGACATGTGACCTACATACTACATCTTTTTTAGTCTTTACATCAATGGGGGGGGGGGGGGGGGTTTGGGGGCTAAAGTTTTGGTAGGCTAAAGTTGCAACTTTTTGCGCAATGGGTCAAGAAGTTGCAAAATTTTTCACAACGGTTGAACCATAGAAAATGATTCACTGAATTGACATTTCGGGAAATGTTTACCTGTGCAAAATTTAGCAAGTGCCCTGCGACCACTTAAAGGAGTTCTGTAGGGAAACATAACTAAGGATAGGGGATAAGTTATAGCTCGTGGAGAAATCCGACAGCTGGGACCCCCAGCTATCTCCTGAACGGGGCCCCGGAAATCTGCTGCAAGGGGGCGTGCCCACCCCTGCACAGAGCTGCAGCTGACACGTTTCCTCCATGTATCCCACAGAGATACATGAAGAGGGCGTGTTGGCCGCGACTTGCCAGCAGTCGGACCCCCTGCAATCTACAACTAAATCTACTAGAAACAAATCCCACAGTAACCCTTTACAGTTAGATACATTGCAGCCCTGTGTTATTGGTAATTGTTGTCCCCCAGCACATATACATCCACTGTAGACTCCAATCAAAGTTTGTCTGGCCTGGAGCTTTGCATGGCAGTGTGCGTAAAAATTGTCAGTCCCATACTTTCCTGCTTTAGAATCCCCTCGCAGGATATGAGCTAAATGTCTGCTCGAGGGGGGTTCAACTGCTGGGAACCCGGCACTGCTGCGGCTCTGCGCAGCTAATACTTGTGTCGTCGACCTCACTGAGGTCGACAGACACGTCCCCTCCATTCAGCTCTATGGGAGAGGTGGGGAGGCATGAACGCTGCATCTCTTTTTCCATCATCTTTTTCCATAGAGATACATGGAGGGGATAGATATAGATATGAGATAGATAGATATGCGATAGATAGATAGATAGATAGATAGATAGATAGGAGATAAATAGATAGATACACAGGCACAGGGTAGGCAGCACAACCTCAACAGTGCAGCTGGAGTAGATAGGGGTGCAAGCGATGACAATTGTCCCAGTCGCAGACCGCATCCATTGGTATATACTCCAAGAAAGTCGCAGAACACCCAGGTAGCATATGGGGCAAAATAAGAGAGCTTTATTGGCCCATGTTATACGACGTTTCGATGGTATCACACACTCTTTATCAAGCATGCTATATAACATGGGCCAATAAAGCTCTCTTATTTTGCCCCATATGCTACCTGGGTGTTCTGTGACTTTCTTGGGGTATATATAGATAGATTGATATGAGAGAGATAGATATATATTAGACAGATATGAGATGGATAGATAGATTGATAGATAGATAGATATGAGATAGATAGATAGATAGATATGAATAGATAGATATGAGATAGATATGAGATAGATAGATATTAGAGAGATAGATATGAGATATATAGATATGAGAGAGATAGATATGAGAGAGATAGATATGAGAGAGATAGATATGAGAGAGATAGATATGAGAGAGATAGATATGAGAGAGATAGATATGAGAGAGATAGATATGAGAGAGATAGATATGAGATAGATAGATGGATAGATAGATATGGCTATGCCGTCAGGCTAATAAATCCACCACCTTTTTCATCTATTTTTGGTGTGCTGCGGAATTTTTGAATTTGATTATCTACCTTTGGGACAACAGACTGCTAGCACCCATCACCTGTTTCTTCTTTTTGGTTGTGCTGCCCCAGTTACATTTAGATATGAGTATATGAGTTAGATAGATATGAGAGAGACATAGATAGATATGAGATAGATAGATAGATAGATATGAGATAGATAGATAGATATGAGATAGATAGATAGATATGAGATAGATAAATAGATATGAGATAGATAGATAGATAGATATGAGATAGATAGATATGAGATAGATAGATATGAGATAGATCGATAGATATGAGATAGATAAATAGATAGATATGAGATAGATAGATAAATAGATATGAGATAGATAGATATGAGATAGATAGATATGAGATAGATAGATCGATATGAGAGAGAGATAGATATGAGATAGATAGATATGAGATAGATAAATAGATATGAGATAGACAGATATGAGATAGATCGATAGATATGAGATAGATAAATAGATAGATATGAGATAGATAGATAGATATGAGATAGATAGATAAGAGATAGATATGAGATAGATAGATATGAGATAGATAGATAGATATGAGATAGATCGATAGATATGAGATAGATCGATAGATATGAGATAGATCGATAGATATGAGATAGATCGATAGATATGAGATAGATAGATAGATAAATAGATATGAGATAGATATGAGATAGATAGATATGAGAAGAGAGATATTTATCTTTTCCAATTTCAGATGGATTGGAGAGATAAAAAATAGGCTAGTACAGTGAAGTAAATTGCAAGAAAAATGCGCAAAAAATACACAAAAATTTAAGGTATAAAAAAGCTTTGCTTTAAATCAATTCATCATCATCAGAGATTACTTTAGCAAGTGTGTAACGGAAAACAAGCATCACCAATCACTCACCTCAGGAGACGCGGTTAATGTCTTGGACAGGATGACTCTGGCCAGTCCGTCCCGGCTGTAATCCAAACTGGAGACGGCCAACTTTAATAAGTGGTCTTGGTTTTTCAGCGAGCAAAGATTTAGGAGACTGTAATAGAAAAGACTAACTTGAGGATTTTCACACAAGAAATTCAGACCTTAAAGAAAGTGTCAATGAGACCGGCGAGCGCCCATCGCTATCCAGAGGAAGGAAACCTACACACAAAGCGTTACTCCTGATAAAGGGGTATTCCGACCGTAGACATCTTATCCCCTATCCAAAGGATAGGGGATAAGATGTCTGATCGCGGGGGGGCCCGGCATTGGGATGTTGCGTCACGCCCCCTCCATTCATGTCTATGGGAGGGGGCGTGGCGGCCGCCACGCCCCCTCCCATAGACATGAATGGAGGGGCGTGGCGTAACATCATAAGGGGGGGCGGCACATCTCGGCATAGAATGCGATCAGACATCTTTTCTCCTATCCGTTGGATAGGGGATAAAATGTCTAAGGCCGGAATACCCCTTTAACCTTCAAGCACAGCGGACAATGTCTTCTCCCGTTCTATGCAGCATTTCTATAGTAGAGGAGGCACAGACTAACAAAATAACTAAATATCTCACCGTGTTCAGTGGTAGAATATAATGTAAACATATTGGGGGAGATTTATCAAAACCTGTCCAGAGGAAGAGCTGCCCAGTTGCCCATAGCAACCAATCAGATCGCTTCTTTCCTTTTTAACCAGGCCTCTGCAAAATGAAAGTAGCGATCTGATTGGTTGCTATGGGCAACTTTTCCTTAGCACGGGTTTTGCTAAACCTCCCCCATTTAGCTTAGGCTGCTTTCGCACTATAAAATTCATCCGTTTTAAAGATCCGTTTGATGTTCCGTTATGAAAATCCTGAAAATCGGCCATTAAACGTCCGTTAGAAAATCCCATTATAGTCTATGGGATTTTTACATTATCCGTTTGAATCCGTTATAGCCCGTTATTAATAACGGACGTTATTTTGTGACGGGAGAATGAACGGAAGAAATAACGCATGCGCTATTTCTCCCGTTACTATCTTCCGTCACAAAATAACGTCCATTATTAATAACGGGCTATAACGGATTCAAACGGATAATGTAAAAATCCCATAGACTATAATGGGATTTTCTAACGGACGTTTAATGGCCGATTTTCAGGATTTTCATAACGGAACATCAAACGGATCTTTAAAACGGATGAATTCTATAGTGTGAAAGCAGCCTAAGGTTGAATTGACACCACAGTGTCCTTGTCCTGAACACAATTATATTCATAGACCCCGATTCACTTAACGGAGGCCCAGAGAGTATAATTTTGGCCTCCAATAGACTGGTGTCTGTACACTTTCTATCACAGTGCTTTTCAACCAAGATGCCTCCAGCTGTTGCAAAACTACAACTCCTAGCATCCCTGGACAAGCACTGCCAAAGGCTGGGAGTTGTAGTTCTGCAACAGCTGGAGGCACCGTGGTTGGCAAACACTGTCCTAGGGACATGTCAAAAGTTTTGATCAGCCGGGGTTGTAACCTTGTAACATAATAGGGTTAAAACATTGCTATCCGGGGATGCTGGGAGTTGCAGTTTTGCAACAGCTGGAGGCACCCTGGTTGGGAAACACTGTTCTATAAACTGTATAGACCAGTGTTTCAGAACCAGGGTGCCTCCAGCTGTTGCAAAACTACAACTCCCTTCGGCATGCTGGAAGTTGTATTTTTGCAACAGCTGGAGGCACCCTGGTTGGGAAACACTGCTTTAGGACACGGCAAAAAAAAAAAAAAAGAATGAGGTGAAACAGATTTGTCGAGAAGATGATGCACAAGGACTTAGGTGGCAACTGCAGTATAATGTATAATACTATAATAATATATAATCAAATACATGATTAGAGATGAGCGAACTTACAGTAAATTCGATTAGTCACGAACTTCTCGGCTCGGCGGTTGCTGACTTTTCCTGCATAAATTAGTTCAGCTTTCCGGTGCTCCGGTGGGCTGGAAAAGGTGGATACAGTCCAAGGAAAGAGTCTCCTAGGAATGTATCCACCTTTTCCAGCCCACGGGAGCACCTGAAAGCTGAACTAATTTATGCAGGATAAGTCATCAACTGCCGAGCCGAGAAGTTTGTGACGAATCAAATTTACTGTAAGTTCGCTCATCTCTATACATGATGTCAAACCTGGGAACCGAGCACTTACCACTGAAATACATTGCACTTCTCCAGCATCTTGACTCCATGTGGATGGCAGGAGAGGGTGCCAATAAAGAGAAAGTAGTGCTGGCTGAGAGTGTTAAGTAATCCGTTGTTCTGCAGACTGCGCTCTTGTTTCATTCCGGATATGGACACCAACCACTGCACAATGTCCTTCACAAGTTCCTCCAGGTATCCCTGCCCATCCTGAGTGAGGAGGAATAAAAAGAACTTCACGTGTCAGTGGGGCTTTATTTATATAACCCAATGAAAAGTCAGGGGGCAGGGGAGAAGAATGATTAGCACAGCTAGGGTTAAAGGGGTATTCCAGTGACATTGCTTTCATTTCAACTGGTTCCAGAAAGTTAAACAGGTTTGTAAATTACTTCTATTAAAAAAAATCTTAATCCTTCCAGTACTTATTAGCTGCTGAAGTTGAGTTGTTCTTTTCTGTCTGACCACAGTGCTCTCTGCTGACATCTCTGTCTGTCTCAGGAACTGTCCAGAGCAGGAGAGGTTTGCTATGGGGATTTGCTCCTGCTCTGGACAGTTCCTGAGACAGACAGAGATGTCGGCAGAGAGCACTGTGGTAAGACAGAAAAGAACAACTCAACTTCAGCAGTTGATAAGTACTGGAAGGCTTAAGATTTTTTTTTAGTAGAAGTAATTTACAAATCTGTTTAACTTTCTGGAACCAGTTGATATGAAAAAAAACAAAAACTTTTTCACTGGAGTATCCCTTTAAACCTGACATCTGTTCCATGCTACCCAAACCGAGGGCAGCTTTAGGGTATGTTTACACTGCGGAATCTCGGCTGCCACCAAAAATACTTCAGCAGTAGGACTGTGCAGCACTGACTGCTATGCAGTGCTTGCGGACTTCCTCACAAAGAATGAGCATGTTCCTTCTTTGTGCAGAACAATTTCTCAGTGTGAACGGGTCTCGCGGAAGACCCATTCACACTGATGGCAATGTCCACTGCATGGAATTCCACTCTTAAAAACATACAGGCAGGGGGATACTGGCGCACCATGATTCACCGATCCATCGGTCCTGAGTAATGAGTCTCCCTCTTTACACTACTAGGGAGAAAATTGTCACTCAAGGCCGGCGGGTCAGGTAGAAGGTGCAGGGAACTGTCCCACTGACTAGTTAGGGTACATTCACACTACGTTTTTGGCGTATATGGCAGGGAAATTTAAAAGCCGGCCGCTGCTGCATCCCCGCCGCATCCCATTCAGTCAGTGACTGCGGTCGGCTCATTTTCGCACTGTACAGTGGTCCCTTAAGTTACTATATTAATCGGTTCCAGGACGGCCATTGTATGTTGGGACCATTGTATGTTGAAACCATTGTATGTTGAGACCATAACTGTATGGAAACCTGGTAATTGGTTCTGAAGCCCCAAAAGTCATTCAAAAATAGGAAAAAGTGAGGATTAAACAAAAATAAGTAGATAACTAATATAGATCAAGCAAATCCTTATATATAAAAGTAAGAAAGATCCGCTGGGAGCTGTAATCACTGTCTATGTAGAGGACAGGAGCTTCTTCAGGGTCCTGTACAGAACACACAATGTCCTAAAAAAGTAACATGGAGTCGCCCTCACCTGGTGTCCAAAGGAGCAGCTAACCCTGGTACAGGTAAAGTGTACAGAACATGTAATACCAGACACCAGTCAGTGCATACACTTCAGTAATACAGGTAAAGAGTGGTACAGAACATGTAATACCTCCCTGTACTGTAGGGGGCGCTACCAGACAGGAATTCAGTGCCTACACTTCAGTAATACAGGTAAAGAGTAGTACAGAACATGTAATACCTTCCTGTACTGTAGGGGGCGCTACCAGACACCAGTCAGTGCATGCACTTCAGTAATACAGGTAAAGAGTACAGAACATGTAATACCAGACACCAGTCAGTGCATACACTTCAGTAATACAGGTAAAGAGTAGTACAGAACATGTAATACCTCCCTGTACTGTAGGGGGCGCTACCAGACAGGAATTCAGTGCCTACACTTCAGTAATACAGGTAAAGAGTAGTACAGAACATGTAATACCTTCCTGTACTGTAGGGGGCGCTACCAGACACCAGTCAGTGCATGCACTTCAGTAATACAGGTAAAGAGTACAGAACATGTAATACCTCCCTGTACTGTAGGGGGCGCTACCAGACAGTGCATGTACTTTAGTAATACAGGTGTGTTACCAGTGAATGACCATTCTGATTGGTCAGTTCTTCCAGCCATTGACAGGTTTCACAGATCTGGACTGTCCGAAGCATTGTATGTTGAGTCTGGTTTCAAGTCACAATGGTTCAGAAAAGACCATTGTATGTTGAAACTATTGTATGTTGAGGCCATTGTAAGTTGAGGGATCCCTGTATCACTTATTGCCGGACTGAAAATGGTGGTTTTCAGTCTGGCAATAAAAGTGATACAGTGCAAAAATGAGCCGACTATCTGACTCTGGCCGGCTCATTCAAATGAATAAGATGAGGTACGCTCAGGCATTTCAGAGAAATCTTAGTTTAAAAAAAAAAACACTGCAACTGTGGTAAGGCTACATTCACACTACGTCGTTTTGGGCATATGGCGAGCGGAAAAAAAAACGCCCCCTGCCATACCTGTTAAAACTATGATTTGCCTGAAATGCCTGAGTGAATCATAATGTGTCCACATCCTGTTGCCTGTATCTGTTCCATGCTGCCCGTGGTTTGGGCAGATTGGAAAGGGTGACAGGTTCATTCTTATGTCTCATGTACAGTTGATACAACAAAGAAAAAAGGGGGGCGAAGATACCATAAAAATGTGCACACCCAAAAAGAGATACGATAAATCAAATCCATTTATTGCAGAACAATTACAAAAAGACACAGACATTTAAAAACACAAAGGGGTACTCCGCTGCTCAGCGTTTGGAACAACTGTTCCGAACGCTGGAGCTCGTGACATCATAGCCCTGCCACCTCATAATGTCCCGCCCTGCCCCCTCATTGCAAGTCTATGGGAGGGGGCATGACAGCCGTCACGCCCCCTCCCATAGATTTGCATTGACGGCATGGGGTGTGACGTCATGAGGGGGCGGGGTGTGACATCATGAGGGGCAGGGCTATTACGTCACAAGCTGCCGGCTCCAGCGTTCGGAACAGTTTGTTCCAAACACTGAGCAGCGGAGTATTGGGAGTACACTGCTGCCTGTGAGGAGAAGGGGAGAGGGGCGGGAGTACACTGCTGCCTGTGAGCAGATGATGAAAGAAGATGGTGACTGAAGATAGGGACTGAATGGAGGATTGCTTATTTAAAAAGTAAGTGTCCCTGCATGCATATATGAGTGTGTGGTTATATATGTATGTGTGTAAATCTGTGTTGTCTAAGTAATGTGCATGTTTATGAATAAATTAAGTCAAAGCGTGTGTGTGTCTAATACAGGGGGACTATAATCATATGCCTCCAGCTGTGGCAAAACTACAACTCCCAGCATGCCTGCACAGCCAAATGATGTGTGGGCATGCTGGGAGTTGTAGTTTTGCAACAGTAGGAGGAACACAGCCTGCAGCAACATTGCTGTAAATCTGAGTTTTACCAATCATATGCCTCCAGCTGTTGCAAAACTACAACTCAAAGGATGTGTGGGCATGCTGGGAACTGTGGTTTTGCAAAAGCTGTAAGCACACAGTGTGTGTGTATTGCATAAAACCAGAAAGGAAAGGGTTACAGATGCTCACTTCCGAGACCAGTGACTGAGGAGAGTGAGGGAGGGGGAGTGGTTATCACTTGTGGAGAAGAAAGGGACCCCGCCCCCCTGCTTCTGGTCGACAACATTAAGGTAATTCAGAAATAAAGCTAATTCTGAGAGAAATATAGGTCATAGACACATACAAATGATATGTACATGATCAGGATGAGATACTGAGCAACATATAACAGTTTTTGTTTCTTGGGTGATCTGACAGGTACGCTTTAAATGTCTGTGTCTTTTTGTAGTTGTTCTGCAATAAATGGATTTGATTTATCTTATCTCATTTTGGGTGTGCACATTTATGGTATTTTCTTTGTTCTTGGATTTCATGCACAGTTGGTATCAGTAAGGAATCCGGTTGTGTGTGGCCTCGCTTAGGGCTTCATTGCCAATCTTGTATATCCCATTATTCCGAGTGACTCACCTCCTCAGACTCCAGCAGGAACTCTGTGAACTGGCACCCCACCACCGTCAGCTGCTTAGCTTTAGTGTAGTCCAATTCCAGATTGGCATAGAGCGCACTGCTGGGCTTGTAAAAAAACAGGAGCCGGCGTACAAACCTAAAGGACGGAAAGAAAAGAAGGAAAATAATGAATGGCCCTGGAGGGGTAGAATCACTAGAACTGAACACAATGTGACAGCGCAGGACGCTGCAATGTAAACCCCAGTAATGGCTGATGATCCGTACCTGTGCAGCTGCTCATCCTTACAGTTTCTCAGATTCACATTTGGCCACTGAAAAATACAAAACATTGTCAGTAAAGAAGCTGATTTTATATCATCTTACACCAAAAACTAAAAAAACAGCCATTTCATCAACATAGCAATAATACAGGAAATGCAGCGTATTCTGAAGTGGATCTGTCAGGCCTGCTTCCCTGCTTATGTATAGAGAAAGCCTGTGAGTCCTCCCCCACCGACAACATATAGAGAAAGCCTGTGAGTCCTCCCCCCGCCGACAACATATAGAGAAAGCCTGTAAGTACCCCCCCCCCCAACATATAGAGAAAGCCTGTGAGTCCTCCCCCTGAAAAAATATAGAGAGCCTGTAAGTCCTACTTTCCTGCTTATGTATAGAGAAAGCCTGTGAGTCCTCCCCGGCCGACAACATATAGAGAAAGCCTGTGAGTGCTCCCCCCGCCGACTACATATAGAGAAAGCCTGTGAGTCCTCCCCCACCGACAACATATAGAGAAAGCCTGTGAGTCCTCCCCCCGCCGACAACATATAGAGAAAGCCTGTAAGTACCCCCCCCCCCCCCAACATATAGAGAAAGCCTGTGAGTCCTCCCCCTGAAAAAATATAGAGAGCCTGTAAGTCCTACTTTCCTGCTTATGTATAGAGAAAGCCTGTGAGTCCTCCCCCCTCCGACAACATAGAGAAAGCCTGTGAGTCCTCCCCCCTCCGACAACATATAGAGAAAGCCTGTGAGTCCTCCCCCGGCCGACAACATATAGAGAAAGCCTGTGAGTGCTCCCCCCGCCGACAACATATAGAGAAAGCCTGTGAGTCCTCCCTCCGCCAACAACATATAGAGAAAGCCTGTGAGTCCTCCCCTCTCGGACAACATATAGAGAAAGCCTGTGAGTGCTCCACTCCCCCCGCCGACAACATATAGAGAAAGCCTGTGAGTGCTCCCCTCCCCCCACCGACAACATATAGAGAAAGCCTGTGAGTCCTCCCTCCGCCAACAACATATAAAGAAAGCCTGTGAGTGCTCCCCTCCCCCCGCCGACAACATATAGAGAAAGCCAGTGAGTCCCCCGTTCCCCCCCCAACATATAGAGAAAGCCTGTGAGTGCTCCCCCCGCCAACAACATATAGAGAAAGCTTGTGAGTCCTCTCCCCACCGACAACATATAGAGAAAGCCTGTGAGTCCTCCCCCGCCAACAACATATAGAAAAAGCCTGTGAGTCCTCCCCCCCCACATATAGAAAAAGCCTGTGAGTCCTCCCCCCCGCCGACAACATATAGAGAAAGCCTGTGAGTTCTCCCGCCGCCAACAACATATAGAGAAAGCCTGTGAGTGCTCCCCCCGCCGACAACATATAGAGAAAGCCTGTGAGTCCTCTCCCCACCGACAACATATAAAGAAAGCCTGTGAGTCCTCCCCCCGCCGACAACATATAGAGAAAGCCTGTAAGTACCCCCCCCCCCCCCCCAACATATAGAGAAAGCCTGTGAGTCCTCCCCCTGAAAAAATATAGAGAGCCTGTAAGTCCTACTTTCCTGCTTATGTATAGAGAAAGCCTGTGAGTCCTCCCCCCTCCGACAACATAGAGAAAGCCTGTGAGTCCTCCCCCCTCCGACAACATATAGAGAAAGCCTGTGAGTCCTCCCCCGGCCGACAACATATAGAGAAAGCCTGTGAGTGCTCCCCCCGCCGACAACATATAGAGAAAGCCTGTGAGTCCTCCCTCCGCCAACAACATATAGAGAAAGCCTGTGAGTCCTCCCCTCTCGGACAACATATAGAGAAAGCCTGTGAGTGCTCCACTCCCCCCGCCGACAACATATAGAGAAAGCCTGTGAGTGCTCCCCTCCCCCCACCGACAACATATAGAGAAAGCCTGTGAGTCCTCCCTCCGCCAACAACATATAAAGAAAGCCTGTGAGTGCTCCCCTCCCCCCGCCGACAACATATAGAGAAAGCCAGTGAGTCCCCCGTTCCCCCCCCAACATATAGAGAAAGCCTGTGAGTGCTCCCCCCGCCAACAACATATAGAGAAAGCTTGTGAGTCCTCTCCCCACCGACAACATATAGAGAAAGCCTGTGAGTCCTCCCCCGCCAACAACATATAGAAAAAGCCTGTGAGTCCTCCCCCCCCACATATAGAAAAAGCCTGTGAGTCCTCCCCCCCGCCGACAACATATAGAGAAAGCCTGTGAGTTCTCCCGCCGCCAACAACATATAGAGAAAGCCTGTGAGTGCTCCCCCCGCCGACAACATATAGAGAAAGCCTGTGAGTCCTCTCCCCACCGACAACATATAAAGAAAGCCTGTGAGTCCTCCCCCCGCCGACAACATATAGAGAAAGCCTGTGAGTCCTCCCCCCCCAACATATAGAGAAAGCCTGTGAGTCCTCCCCCCGCCGACAACATATAGAGAAAGCCAGTGAGTCCCCCGTCCCCCCCCCCCCCAACATATAGAGAAATCCTGTGAGTCCTCCCCCCGCCAACAACATATAGAGAAAGCCTGTGAGTGCTCCCCCCTACGACAACATATAGAGAAAGCATGTGAGTGCTCCCCCCGCCGACAACATATAGAAAAAGCCTGTGAGTCCTCCCCCCGCCAACAACATATAGAAAAAGCCTGTGAGTCCTCCCCCCCACATATAGAGAAAGCCTGTGAGTCCTCCCCCCACCAACAACATATAGAGAAAGCCTGTGAGTGCTCCCCCCGCCGACAACATATAGAGAAAGCCAGTGAGTCCTCCCCCCCAACATAGAGAAAGCCAGTGAGTGCTCCCCCCGCCAACAACATATAGAGAAAGCCTGTGAGTCCTCCCCCCACCAACAACATATAGAGAAAGCCTGTGAGTCCTCCCCCCTGACAACGTATAGAGAAAGCCTGTAAGTACCCCCCCCCCCCCCAACATATAGAGAAAGCCTGTGAGTCCTCCCCAGCCGACAACATATAGAGAAAGCCTGTGAGTCCTCCCCGGCCGACAACATATAGAGAAAGCCTGTGGGTCCTCCCCCCGCCAACAACATATAGAGAAAGCCTGTGAGTCCTCCCCCCGCCAACAACATATAGAGAAAGCCTGTGAGTCCTCCCCCCGCCGACAACATATAGAGGAAGCCTGTGAGTCCTCCCCCCACCGATGGTTGTTGAGCCACTTTAACTGTCACCTTTTTTTTATGCTGCCTAAACTAAGGGCAGCATGAAACAGGTGTAGGGAGCAGAATTCAAGGACACTACAGGATTCACTCTGAAATGCTCTGGTGTTTAAATGAAATCATATTTTAAAGACATTAGGGCAGTTCCCGGCGGCTGCTCTCTACCCCTGCAGCACTGAGTCACATGTCTCACCTTATACAAAGGTAGGGAGAGATGCGTCACTCAGGGCCAGCAGGTCAGAGAACAGCTGCGGGGACTGACCTGTTCGCTATGGGGATTTACTACTACTCTAGACAGTACTTGATACTGCCAGAGATGGCAGCAGAGAGCACTGTGGTCAGACTGGAAATAACTACACAACTTCCTCTGGAGCGTACAGCAGCTGATAAGTACTGGAAGGATTAAGATTTTTAAATAGAAGTAATTTATAAACCTGTATAACTTTCTGGCTCCAGTAAATTAGAATATTTTTTTCTTACAGAGGACCCGTTTATGTTAAAGGAGTTATGTCATGGATTAGATTGCAGAGCGTCTGAGCGCTGGGGCCCCCCGCGATCTCCTGAAGGGAGCCCCGGCTCTCCCCTGGAGTGGCACGTCATGACCCCCGCCCCAAAACAGGAGCCACCCTGCCCCCCTCCATATATCTCTATGGGAGAGCCGTTCGGCTATCTTTGGCTCTCCTATACAGCTATAGGGGATACGTTTTTATCCATGAGACTTCTCCTTTAACTGGAGTGAGCTGAAATACTAGGCATGGCAACTACCAAATTAACAGCGCTGTGCCTTTTCTCTGGGGTGCCAGAAATTAAACCCCCCACTGATCTGATATTCATGCACTATACAAGGATACAACATATTCTACTGTATGGGACCTTCTCTGTACCTCTATATGCCTCTGATTTTATAGTGGGGAATACTCAGGTTTTTTCCCCCCTGTCATATTCTGTACAAATCATACAGAAAAAAGTGTGACCAGCTCTATCAAATGCTATGTGCACATGGTGCATTCTTTATAAAAAAAAAAACTCCATGAACTGTGCAGATAGCATAATACTAATGCAACAATCTTCCAATGAATGTTTAGAAAATGAAGTGTAAAGAATTCAAGAACCTTGAGTATGGTCCCTATGAGATTCCAGTTCCAGTCGAGGTTTACTTTATGATTAAGGACCTGGCTATCTCGTAGATTCATCACTAATGCATCTTCTGAATCCTATATATAAAAACACAAAAATAAGCATGTTAGGCTGAGGAAAGCAAGGTACCTAATAAAAAACCCATCAATGAAATCAGGAAAGTAATAAGATATCTGTCCCAGACAGCTGCCTCCCAGCCACCTGACAAGGCAGCTAAAGCCCTGTCCCTTGACTAACTTTCCCATTTTAAGGTAAAGAGAAAATAGATCCCATTTAAAGGGGTACTTCAGAGAAAAGTAACTGATCCCTTATCCACAGGATAGGGGGATAAGTGTCAGATCGCGGTGGTCTGACCGCTGGGATCTCCCGCGATCTCCTGAATGGGCTCCGGCTCTCTAAGAGGAGCGGGTGTCGACCCCAGCATTCATTCTTTATGGGAGCGTCGAAGAGACCAGAGTGCTGTACTCGGGCATCTCTGGCGCTTCCACTTATTTAGTTACTTTTTGCTGCGATCCTCCTTTAACACCCAAAATGAAAAGCTTAAAAAAAAAAAAAAATGGAGGAAAAAAAAAAAAAAAAAACTCAGTGAGACAACCATCTGAAGTTACCTTAAGAACAAATATATCCTTCTGGACACGCATGTGCTGATCCCTTTTTTGATGAGTGGCAATTGCCTTCTGCACAATGTGATCTAAATACAGGCTGAAGGGTTTTGGGCCCCGCTTCTTCAATTCGTGGAACCTTTTTAAGCAGTTCAGTGCTGCACTAGCGCGGCTGTAAAACATACAAAATTTGTCTGAATTTAGTTTATAGGGCAACAAATTTTCCAGATCACGCTGGACACATAATTAATTACTCTATTGTCAGCAGTCTTTAAAGGGGTACTGCAGCCAAAATACACTTATCCCCTATCCATAGGATACTAGATAAGTAGGTGACCATTGGGGGTCCGACCGATGGCAGGCGCGCCAATCATTTCTATGGGAGTGCCGATGATGCCCAAGTGCTGGATTTGGGTCTCTTTGGAGCTCCCATAGAAATCAATGGAGCACAGCAGTAGATGGGTCCCGTTCTGAAGATTGCGGGGGGTCCCAGTGGTTGGACCCCCCGCAATCAGCTACTCCTCCCCTATCCTGTTGATAGGGGGATAAGGAGATGTTTTGCACTTACTGTAAAATCTCTTTCTCGTAGCCTTCATTGGGGGACACCGATACTATTGGGTATATGCTCTTGCCACTAGGAGGCGCTGACACTAGGAAAAAAAAAGTCGGCTCCTACCTGGCAAGATATACCCGCCACTGGAAGTGAGGTAATCAGTTGTGTCACAAAGCAGTAGGAGAAGCCAACAAAGAAATATGTCTGAAGGACCCTTGAAAAGAATCCCGGAGAACCGGAACAGAGGATCCGGACCAAAAATGAAGAAATAGGTGGGTGCGGCTACGAGAAAGAGATTTTACGGTGAGTACAAAAAGAAAATCTCCTTTTCTCGGTCGCTTTTCATTGGGGGACACCAATACTATTGGGACGTACAAAAGCAGTCCCCTAGGGTGGGAATAACAACCACCAGAAAAGGGGAGACAATCCGGAAACTGACGAGACCCTGGGCCAAGAGGCAACCAAGACCCAGAAACTGAGTGTCTGGAAGGTCCCACCGTCCATGGAGATGGACTAGGACGCCAAGGAAGGGATCATCCGTTGTAGAGACTCAAACCTATGGTCCACATAGAGAGACAAGAAAGGGCTGCCTAGGAAGCCCGACAGCTGTAACCAACCTGGAAAGAGGTAGAAAACCGACTTCCAGAAACACAGAACCGAACAGAGGGCCAACCCGGCTGGAAAACAAAAATAGAAGGGGCCCGACAAGAGAACCCCGGCCAGAGAATCAACAGATTAAAGTAAACAAGGCGAAAAAATGCCAGGGAGAGCAGCTACGCCTGAGCAGAAGACGGGCACAGTCAAGGTGGAGACCAGAACCTCTGGGGGGAAAAAAGGAAGAAATACGGAAACCGGCTCTAGAAAGGCACGATGCACAAGATCAAGTTCCTGAACTTGAAAAGCTGCAGGCTCCAAAACCAAAGTCCCAGGGGAACACCGCGAGCACCCGGGCGGAAGCAGTCACAGTCTAACACAGTGCCAGAACAGCGGTAAAAAAACATGATGAGGAAAGCACGTCCGCGTATATGCCGAATTGGCCCAACTGGCGTAATCTGGCTGACCGGAACGCCCCCCGTCCCAGGAATACAAGTAACCCGAAGGAGGAGACGGGAAGTAACAAACAGCCAAAAAAGCAACAGAACGCCTGAGAAGGAGCATCCCGGAATACAGGAGCGGCCGACATGGGAACGGAGGTTCCAGAGTCCCATGGAAGACTTACATCTGTAGGGTGAGCAAACCCAGCCACCACGAAGCGCTCCAGGAGACATACTTCTATGTCGGAACAAGAAAAAGGTGCGGTACAGAAAGACCACCCCACAAATGGGATCGCGGAGAAGTCTGGGCAGGAGTGCTATCAAGCCCGAGACCGCAACCATCACTAAGGCCGTAAGAACCAGAAGGGCAAACCTAGATAATAAGGCCAGCCACAGCAGCCTAGGAGGTTGTCCAATACAAGGAGACTCCCCAGTACTCGCACAAGCCAGCAGGGGAAACCGACATAACGTGTATCCCCAGGGTTATTTAAGGGAATATGCATCCTCGGTAATGACCCGCCAAGTCCTGTCTGAAGGGATGATATGGAGTGACTGCAGGGGGGTGCAGGCCAGAAAGTTGCCACCAGAGGGAGCTCAATGGTAAGCATAAAAACCAAGAGCTGAGATTCAGTAAACGGCCACAAGGGGAGGGGGGGGGCGGGGACGTCGTCTGTAACACCTGATTCAATTGTTGTGTGTGTGTGTGTGTGTGTGTATATTTTATTTTTTTCTTCTAAACACGGCAGCCCATAGTAAGGAGAGGGACAAACAGTGCCCACTGACCCCTCGATGCCACACTGCAGGTGAGAAGGAGGGCGGAGCTATGCCCACTCCCACATGCCAAAATGACAGCCAGCTGGGGAGAGAAGAGACCTATAACCCCCAGTTCCTGCGCTGTAGAGGCGGCGGCGGAAGACGGAGTTACGCTCCGAGTCCCCAGTACACGTGGCCGCTGGCATATGTAAAAGCGGCAGCATCCCCGTGACTGACACCCCCACTTTAACTTCCAACCGCTAAACAGGTCTGTGGGTGCTGAACCAAGGCACCTGCGACAGAGCGGGGAGCGAGTCCCCGCTCAGCCAATCTGTAGAGTCCTGTGCTGACCCAGGGAAGAAGGGGGGCAGAGCAACATACCGCCATAATGGCTCCCACCGGCGAGAAAGTGCCGGAGGAGTTCAGAACAGCCGGGGTGGAGAGGAGAGGGGAAAGAGTCTGTGGCCGCAGAAAGTGCAGGGGGCTGCCGCTAAAGCCGGCAGCTGTCCTGAACAGAAGTGGCCGCTGTAACTCGCGAGCTCTAGACTGAGTCTACAGGCGGGAGAAGAATATAAAAGATATATCCTGACCAATATCAGGACCTTAGCCCCCTGAAATTGCCCCATTGTGGACTGAGTCCACAGAGTAGCTGTGCTAAGGGAGATTACTAACCCCTTAAGTCCCGCCATAGTCCTGTCAGAGGTTCAGGAAGTGAATCACCGCACAAAAGAGGGCACATACCTACCTAGCTCTTGGCTATATTCACCTCCTGATGTATTCAGCCAGCTAAAGGCCACGCTGCATCATGCCAGGCTGCCATAGCTAAGCGAGCAGAGGCAGTGGGGGAACTGGACCCATTGTACACCTCCAGGCGCTGGCCGTTGGCGAGAAGGAGTTAACGGTCCATACTCTATGCACCGTGCCCCTTTGTTGCATGTGGGAGATCAGGTAGCGCCATGCTCCTGTCGCCCAATCGAGAAAAATAACAAAGGAAAAAGAACCTAACTATATGTACTTAACTAGAAAATAATACAATAATAGACCAGGTCTGGGGAGCTCCCAGGCCTGTGTCTTGCCTCCTACTAGCACTAGCCAAAAACTGATTACCTCAATACCAGTGACGGGTAAATCCTGCCAGGGAGGAGCCGACTTTTTTCCCTAGTGTCAACGCCTCCTAGTGGCAAGAGCATATACCCAATGAAAAGCGGCAGAGAAAAGTTAATTTTGGCTACATTACCTCTTTATCGCATTGTTTCCCAAGCAGGGTGACTTTTTTGCAACAGCTGGAGGCACCCTGGTTGGAAAACACTGCTTTAACCCGTGGCTTTTCAGCTGTTGCAAAACTAAGACTCCCAGCATGTCCAGAGAAAGCCTGCTGAGAGTCACAATTTGGCAGCAACTGGAAAGCCACAGGTTGATGATCACTGCCGTATGTAAGGCCTCCACAGCGATGACACAATAATACTTACAGCCTCTTTTCTTTAGAAATGTCAAAAGATGCTGCCATGTTCATCAGGGTCGGTAAGCAGTGCAAGTGGTGACTGTGTGAATGGGGAAGGATTGTATTTGCCTGTAAAATAGAAAGAATATTTTTTTTCCAAGTTTAGGAAACTTCTTATGAACTTCTTATGGATATGAGGGTGGGGATGATGGAGGACATTACTTTGCTTGTCAGTAAATGAGAGACTGATTTGGGACATAAAATCACAGCTCAGGATTGGAATAAAATAAATACCCTCTCCCAGTCATCTTCATTATCTGGTTATATCCAAGAAAAGAAAATAAGTAAAAGGTCCCTAGTTAGTATATAGGAGCCTATTCCATAACACAATACCTATGTAGGGCTCATATTTACCTATTAAATTATTCTGCAATATTTGAACAACCCTAAAGAAATATGTAGAATGTCACAGTAGAATCCAATACATAGTTATTAGTGTCAATAATTAAAGGAGAACTATGGCAAATAATTACTTATCCCATATTCACAGGATAGGGTATAAGTAGCTGATCGCAGGGGGTCCAAATGCTGCCCCCCCCCCACCTTCCTGAATCTCTGGGACAGAGAGGAGCGGGTGCTGCAGACAGCACATGCTCCATTCATTTCAATGGGAGCGCCAAAAAGACCAGAGTACAGCTCTCAGGCATCATCAGCACTCTTATAGAAATTAATGGAGTGCGCGCCATCTACCAGTAGACGACACCTGCTTGTCAGTGAGAGATCCGGGGTCCTATTACATTTTGCTGGAGTACTCCTTTAAAAGCCATAAAAATTGATCCAAAAGCAGTCCTATAAAAGTGTCGTCCCCCCCCCCCCCAGCTTAAATGGGCACTGTCACATACAAGAACTTTTGATATGTTGTAAAGCATGTATAACCAATAGGTTTTGCAATTGCTTTCATTAGAAAATTTTCAGGATTTCATACTGAAAAAGCCAGTCAAACAACTGCCCCCCCTGCCTGCTTGGACACATACTAGTCCTGCTGTGTCCATGCGTCATGGACACACTTCCTTGATTGACAGCTGTGAGCGCAGGGATCACAGCTGGAGGAAACATCCTCCCACTGTCAGCTTGTGTCCCGCTACTGTCAGTGAGGACAAGCTGGGAGTTGTAGTTTTGCTAATGCTAGGGAAGATGTGAGCAGACAGCATCCTGAGGGAGGGGGCGGAGACCTGCACAGTGAGGCCACGCCCCCTCCCTTTGAGAGGAATACAGACTAGTGAGCTAAATTAAAAGTGTAATAAAAAAATAAATAAAGGTGCTAGACACATAAATATTAGATGTACATGGTCAGGATTAGGTACTGAGTGATATATTAAAAAAAAAAAAATGTTGTTGGATCTGACGGGTACGCTTTAAATATCCTGTACATATTATCCAAGCTCCATACTTAGATGTAGGTATAAAAACAGGTTCAAGATGTGCAAACAGTATGGCTACAAAGCACAAATATGCATATAGAGAAAATAGCAAACTACAAACTGCATAGAGAGGGTGAAAAACATAATACAGGTAGCTGGGAGGAGGCCATGTGCACGTTTCACTACTGCTTCACCAGGGGTACATATAATTCTTTATCGGCATCAAACGTGTTCTGTCTTTATAAAATTGCTTTATTATGCTCAATCTCTGGTCCCTTAAAGCTCTCTAAGGCCATATTCACATGTCTGGAATGTCCGCACGTAAAATCTTCATGCAGACATTCCTAAGACTGTGGACGCCAGCATAACATGACGGCGCTAGGACCACACGGGAATGCGCCATCCCATAGATGGCAACCGACCAATCAGAATGGGCATTCACTGGTAAAACCCCTGTATTCCTAAAGTGAATGCACTGACTGGTGTCTGGTAGTGCACCCTACAGTACCGGGAGGTATTACATGTTCTGTACTACTCTTTACCTGTATTACTGAAGTGCATGCACTGATTGGTGTCTGGTAGCGCCCCCTACAGTACAGGGAGGTATAACATGTTCTGTACTACTCTTTACCTGTATTACTGAAGTGCATGCACTGACTGGTGTCTGGTAGCACCCCCTACAGTACAGGGAGGTATTACTTGTTCTGTACTACTCTTTACCTGTATTACTGAAGTGTATACACTGACTGGTGTCTGGTAGCACCCCCTACAGTACAGGAAGGTATTACATGTTCTGTACTACTGTTTACCTGTATTACTGAAGTGTATGCACTGACTGGTGTCTGGTAGTGCCCCCTACAGTACAGGGAGGTATTACATGTTCTGTACTACTGTTTACCTGTATTACTGAAGTGTATACACTGACTGGTGTCTGGTAGCACCCCCTACAGTACAGGAAGGTATTACATGTTCTGTACTACTGTTTACCTGTATTACTGAAGTACATGCACTGACTGGTGTCTGGTAGTGCCCCCTACAGTACAGGGAGGTATTACATGTTCTGTACTCTTTACCTGTGCCAGGTTTAGCTGCTCCTTTGGACACCAGGTGAGGGCGGCTCCATGTTACTTTTTTAGGACATGTTGTGTTCTGCACAAAACCCTGAAGAAGCTCCTGTCCTCTACATAGACAGTGATTACAGCTCCCTGCAGATATTTATTACTTTTCTATGTAAGGACTTTCTTTATCTGTATTAGTTATTTACTTATTTTTGTTTATTCCTCACCTTTTTTCTATTTTTGGATGACATTTTGGTGGCTTTAAAGGGGTACTCCGGTGCTTAGACATCTTATCCCCAATCCAAAGTCACGCTCCACCCCTCAATGCAAGCCTACGGGAGCCTCCCCTAGGCTTGCATTGAGGGGCGGAGCGGGACGTCACACGGGGGCGGAGGCATGACGTCACACGCCGCCGGCCGTGTGGTCGCCGGTAATCAGACCCGGAGCAAACACGCTCCGGGGACTGATTACAAACGGGGTGCCGCGTGCAAGATCCTGGCGGGACTCCCGCGAATCAGGCATCTTATCCCCTATCCTTTGGATAGGGGATAAGATGTCTAAGCACCGGAGTAACCCTTTAAAACCAATTACCAGGTTTCCATAGAGTTATGGTCTCAACATACAATGGTCGTTCTGGAACCAATAAATATGTAACTTGAGGGACCAATGTAATTGTAGCTGCTATTGGAGCTAAAACACAACTTACCATGTGCAAGAGTTCCCCGAGGATGATTGTAGCCCTGACAGATACGTCATCATCGCTGCTTGTAATCACTTCCACCAAGCCCTGGGTAAAGCCAAACAATGAAGTTATCCGCTGGATCACATGGCACTATTCCTGCTACATTATTACAATCACAGACACTTACCTCCAATAGTCCATTAGTAATGAAAGCGGACAGTACTAGAGCCAGATAGTTGTCAATAAGGTCGGGTCTGGAAGACAATACAGTGTAAAATAAAATCCATTATGTCTTATATTTCCTTTGTGTGCCAGCAGACCTACGCTGAATCAACATTAAACTAATACTAAAGGTGCATGTGCTTCATGGCGATCACATGGGATCAAATCTCTGATCCTGGCCAACAGAATGGGTTTTTACTGGATTAAAATAACAAAAAAACGTAAAATAGCATTTTTTTCCCCCCCAAAACAGCACCACTCCTATCCATAGGTTAAATGTTGTATTAAAGGGGTTATCCAGGAAAAAACTTTTTTTTATTTATCAACTGGCTCCAGAAAGTTAAACAGATTTGTAAATTACTTCTATTAAAAAATCTTAATCCTTTCAGTACCTATGAGCTTCTGAAGTTAAGGTTGTTCTTTTCTGTCTAAGTCCTCTCTGATGACACGTGTCTCGGGAACCGCCCAGTTTAGAAGAGGTTTGCTATGGGGATTTGCTTCTAAACTGGGCGTTTCCCGAGACACGTGTCATCAGAGAGCACTTAGACAGAAAAGAACAACCTTAACTTCAGAAGCTCATAAGTACTGAAAGGATTAAGATTTTTTAATAGAAGTAATTTACAAATCTGTTTAACTTTCTGAAACCAGTTGATATTAAGTTTTTTTAAATCCTGGATAATTTCTTTATCTCTTTAGACAGTGAAAGAAGACAGTTTAAAGGGGTACTCTGCTGCTCAGCGTTTGGAACCGGCGCCGGGAGCTTGTGACGTCATAGCCCTGCCCCCCTCGTGTTGTCTTGCCCCGCCCCCTCAATGCAAGTCTATGGGAGGGGGCGTGACGGCTGTCACGCCCCCTCCCATAGACTTGCATTGAGGGGGTGGGGTGTGACATCATGAGGAGCGGGGCTATGACATCACGAGCTCCCGGCTCCAGCGTTCGGAACAGTTTGTTGCACACGCTGAGCAGCAGAGTACCCCTTTAAGTGTTAAAGGGGTATTCCAGGCAAAAACTTTTTTTTATACATCAACTGGCTCCGGAAAGTTGAACAGATTTGTAAATTACTTCTATTAAAAAATCTTAATCCTTCCAATAGTTATTAGCTTCTGAAGTTGAGTTGCTGTTTTCTGTCTAACTGCTTTCTGATGACTCACATCCCGGGAGCTGTGCAGTTCCTATGGGGATATTCTCCCATCATGCAAGGGATATTCTCCCATCATGCACAGCTCCCGTGACGTGACATCATCATTGAGCAGTTAGACAGAAAACTTCAGAAGCTAATAACTTTTGGAAGGATTAAGATTTTTTAATAGAAGTAATTTACAAATCTGTTTAACTTTCCGGAGCCAGTTGATACATAAAAAAAAAGTTTTTGCCTGGAATACCCCTTTAAGGTAAGAAAGAAAGAAATAAAATAAATAACAATGGCTGGCTTAAAGAAAAAAAAAAATGCTCTTATATAGCTACATCGATAGGAAAAATAAAATGTTATGGCCCCTGGATAAAAAAAATTGTTTGGGCATTAAAGGCGTATTCCGATATCAGCTTGGTATCCTCTATCCATAACAAGCTGACCAGTGGGGGGTCTGACCGCTGGAACTCCCCCCGATCCTGAAACGGGGGTAACATTATCCCAGGAATGAATGGAGGACACTACTTGTGCGCTGTCACAGCTCTATTAATCCTCTGTGGGACTGTAGACTGTTTACGAGTTCAATGATTAAAAACGGTTAGCGGCCCCATGGAGAATAAATAGAGCGGTGTACATGCAACTCTGTTCATTCTGAGGACAATTTTGTTCTTCGGATCGGCGGGTGGTCCCAGTGGTCAGATCCATCCCCAAATGAGCTTGTAATCCCCTATCCTATGGATAGGAGATAACAAGATGATATAAAAATACACATTTAACGCCAAAAATAGATAGGTCTTTAAAGGGTACCTCTCATCAAAAAAACTTTTGATATATTATAGATTAATGTATGCAGAATAACTTTACAATTGCATGTTATTAAAAAAATATGCTTCTTTCTATTTAATTTTCCACTTTGAAGAAATGACCACTAGGGGTCTCCCTACCAGTCCTGGCAGCAAGCATTTCAGACTCATGCTGGAGTCCTAAACACTGCGAGCTGCCAGTCTGCTTTGTTCACAAAGGAGAACATTCAGAGCTGCCAGCCTGCTTTGTTCACAGCCTGTTTGGCTGTGAACAAAGCAGGCTGGCAGCTCTGAGTGTTTAGGACTCCAGCATGAGTCAGAAATGCTTGCGGACAGGACTGATGGGGAAAAATACAATAGAAAGAAGCATATTTTTCATTAACATGCTATTGGAAAGTTATTCAACATTCATTAATCTAAAATATATCAAAAGTTTATTTGATGAGAGGTACCCTTTAAGGGGTTACATTTTCAATTGATGGGCCATCCTTAGAATAAGAAATTAATAAGTCGGTGATGGGTTTAAAGGGGTACTCCGCTGGAAAACATTTTTTTTCAAATCAACTGGTGCCAGAGAGTTATACAGATTTGTAAATTACTTCTATATAAAAAATTTTTAACCCTTCCAGTACTTATCAGCTGCTGTAAGCTCCAGGGGAAGTTGTGTAGTTCTTTCCAGTCTGACCACAGTGCTCTCTGCTGACACCTCAGCCCATTTTAGGAACTGTCCAGAGTAGGAACAAATCCCCATAGCAAACCTTTCCTGCTCTGGACAGTTCCTGACATGGACAGAGGTGTCAGCAGAGAGCACTGTGGTCAGACTGGAAATAAATTTAAAAAAAAGAAAAGAACTTCCTGTGGAGCATACAGCAGCTGATAAGTACTGGAAGGGTTAAGATTTTTAAATAGAAGTAATTTACAAATCTGTATAACTTTCTGGCACCAGTTCATTTAAAAAATAAAAATAGTTTTCCAGCGGAGTACCACTTTAAACCACCAGGGCTAGAACTTGGTGCTGTGGTGTTTTCTCTAGTACCGGGCATGGCTGTACTTCTATGTGGGCCACTGTCTGTCGATAGGAAGGGGCCTGGGGGGGCCTAGACTTGAACTGATCATACATTCAAGAGCTTTTTTTTGTTGTCAATGAATTATAAAAGTTTTCATTGTTCGCATATAGGGGCTGAAAAACCATCCTGACTTCCTCCTTCATCAGTGCTTCCCAACCAGGGTGCCTCCAGCTGTTGCAAAACTACAACTCCCAGCATGCCCGGACAGCCAACGGCTGTCCGGGCATGCTTGGAATTGTAGTTTTGCAACAGCTGGAGGAACCATGGTTGGGAAGCACAATCCTACATAGTATCACTGCACGGTCCCATCATAGACATCAAAACAAACTTTCAGCTTAGGCCGGGTTCACACCCCGTTTTTGCAATACAGTTCCCGTATACATTTTCAATTTGAAAACTTACAGAACCGTATTGAAAACCGTATGCATCGACTCTCCATTGAAAACCGCATGCCAAACGATGCATCCGGTTGCATCCGTTTAGCGACATACGGTTTTGTCCCTTTTTTTTCCCCGTACCCAAAACCATAGCCTACCATGGTTTTTGGTCCGGGTGAAAAACTGTATTGAAATTGTATATGTTTTTTTTAACATGGGAGTCAATGGGAACCGTACAGAACCGTAGGTGCGTACGGTTCCATCCGGCTGGCACCATCCGGTTTTTGACTTTGTACATGTGCAGTGCACGCCGAAAGTTTTTTTTCTTGGAATTTCAATCAAACAAGTGAAACTTTATTCATAATGGAGTGAAAACCGTATATGTTTTTTTTCCCTAAAAAACGGATGCAACCGGACATCATTTTTCAAACCGTATACGGGTTAAAATTTGTACACACGTTTTGATACAGTTTAGTCCGGTTTTGAGGAATCCATTTTTTCAACAAAAATCTAATACGGGAACTGTATTGCAAAAACGTGGTGTGAATGCAGCCTGAGATTGCAGAAATCTGGCAGGCAGGCTGAATTGTCATCATTCCATAACACATACCTGGACCGCGCTCTGTGGGGAAGAATAGTCCTCGCTTCTGCGGCTACAAATCCATCCGAAAGTCTCCAAGACTCCTGAAAGCGGCTCGGGTCTTAAATTAAGAGACAAAGAAAAAACAAAAGAAATTTGAAAGAGTAGCTCCCACCATCCTTTTTTTTTCTTTCTCTGCCTATTGCCCATCTATCCCTAACCCCCTACCTGCCTTTAAATTTTTTTTTTACTATATGAAAAATGCCTTTTTGTCTACTTGATAGTGTGCTCACTTACCAGGAAGACTTCCCCAGTAGGTGCGATATTACTGATGCCTGCTGGGGGCCGACTTCCGCCCTTAGCTCATCTATACAGGCCATGATTGTTTTCCTAAACAGTGTACTTACAGCTGTTTCACCACTACAACTCCCAGCTTGCCCTGACATCTATTGGCTGTCAGGGTATGCTGGGAGTTGTAGTGGTGAAACAACTGGAGGCACCCTGTGTTGAAAACAATCTATATTTGTTACGACCACGGCTGCGGTGCAACCCGCTCCCCGCCCCCCTAAAACAACTCCCTATAAGATCAGAGATACCCAAGTCCTGAGACGGCAGCAGCACAGCACTGAGATTCAGTGCGCGTTGCCGTGTGTATATGCCGGGAGGCGAGGCCGGTGTGCGAGGCCAGGGAGCCAATGCGCGCAGCCCCAGCGTTCACAGCGCCCGCTCCCGCCTGTCAGATTGACAGATAGGGAACGAGGGCGGGCTGACTGAATTCGGACAGATTCCCGGCCGGGATTGGTCCAAATTCAGCTGTGACGTCACAGCAGGCTGCAGCCGGTCACTAGGAGGGAGACCCCTAGTGGCCGGATTTCAAAAGCAAAATACAATATTTTAACCACCAAAAAAATTATTGAAGTATATTAGAAATATGTTGTAGTAAATAAGTACTACAACATATAAAAAATTAATGACAGTGGCCATTTAAGGTCATGATTGGAAATGTTATAACTATCAATAGAAAGGGCGGTCTCATGCAGGCAACCCCCAATATAAACTCCCTTAGGGTATAATGGAGGTCATTGGGGGGGGGAGGGGGGAAGCAATGTGAAATGCATGAAGAGTGTACAGTGTAGTTTAGGGGTTTAGATTTGTAGGATTCGCAGTCCTATTGTTTTTGCTCCAGTGAATCTAAGAAAAATAAATAAATAAGGCCCCTTTCACACTACCATTATCCTCCTGTAAAAACCTCCGTCATTACTCCCATCAGAAAGACCATAAAACGACCTTGAAAAAATCCCATTCATGTCAATGGGATTTTTTGACCATCCAGTTACGTCCCGTTATGACTAACGTCCGTTATTTTTGACTGGGCAAGTAACGCACTCATTTTTGTCCCGTCAAAAATAATGGTGGAAAAACGGACATTTAAATTGTACCATTGAAGTTCACGAATGACATCCATTAATGTCTGTTATTGCAAAGAAAGAGAAGAACTCCAGCTCAGCTCAGGAAGATACAGCTTTATTCACATCAACGAGGCAACAGGTAAAGGGAGGAAGTGATGCGTTTCGGCCAGGTGCTGGCTTTAGTCGTACGACTAAGGCCAGCACCTGGCCGAAACGCGTCACTTCCTCCCTGTACCTGTTGCCTCGTTGATGTGAATAAAGCCGTATCTTCCTGAGCTGAAGTTCTTCTCTTTCTTTGTGATTATTCCGGGTGAGGTCTACTCCCACTCCGCACCCAGCATCCAGACCAGGGAATGAGCCGGGATACCTGCTTTCTGTATGCTTCATTGTCTGTTATTGCTACTGAGCATGCTCAGTACAGCATCGCAACCAGGAAGTCACATGGAAATAAAATAATGGACATAAAGTAACGGACTATAACGGGTGATAACGGATGGCACATGTCCGTTGTATTCAGTTATTTCATCCATTTGTTCATGACCCGTTATTGCTGAATAACGGGTGTCAGAATTTAGGAACACACCGGTAGTGTTAAAGGGGTGGAAGGGCGGTTTGAAAAAAATCTTAAATTATTAAATTGTCTTAATTAAAACCTGGGGCCGCTGGGGACCCCTGTGATCTCAGCTGCGGCACCCCAGACATCCAGTGCACGGAGCGAACTTCGCTCCGTGCCGGATAAATGTCGATGAGGGGCGGAGGCTCGTGACATCATGGCCATGCCCCCTCAATGCAAGTCTATGGGAGACTTGCATTGAGGGGGGGGGGGGGCGTGGCAGTGACGTCACGAGCTGGGCACGGCTGTGACGTCACGAGCTACCGGCGCTGAACCAGACGCTCTAAACGAATGCCAGGTGCAGATGGGAGATGGTTTTCTGTACACAGCTCCTATGCAAACCTTTGGGTCTCAATGGTAACAGATGACAAGCAATGACAATGTAAAGTGTAATGCTGCATGCTTCTCCTGTCCCAACTCTGCTCGCTTATTTACAAACTTTAGAAGTCCGTAGTCATGGAAACATATAGGAGCTGTATTAAAAAAAGAGGTATGATGTTTGTTCCCATTTTAAAGGTGCATTCCCATCGTTGATATTAATGGCATAGTCACGGTATAAGATGGGATTATCACTGTGTAAGCTTCAAATCACATTCCAAACTACGCTGTTGGATGCTGTTACGACAAAGAGACACATGGTACATTTCATATATATGTTTGTGCTTTTATAATGTATAAAAATGCTTTTATTATCAGGTGCCCCCCTCATTGCTCCCCCCTCCCCTCCCTGATTAACATTTACGTGGAAAAAGATCCCTGATTCCAAATCTCATTCACGTGCTTTGCATTTTGCGCAGGAACGACATATAGAAACAGGGCTTGGCTTCCAGCTGACTGTCAATCAACTAGGGATGCGAGGGAGAGAGAGGAGGTGTTCTAGACCACCAGATTTTCCTACGTTTTGGAAGCAAAGACAGATATACTTAAAGGAGTACTCCGCCCCTAGACATTTTATCCCCTATCCAAAGGATAGGGGATAAAATGTCTGATCGTGGGGGTCCCGTCGCTGGGGACCCCTGTGATCTCGGCTGTGGCACCCTAGATATCCGGTGCACGGAGCGAACTTCAATCCGAGCCGGATGACTGTCGATAAGGGGCAGAGGCTTGTGACATCACGATCCCGCCCCGCTCGTAACGTCACGGCCATGCCCCTCAATGCAAGCCTATGGGAGGGGGCGTGACGAATGACACGCCCCCTCCCATAGACTTGCAGTGAGGGGGCGTGGCTGTGACATCACAAGCTCGGCACGACTATAACGTCACGTGCCTCCGGCACAGAACTCGACGCTCTGAACGAACGCCAGGTGCCGCAGGGAGATCGCAGGGGACCCCAGCGATCAGACATCTTATCCCCTATCCTTTGGATAAGGGATAAGATGTCTAGGGACAGAGTACCCCTTTAAGATAGCATACGTCTCTGTCAGCTATCAGCGTCAGCAGGTTGTAATGTGAATTGTCAGCTGATAGATTCCCTTCAATGAACAAACAACAAAAAGAATCCACAAGGCTATTGATACAACTCCACGAGGGCAAGAACAATCCTTCCTCCTACTACAACTCACCCACACTCAGAAGACCTTCAATAAAGTCCTTTGTCACAACAGGAAGAGGAAGGCGAAAAATTTCATACAGTACCTCGAGAAGACCTCGCTGTGCAAAACAATATAAGAGATAAAATACAAATCAATGGACGCGTGCCCAGAACAAACAGTAATAAAGCATTCAAACCAAAGTAAAACTACCTCCTGACTCTAAAACTAAACATACAATCAAAGGTATAAAGGAAAAAATAATAAAATCATAGAAAATGTCTGATCGTCAGTGTGCAAAACTGATACAGGAAGAGTGAAGAAAACCTGGGAGGGAAAACAGGAGTCCATTTCTTTCTATTCCCCTTGGCTGGTGGTGGGTAGATGGTTGGCAAAAGAGTCATCTCGCTTTGTCAACCTCTTACCACATCAATGCCCTGGATGGATTTGCCTGAATGAACCAGTTTCAGTTGTTGGTGATGTGATGGACTCGGCCCAGCCTCGACCCCCCAGCGATCTCATGCACGGGGCCATGGCTCTCCCATGCAAGAGGCGTGTCGGGCGCAGCATGACGTTGCGTCCGAGACGCCTTCTCCATGTAGTTCTATGGGAGTGGCAGGGAGACAGCGTTCGTGCCTCCCCACCTCTCCCACAGAACTGTGTGGGGAGGGGGCGTTCGGACCCCCTGCCATCAAACATTTATCCCCTATCATGTGGAAAGGGGATAAGTGTTATAAGGCTGCAGATGTCCTTTAAAAGAAGGGAACCCAAGAGATTTAAAGCGCAACTGTCATGAACTCCGGGCTATATAACCTACACACAGCCTTTGTACTGCATGCAGATGGTGTGTACAGCACCGTTTTTACCTTATTTATGCCGGCTTTTATCACCCCAAAAAATACTTTTGATTGCAGCCACACACAGCCGGATAAGTGTGGCGCGAGGTACGCTATGCCCCGCCGCGACCACGCCCACCCCCACCCCTGTACGTCAGCACTGGGACTGCTGCGTGATTGACAAACAGGTCCCAGCGCATGTTCCCCTCAGCTCAGCTAACGTGCGAGCCAAAAACAAGTTTATTCAGATATGCACCTTTTATAATTTATGTACTGTACTCCGTGCCTGCTATCCTCTTGCTTCTGCTTTCTTCTCTCCTGCAAATGCGTGCAGGACAGTCCCGTTACTATAGGCAGAGAGGACGTGCGCTCTCTAGCACTGCACAGGTGCACTGAGGAGGCAGGCAGGAGTGAGCGCTTTCCTGGATACCAAATGCTGCGGCGCTTGTTAGCTGAGCTGAGGGGCGCATGCGCTGGGATCTGTGTGTCAATCACACAGCGGTCCCAGTGCTGACGTACAGGGGTGGGCGTGGCGGCGGCGGGGCATAGCGTACCTCGCACCACGCCTATCCGACTGTGTGTGGCTGCGATCAAAAGCATTTTTTGGATAGGGGATCATTTTAAATCTTGGGATAATCCCTTTACATGACCACGGGGTCCCCGTTTAATTAGCACAGTGGTTGAGCCGAGGCTTAATTCACCAAGAATAGCTAAGTAAAGCGGCACTTATTTTGAGGACACAATAAACACCACACTTTATTGAATTCCTACTTGTGCTGCGATCTTCTTCATTGGATTTATGTTGAATTCCCTGACCAGGAACCCGATGATGGCGTGCACCTTATACTTGTGTCTTCTGAGCGGATGTGCTGCTTAGGCTGGGTTCACACCACGTTTTGTAACTACGGTTCCCGTATACTGCTGGGAGGAGGGGGCGGGGCTTAATTGCGGTGCCCGCACTCAGCTGTATTCGAGAACAGTATTTAATGAATGTCTATGAGCCGACCGGAGTGAACCGCAGCCTCCGGTCGGCTTCGTTTTCGGCAGTATGCAGTTTCCCGACCGCAGGCAAAAACGTGGTCGACCGTGTTTTTGCCTACGGTCGGGAAACCGCATACGGCCGAAAACAAAGCCGACCGGAGGCTGCGGTTCACTCCGGTCGGCTCATAGACATGCATTAAATACGGTTCTCGAATACGGCTGAGTGTGGGCGTCGCGATTAAGCCCCGCCCCCCCTCCTCCCAGCCGTATACGGGAACCGTAGTTACAAAACGTGGTGTGAACCCAGCCTTATTAGGATTTCTAAGTAAAGCGGCTGGCTAGGTGATAATTTGTCATTATGGGAAAAAATTTTTAAAGGTTTCTTCAGGATTAGGTAAACATGTCTGTTTATGGGAGAGAATTATCAAAACCTGTGCAGAGGGAAAGTGGAGCAGTTGCCCATAGCAACCAATGCTTTTTTTTTTTTTTTTTTTTAGAGGACTTTTAAAAAGTAGTAATCTGCACACAGGTTATGATAAACCTCCCCCTATGAGTTGCATCTGGTATTGCAGCTTATATCCACTGAATCACACAAAAATTGCAGCCACGTTGGCCTAATACAAGACAAGTCTTAGGTCTCAGTCCTTCTAGATATCTCTTGGGAATGTTTAGGATCTACTTACACGTACAGTATTCTGCGCAGGATTTCAAACTGTGTTCAGTGATTCAGTTTACGCTGAAACCTGCAGCAGAAAATACTGCGCATCAAATCTGCGCAGAATACTGTACGTGTGAATAGGCCATTAATGTACTAAGATAAAAAACTCTCTTCTGACCAATAAACTTCAGCTTTCAACGTACCCGTATCTCCATGTTTGGTATACAAAGGACTCCGATCAGGGACTGGATGCCCGAGTTTCCAGGTTTGCACAGGCTAATAATACCTACAAAGGAAAAGAACATGTCAGCCAATGGCAGGAGCTCTCTTAGGTATGGATGAGATGCAGCAATAACCTGCGCTGCAATATACTGCTGTAAATCCGGAGAAGTTATAATCCTTCTAATAGACAGACTTTAGAGATAAAAATTTTAATGTGCATTCACTCTTTAAAACACTGAAGACTAGACTGAGATGACATGGTGGTGATATAGTACTGACAGGTCTTTGTGCCGAAATCAGACATTGTAGCAACCCCACTCCCACTGCTGAAGACCTATGGGGTCAGCTCTGATTGTCATCTATACTCCAAACCAGTGCAAAACAACAACACCCATCATGCCCAGACAGTCCTATGTTCACAATCCTCATCTCTTGGCCAGATAAACTCTCTATGGAGGACCTGTCCATACCCTGCACTACACAGAAAGTCCATAGATGTGAATGGACACTGTGTAATGCTGTGTTTTCCAAATGGTGTGCCGAAGGCTGTCCAGGCATGCTGGGAGTTGTAGTTTTGCAACAGCTGGAGGCAAACGGTTTGGAAAGCACTGGTGTAATTTTTCATTTCTCCTGTGGTGGCGCTGCAAACAAATCGGGAGATCAGAATCCTGTGTGGAGTCCACATTATTCTGCACTACACAATCCATAGATGTGAATGGACGATGTGTAATGCAGTGTTTTCCAAATGGTGTGCCTCCTGCTGTTGCAAAAGAACAGCTTGCAGCATTCTTGGACAGCTGTTGACTGTCCAGGCATGCTGGGAGTTGTAGTTTTGCAACAGCTGGAGGCAATTTGTTTGGAAAGCACCAGTGTAATGTTTCATTTCTCCTGTGGTGGCGCTGCAAACAAATCGGGAGATCAGAATCCTGTGTGGAGTCCACATTATTCTGCACTACACAATCCATAGATGTGAATGGACGATGTGTAATGCAGTGTTTTCCAAATGGTGTGCCTCCTGCTGTTGCAAAAGAACAAATTGCAGCATTCTTGGACAGCTGTTCACTGTCCAGGCATGCTGGGAGTTGTAGTTTTGCAACAGCTGGAGACAAACGGTTTGGAAAGCAGTGGTGTAATGTTTCATTTCCCCTGCGGTGACGCTGCAAACAAATCAGGAGATCAGAATCCTGTGTGGAGTCCATATTATTCTGCACTACACAATCCCTAGATGTGAATGGACGATGTGTAATGCAGTGTTTTCCAAACAGTATGCCTCCAGCTGTTGCAAAACTACAGCTCCCAGCATGCCTGGACAGCTGAAGGCTTTCCAGGCATGCTGGGAGTTGTAGTTTTGCAACAGCTGGAGACAAACGGTTTGGAGAGAACTGGTGTAATGTTTCATTTCCCCTGCGGTGGCGCTGCAAACAAATCAGGAGTTCAGAATCCTGTGTGGAGTCCATATTATTCTGCACTACACAATTCATAGATGTGAATGGACGATGTGTAATGCAGTGTTTTCCAAATGGTGTGCCTCCTGCTGTTGCAGAAGAACAACTTGCAGCATTCTTGGACAGCTGTTGACTGTCCAGGCATGCTGAGAGTTGTAGTTTTGCAACAGCTGGAGGCAATCTGTTTGGAAAGCACCGGTGTAATGTTTCATTTCCCCTGTGGTGGCGCTGCAAACAAATCAGGAGATCAGCATCTTGTGTGGAGCCCACATTTTTCTGCACTACACAATTCATAGATGTGAATGGACACTGTGTAATGCAGTGTTTTCCAAACAGTATGCCTCCAGCTGTTGCAAAACTACAGCTCCCAGCATGCCTGGACAGCTGAAGGCTTTCCAGGCATGCTGGGAGTTGTAGTTTTGCAACAACTGGAGACAAACGGTTTGGAAAGCACTGGTGTAATGCTTAATTTCCCCTGTGGGGGTGCTGCAGAGGAATCAAAGCCTCCAAGCCAACTGTGTAGAATTTCAGGGGGAGATCAGAATACTGTGTTAGTCACTACAGTAAACCAGATCATATAACAACAACTACAAAGTCAGATGTGTACGGTGAGTGAGCAGAACAAAAGATTGTTTTCCTCTCATTTACTGTCACACATTTTCGGCTTCCGCTGCAGCGGTCGTATCCGTTTTCCCACGTTACAGTAACAGAGGTGACAAGAGGCGAGCGCTCAACCACAAGACCCTCTGGTGTGGCTTTAGCGCTCACAGCTTTCTGTACAGTGTTAACTACAGTTAGGGGAAATGTCGGCCTTTATCAGCCATTAACAGAGCAGGGATCCACAACAAGCAGATCCGAAAATTGCTGGTTTTTGTAGGGTTGCTCCAGTAAGAAAACAACCTCATACACAATCACATACATATACACATGCATTACAATATACGGTAATGTTATAGATAGGATAGCATACATGTATAATGCTTTGTGTATGCTCTCCGGTCTACAGCTGCCAATCAAATGACATCATTTCCTGTTTTGGTGACCTGAAATCTTACCTCCTAACAACTGTTGTGGTCACAGGCAACAAACCTGGGGAGGATGATTTTACCTTTAACCCCTTACAGACATAGCGTTTTTCAGTTTTTGCTTTCAATTTTCCACCAAAAAATCCATATTATGGCTTATTTTTTGCGCCACCAATTCTACTTTGTAGTGACAGTAGTCATTTTACCCAAAAATCCAAGACAAAACGGGAAAAAAAATCATTGTGCGACAAAATTGAAGAAAAAACATAATTTAGTAAATTTGGGGGGTTTCCGTTTCTACGCAGTACATTTGTCGGTAAAAATGACACCTTATCATTATTCTGTAGGTCCATACGGTTAAAATGATACCCTACTTATATAGGTTTGATTTTGTCGGACTTCTGGAAAAAATCATAACTACATGCAGGAAAATGTATACGTTTAAAAATGTCATCTTCTGACCCCTATAACTTTTTTATTTTTCTGCATAAGGGGCGGTATGAGGGCTCATTTTTTGAGCTGTGATCTGAAGTTTTTATCGTTACCATTTTTGTTTTGATTGGACTTTTTGATTGCTTTTTATTCATTTTTTAATGGTATAAAAAGTGACCAAAGATACGCTATTTTGGACTTTGGAATTTTTTTTACATGTACGCCATTGACCGCGCGGTTTAATTAATGATATATTTTTATAGTTTGGACTTTTACACACGTGGCGATACCACATATGTTTATATTTATTTACATAATTACTTCTGACTTTTATTAGGGAAGGGGTTAAATCACATTTATTAACACTTTTTTTTTTGCAATGTTTTGCCGGGATGTTTTCGGTTTCACTTCAGATGCAGCTGTCAACTTTGATGGACCCATCTGAAGGGTTAATACCGGGCATCACCGCGATCGGTCGCGACTGTTGATAGCCGCCAGGACCGACCCGATATGACTGCGTGGTTAAGGAGAATACGATAGGAAGGTTCCACCTATAAAAAGAGTAGGGCAGGGAGATTCTACATTCAAAGAGTACTGGGCAGGGAGTATCCATCTAGGAAATGTACAGGGCAAGGAGGCACCACCTATCAAGACAACAGGGCAGGAAGGCTCCACCTATAAAGTGAAAAGGGCAGGAAGGCTCCACCTATCAAGACAACAGGGCAGGAAGGCTCCACCTATAAAGAGAAAAGGGCAGGAAGGCTCCACCTATCAAGACAACAGGGCAGGAAGGCTCCACCTATAAAGAGAACAGGGCAGGAAGGCTCCACCTATAAAGACAACAGGTCAGGAAGGCTCCACCTATAAAGAGAACAGGGCAGGAAGGCTCCACCCATAAAGAGAACAGGGCAGGAAGGCTCCACCCATAAAGAGAACAGGGCAGGAAGTCTCCACCTATAAAGAGAACAGGGCAGGAAGTCTCCACCTATAAAGAGAACAGGGCAGGAAGGCTCCACCTATAAAGAGAACAGGGCAGGAAGTCTCCACCTATAAAGAGAACAGGGCAGGAAGGCTCCACCTATAAAGAGAACAGGGCAGGAAGTCTCCACCTATAAAGACAACAGGGCAGGAAGTCTCCACCTATAAAGAGAACAGGGCAGGAAGGCTCCATCTATAAAGAGAAAAGGGCAGGAAGGCTCCACCCATAAAGAGAACCGGGCAGGAAGGCTCCACCTATAAAGAGAACATGGCAGGAAGTCTCCACCTATAAAGAGAACAGGGCAGGAAGTCTCCACCTATAAAGAGAACCGGGCAGGAAGGCTCCACCTATAAAGAGAACAGGGCAGGAAGTCTCCACCTATAAAGAGAACAGGGCAGGAAGGCTCCTCCTATGGCAAGCACAGGGCAGGAAGCCTCCACCTATAAAGAGAACAGGGCAGGGACGTTCCAATTTTAAAGAGAACATGGCAGGAAGGCTCCACCCATAAAGAGAACAGGGCAGGAAGGCTCCACCTATAAAGACAACAGGCAGGAAGGCTCCACCTATAAAGAGAACAGGGCAGGAAGGCTCCACCTGTAAAGAGAACATGGCAGGAAGTCTCCACCTATGAAGAGAACATGGCAGGAAGTCTCCACCTATAAAGAGAACAGGGCAGGAAGTCTCCACCTATAAAGAGAACAGGGCAGGAAGGCTCCACCTATAAAGAGAACAGGGCAGGAAGTCTCCACCTATAAAGAGAACAGGGCAGGAAGGCTCCACCTATAAAGAGAACAGGGCAGGAAGACTCCACCTATAAAGAGAACAGGGCAGGAAGACTCCACCTATAAAGACAACGGGGCAGGAAGTCTCCACCTATAAAGAGAACGGGGCAGGAAAACTCCACCTATAAAGAGAACAGGGCAGGAAGACTGCACCTATAAAGAGAACAGGGCAGGAAGACTCCACCTATAAAGAGAACAGGGCAGGAAGACTCCACCTATAAAGAGAACAGGGCAGGAAGACTCCACCTATAAAGAGAACAGGGCAGGAAGACTCCACCTATAAAGACAACAGGGCAGGAAGTCTCCACCTATAAAGAGAACAGGGCAGGAAGACTGCACCTATAAAGAGAACAGGGCAGGAAGACTCCACCTATAAAGAGAACAGGGCAGGAAGTCTCCACCTATAAAGACAACAGGGCAGGAAGTCTCCACCTATAAAGAGAACAGGGCAGGAAGACTGCACCTATAAAGAGAACAGGGCAGGAAGACTCCACCTATAAAGAGAACAGGGCAGGAAGACTCCACCTATAAAGAGAACAGGGCAGGAAGACTCCACCTATAAAGAGAACAGGGCAGGAAGACTCCACCTATAAAGAGAACAGGGCAGGAAGGCTCCTCCTATGGCAAGCACAGGGCAGGAAGCCTCCACCTATAAAGAGAACAGGGCAGGGACGTTCCAATTTTAAAGAGAACATGGCAGGAAGGCTCCACCCATAAAGAGAACAGGGCAGGAAGTCTCCACCTATAAAGACAACAGGCAGGAAGGCTCCACCTATAAAGACAACAGGGCAGGAAGACTGCACCTATAAAGACAACAGGGCAGGAAGTCTCCACCTATAAAGAGAACAGGGCAGGAAGTCTCCACCTATAAAGAGAACAGGGCAGGAAGTCTCCACCTATAAAGACAACAGGGCAGGAAGTCTCCACCTATAAAGAGAACAGGGCAGGAAGGCTACACCTATAAAGAGAACAGGGCAGGAAGGCTACACCTATAAAGAGAACAGGGCAGGGACGCTCCAATTTTAAAGAGAACATGGCAGGGAGGCTCCACCTTTGATGAGTACTGGGTAGGGAGGCTTCTTCTGTAAATAGAACAGGGCAGTGAGGTTCTACATATCAAGAGTATTGGACACGGAGGCTTTACATATAAAGAGAACAGGACAGGAAGGCTCCACCTATGAAGTGTACAGAGCAAGGAAGCTCCACCTACGAAGACCACAGGGTATGGAGGCTCCACCTAGGTAAAGAAGCTCCACCAACAAAGAGTACAGAGCAGGGAGACTAACTACAACAAGTACAAAGTAAGGAGGCTAAACCTACAAAAGAAGTACAGTGTTGGGTGGTACCAGGAAGATGTCTGAAGTAATCTTAGAAGGTTCCCGACCCTTGGATGAGCTGAAAGGACATGGGCTTGGACTGGGGAAGGTCATCTTTCTTTACATGCTTATTTTAGTAAATACTTGTATTCCCCAAGAAATAACTATTCTTCCTTATGACTTTGCAGAGTGTCATTCCTTTGTTATCTCTAAATACGACTAAGAATTGATAACAATGTATCCACAGTGTACAGTTCTACAGTGTACAATGTACAGTTCTAAGAAAAGATGCAGCATAACAATCATGTCGGGATGTGATAAAGATGGATTGCACTTCACAGCGAAGCATCTGCATGTTCAGACAATGTGTGATAACACCGAGAGCAGACACTTGACACAATGATAATGACAGAATCTTTCCACTGTATGTAATTGGCAACATTACACCCTATAGGTGACACAGATCTGAAATGCTTTTGCTCTGTGATATTACAGTGACACCAGGGCCATTGTTACGTAGCTTTCATAAACTGATGAATGGCTTAAAGGGGAACTCCGCTGGCCCAACTTTTGGAACAATTTGGAGCGGGCAGCAGGTGTCGTGATGTGACAGCCATGCCCCTTGTGACGTCACACCACACCCCCTCAATGCAAGTCTATGAGAGGGGGCTTGGCGGATGCCAAGCCCCCTCCCATAGACTTGCATTGAGGGGGCGTGGCATGATGTCACGATGGCCGTGGCATTATGACCCCTGCTGCCCGCTCCAAGTGTTCTAAACAAACGCCTGGTGTTGCATAGAGATCGTGGGGGTCCCAACGGCGGAACCCCCGCAATCAGACATCTTATCCCCTATCCTTTGGATAGGGGATAAGATGTCTAGGGGCGAATTACCCCTTTAAATAACTAGTTTGTAGTCCTATGAAAGCTGCGGCTGTAACACAGAATAATTAAGCAGACTTTCCATTCGTGAGTTTGACATTGGGCAATGTGCAGGGCTGTGGAGTCGGTAGATAAATGTTCCGACTCGGACTCCACAGTTTTTTGTACTTCCGACTCCTCTGTATTAATATGCAAATGTATTTATAAAGACTTACAGTTGAATCCAAGAAGCTGTTCCACCAAGTTCTTCTAAGCTCTTCTAGCAGAGAGAGGTAGTTGGGGCATTTATTATAAAACATGATTTCCCTAGCAGAATCCCATAGTCATGTTTAAAGTTTAAGCTAACAATCGGAGTTTACAAATTTTTATAGCCTTAGCTGAATGGCAGCAGTTTTTCCAATGGTTTACAGCTTCAGTCTTGAACTATTGACCCTACATTCCCTTCACTTATACAAGTGTCTCTAGTCCTGCAAAAAACATATTTATTTAATCCCTTATCAGTGAGAGGCTAGGTTACCCATGGGTTCCCTGTAGAGATGAGCGAACTTACAGTAAATTCAATTAGTCACGAACTTCTCGGCTCGGCAGTTGATGACTTATCCTGCATAAATTAGTTCAGCTTTCAGGTGCTCCGTTGGGCTGGAAAGGTGGATACATTCCTAGGAAAGAGTCTCCTAGGAATGTATCCACCTTTTCCAGCCCACCGGAGCACCTGAAAGCTGAACTAATTTATGCAGGATAAGTCATCAACTGCCGAGCCGAGAAGTTTGTGACAAATCTAATTTACTGTAAGTTCGCTTATCTCTAGTTCCCTGTAACAGCAGAACACAACACTATGGAAAGTATAAGTATTGCCGCTCCTAATTGTGCGTTGCGTGCCATATAGTAAAGCACATGAAAAGCATGCTTCTTCACGGTCACTTAATGTGTTTGTTTTGCTCTTACGTGAGGCATTGGTCTTTATTCTTACAGTAAAGAAGTCATTAATTATAACTTTTTGTGAATTGGGACATTTAAACTTGCTTTTTTTTAAATTCCAATCTGTGAACCCTCTCTCCTAGACAAAAAGTTATAAAACTATCTAATTTTATATTTATGCAAAGACCAGCAGTTTTGTTTATGAGACTGATGCTACTGCAACACAACAACTTACTATATAAGTATATAATAACCAGCACCAACCTGCCCATGATCGGAATGCTGCAACAATCCCCAGTTTGCTTGCCTGGAATCTCGCCTCCCTGTCTTCTCTGAAAAAGAAAAAGCCAAAAGGTTAATCGTGCCATGAAACAAACAGTTATATATATATATGTATACTGTATATGTGAAATGAAGGAATGAACTGCAAACAAGGAGATGTCAATACCGGACACAGGAAAAGTAATATTTTGCAGGCTTTTACTAGAAAGTGAATTGGCGTACCATTAGCGTTTGGCGGCCACCGACATGCACCATGTCCCGCTTTTCCCCTCAGCTAAGACGCACGCTTGGTTCTCCCTCCTTACTGCAGACTCCTGACTTTCTTCTCTGTATTGTCCCAGGTGGTAACTGTTTGTAGCACACCCCATAGGGGCAGTGCACATACTGTTTCATTAAGGGTTTGTGCATGTCCGTGATTCCTGCCCTCCTTCAATTCCTGCCCGGCACTACCTATATCACCCTGTTCCACCTGTTCTCTGGTGCCTGAGCAACAATGTGTATAAACATAGCGAAGGTGTCAGTCTGCCGTTCCTGCGACCCTGTGTTCCTGACCTGAGCCTGTTTTCCTGACCCTGCTGTTTGATCCTTGGGGACCTTGCTAATTCTCATGTGTATGACCTGGACTGTTGACCACGCCTCTGAATTCTGAGCTAGCTTACACCACCTGCCTGCTTCTGAGCTACTCAGCCCTGCTACAAACACCAATTTAGCTCTGTGACATTCGACCTTGTTTGCTTTGCTATTACCATTTACAGTGTCCGCTCACCCCTCCTGCCTGTATCCCCTGCCTGGCCAGCTGCCCCTTAACCGGGATCACTCTTGCGGTAGCGACCTGGTATCTCCCCTAGTTCTACAAGAATATTGTCCCATGTGGACAAGATCTCTTTTCACAGTTGCCACACATTAGATTATTACATCTTCAGAACATCCCCTTCTACCGTAACCTAGAAATGTCTTAAGGATTAATATCTGGGGACTGAAGGAAGGATAACTCGCAGTCACATTCCTGGAGCCAATCACTAACTATACGACCCTTGTGGATGGTGCATTGTCCTGCTGACAGCCTTCTGACATATAGCAGTAAACAACTGCAATCAAGAGATGATCTTGGTCGCAACACTGCTTAAATAAGTCCTACCTTATCCAAAGGTATCAGCATCACTGTGTGTGCCAGAAAACACTGGTCACACTTGACAAGAAGCTTTCATCAATTGCTCAGTGAAACAATTTTTGTCTCCTTTGCCCCATTGAGTTTACCTTTTCTGTTTGGCATAGACACAATGGACCTAGAGCTTGTGATCGGCTGTTATACCCCATGACTATGCTCCGCCTGTTTATCAGAACTAGAGATGAGTGAAGTTACAGTGATTTGATTCATCTCCTAGGACTGTATCCACCTTTTCCAGCCCACCGGAGCACCTGAAAGCTGAACTAATTTATGCAGGCTAAAGCCAGCAAACGCCGAGCCGAGAAGTTTGTGACGAATCGAATCACTGTAACTTCGCTCATCTCTAATCAGAACAATTCCTGACCTCCTCCTTTGACCTCTTTTTGCTTGATAGTTTTTCTTAATCGTTTTATGCTGTATCTTGGGTCACAAGTCTAATATTATGCAGGGATACGCCAATAGTAAAAGGGCAGCAGGTTGAGGGTTGTTTCTAATCTTTATATAGTGAAATGTTTAGCATTTAGCTTTCTGTAACAATTACTTACATTGTTTGAGATCTAAGTTTCTAAGCTCCCCCTACTGGTGGCCGCAGACAGGCAGAATGTTATCTTTTATCTTTATGGCTATGCACGAGATTTGAAGCTCTGACAGCTATGAAGATATGTTAGGAAATTAATAATTGTAGAATATTGACCCTGTTTACAAAAGTAACACAAAATGATATTTCATGGGTGGATATTCCCTTTAATCCCTTAGGGGGAGATTTATCAAAGCCTGTGTAGAGGAAGAGTGGTGCAGTTGCCCCTAGCAACCAATCAGCTCGCTTCTTTCATTTTTCACAGGCCTCTTTAAAAATGAAAGAAGCAATCTGATTGGTTGCTATGGGCAACTGCACCACTCTCCCTCTACAAAGGTTTTGATAAATCTCCCCCAAAGTGACCAGTAATATATACACACATATATATTTATTTAAATAAATATACCGTATATACTCGAGTATAAGCCGACCCGAGTATAAGCCGAGACCCCTAATTTCAACCCAAAATCCCAGGAAAAGTTATTGACTCGAGTATAAGCCTAGGGTGGGAAATACCTCATCCCCCCTGTCATCATCCAGACCCGTCATTAACATCCTCATCATCCCCTTGTCATCATCCCACACATCCCCCCTTCATCATCCCCTTGTCATCATCCCACACATCCCCTTATCATCCCACACATCCCCCCTTCATCATCCCCTTGTCATCATCCCACACATCCCCCCTTCATCATCCCCTTGTCATCATCCCACACATCCCCTTATCCCACACATCCCCCCTTCATCATCCCCTTGTCATCATCCCACACATCCCCCCTTCATCATCCCCTTGTCATCATCCCACACATCCCCTTATCATCCCACACATCCCCCCTTCATCATCCCCTTGTCATCATCCCACACATCCCCTTATCATACCACACATCCCCCCTTCATCATCCCCTTGTCATCATCCCACACATCCCCTTATCATACCACACATCCCCCCTTCATCATCCCCTTGTCATCATCCCACACATCCCCTTATCATCCCACACATCCCCTTATCATCCCACACATCCCCCCTTCATCATCCCCTTGTAATCATCCCACACCCCCCCCCTTCATCATCCCCACCCCCCTTCATCATCCCCACACCCCCCCCCCTTCATCATCCTCTTCTCATCATTCGCCCTCAGTGGTCTTCAACCTGCGGACCTCCAGAGGTTTCAAAACTACAACTCCCAGCAAGCCCGGGCAGCCATCGGCTGTCCGGGCTTGCTGGGAGTTGTAGTTTTGAAACCTCCGGAGGTCCGCAGGTTGAAGACCACTGCGGCCTTCAACATCATCCAGCCCCCTCTCACCCCCTTTAGTTCTGAGTACTCACCTCCGCTCGGCGCTGGTCCGGTCCTGCAGGGCTGTCCGGTAAGGAGGTGGTCCGGTGAGGAGGTGGTCCGGGCTGCTATCTTCACCGGGGGCGCCTCTTCTCCGCGCTTCCGGCCCGGAATAGAGCCGTTGCCTTGACAACGACGCATCTGCGTCGTTGTCAAGGCAACGTGACTATTCTGAGGCCGGGCCCGAAGCGCTTAGAAGAGGCCTCCCCGGTGAAGATAGCAGCCCGGACCACCTCCTCACCGGACCACCTCCTTACCGGACAGCCCTGCAGGACCGGACCAGCGCCGAGCGGAGGTGAGTACTCAGAACTAAAGGGGGTGAGAGGGGGCTGGATGATGTTGAAGGCCGCAGTGGTCTTCAACCTGCGGACCTCCGGAGGTTTCAAAACTACAACTCCCAGCAAGCCCGGACAGCCGATGGCTGCCCTGGCTTGCTGGGAGTTGTAGTTTTGAAACCTCTGGAAGTCCGCAGGTTGAAGACCACTGCGGGTGGGGGAGTTCACTCGAGTATAAGCCGAGGGGGGTGTTTTCAGCACGAAAAATCGTGCTGAAAAACTCGGCTTATACTCGAGTATATACGGTAAATAATATATATATAAATATTATTTAAATAAATATATATCATTAAATAAATTATATATATATATATATATATATATATATATATATAGATAGATATTTTTTTATAATATTTTTGTTATTTATTTAAGTAAATATATATAAATAAATAAAAACAATACACAGACATCGCACTGTTTAACAACTTACTTTAGCTGCCCTTCTGCTGTGTCCGGATTATGCCTGTAGTGAAAATCTGTGTATGGTGCTAAAATTTGCTATAAAAAAAATAAAATAATAATAATAATAATAATAATAATAAAAAGTACACTGATATTAATTAGTCATAGTTTAATACTTGAGCACCATTTTTTTTTTATAGGAAAAAACACACAACAATCACAAAGACTCATGTGTTATTGAAAATGTTAAAAAAAAGGCAATCACAAAGACTGAACCCGCCATTACTTTCATGCTGCCTGAGCCATGAGTCAACAGGGTGGTCTCCAGGGGCTTCTCCTTCCCCACCAGGCCTGAATGATAGATTTGTTATATAAAGATTTCTATCAAAAAAGGCCGGCGGGTTGGGGGGAAGGGAAGAGCTGTCAGAGAACCAACTGGTTCGGCCAGCTTTTGAGTGATGATAAGTTCACTTTAAAGGGGCACTCCGCCACTAGACATCTTATCCCCTATCCAAAGAGGATAAGATGTCTGATCGCGGGGGGGTCCTGCCGCTGGGAACCCCCGTGATCACCTGCACGCCACCCTGGCATTCTCAACTTTTTGTTCCCATTGGGTTCTGGGCCGTGGTGTCACGCTAATTCCCCAACCTCCCCCACGTTCTGGCACCAGTTAATTTAAAAGGAAAATAGTTTTTCACCGGAGTACCCCTTTAACCCCTTAAGGGCTCAGCCCATTTTGGCCTTATTTTTACGTTTTCGGTCCTTCCTCCTCGCCTTCTAAAAATAGCTAACTCTTTTATATTTCCATTCACAGACTAGTATGAGGGCTTGTTTTGTGCACGACCAGTTGTCCTTTGTAATGACATCACTCATTTTACCATAAAATGTATGACGCAACCAAAAAAAATACTATTTGTGTGGGGAAATTGAAAAGAAAAACGCAATTTTGCAAGGTTTCGTTTTAAATTTACAGTAAAAATTTTATGTTTTCTTTATTGTGTGAGTCAATACGATTAAAATGATACCCATGATTACATACTTTTCTATCATTGTACCGCTTTAAAAAAATAGCAAACTTTTTAACCAAATTAGTACGTTTACAATCCCCTCTATTTTGCTGACCTATAACTTAAAAAAAATTTTCCGTATAAGCGGCGGTATAAGGGCTAATTTATTGCGCCGTGATCTGAACTTTTTATTGATACCATAGCAGCAATTTTGGCCTATTTTTGTAATTTTTTTTACGTTCACCGTACGGGATCATTAACATTATATTTTCATAGTTTGGATATTTATGCACGCGGCAATGCCAAATATGTTTATTAATATATATATATATATATATATATATATATATATATATATATTTAACACTTTTTGGGGGTAAAAGGGAAAAAAGGACAATTTACATTTACGTCCTGCATCGTTAAAGGGTTAAAGGGGTACTCCCTTGAAAAAACAAAAATGCATTCAAATTAACTGGTGCCAGAAATTTCTAGATTTCTAAATTACTTCTATTTAAAAATCTTAATCTTCCAGTACTACAGCTGCTGTATGCTCCAGAGGAAGTTGTGTAGTTTTTTTATGCCTGACCACAGTGCTCTCTGCTGACACCTCTGTCCATGTCCGGAACTGTCCAGAGCAGGAGAGGTTTGCTATGGGGATGTGATCCTGCTCTGGACAGTTCCTGACATGGACAGAGGTGTCAGCAGAGAGCACTGTGGTCAGACTGGAAAGAACTACACAACTTCCTTTGGAGCATACAGCAGCTGATAAGTACTGGAAGGATTAAGATTTTTAAATAGAAGTAATTTACAAATCTGTATTACTTTCTGGAGCCAGTTGTTTTCCGCCAGAGTAAGGTCCCAAAAGGTGTGCAGTATAAATCCCTTGCAAAACAATCCCAAGTCTACCATGTCTCATTTACAATACTGTTCTCTTATGGGGCAGATATGTCTTGGGGCTCACTTAGGCACCAGGGCCCCAGTGGGACTGCTACCTCTGCACCTCCTATAGTTATGCCCCTGACCCCCTGATGTGATGGGTGTGGACCTGAATACAATGCAGAAAGGAGATCAACAACATGGCCCCTTTGATATCTATACACATCTGGCACATCTGTACCTGGTACTACAGCTCCGGCACATTCAAGTATTCATGTTCCCATAACACAACCAGCAGCAAAGGCAGAAAGTGTCACATACCTCTAATTCTACGTCTGCCCGCACATACTGCCGCGTCTTTGGATGATTGAGGAGGTGCAGGACTGTGGTGATGAGGGCTTCATTTATTCTACTTAACTGGCAGTCGATCACATTTTTTAGGATAGTACTGAGACCGCCTCTGAGCGCCACCACCTCTGGGTTTTGAAGTGCTGCAGGAAACCAAAGAACAAAGTGTTTCATGGCAAAGGCACAATAAAAAGAAACAGACACTAGATAAAACAATGCACAAAGATCAAAGGGAAAACGACAGGGCCAAACAAGAAGCCGTGACAGGAGGAGGTAACACGAGGGACCCCCCCCCACGATCTCCCTGCTGCACCCCAGACATCTGGTGCACGGTGCGAACTTCGCTCCATGCCGGATGACTGGCGATGCGGGGCGGAGGCTAGTGACTCCGCGGTCACGCCTCAATCGTGATGTCACGGCCACGCCCCCTCAATGCAAGTCTATGGGAGGGGGCGTGACGGCCCTCACGCCCCCTCCCATAGACTTGCATTGAGGGGGGCGTGGCCGTGACGTCACGATTGGGGCATGGCCGTGACGTCACGAACCTCCGGCGCTGCACCCGACGCTCTAAACGAATGCCGGGTGCAGCAGGGAGATCACAGGGGTCCTGCCGCTGGGGATAGGGGATAAGATGTCTAGGGGCGTAGTACCCTTTAATGGCGAAGTTTACCGAATATATAGGGGGCAATGCAAACAGTAATACAAGTATAAAAAGGGCTTTGTCAGATGAGAAATTCTAACAATATAAAATAAAGTGAAGCCTTTACTTAAATATGAGATGAGTGTAATTTTGTGACCGATTTTTTGTCAGATGCAATGCGTTATTACCTAGTTCACAGATAATGGCTATGCAGGCCCGCACCATCCGGTCCCGCTCCTGGAGGCCATCATTTCCTACCGCTATCAAAGAATTAGTTATAGAGCTAGGGAATAAGGAAGCTTTCACAGTAATCATCTGAAAGAAACAAGGAAAAAGGCTCATTGTAACTTCACATCTCAACCCAGGATTTCACATGGAGAAACATCTGATGCCAAGAAAGGGAGGGGGGGGAACATGGTTCCATCTAGCTTTTAGTCAAGAGTGCCACTGCAACGTACTCCCTTAGGCAGAGTGCTGCTCCGGAGGACTCCCTTAGTCAGAGGGTCCCTTAGGCAGAGGGTCACTTCAAAGGACTCCCTTAGGCAGAGGGTCACTTCAAAGGACTCCCTTAGGCAGAGGGTCACTTCAAAGGACTCCCTTAGGCAGAGGGTCACTTCAAAGGACTCCCTTAGGCAGAGGGTCACTTCAAAGGACTCCCTTAGGCAGAGGGTCACTTCAAAGGACTCCCTAAGGCAGAGGGTCACTTCAAAGGACTCCCTAAGGCAGAGGGTCACTTCAAAGGACTCCCTAAGGCAGAGGGTCACTTCAAAGGACTCCCTTAGGCAGAGGGTCACTTCAAAGGACTCCCTAAGGCAGAGGGTCACTTCAAAGGACTCCCTAAGGCAGATGGTCACTTCAAAGGACTCCCTTAGGCAGAGGGTCACTTCAAAGGACTCCCTTAGGCAGAGGGTCACTTCAAAGGACTCCCTTAGGCAGAGGGTCACTTCAAAGGACTCCCTTAGGCAGAGGGTCACTTCAAAGGACTCCCTTAGGCAGAGGGTCACTTCAAAGGACTCCCTTAGGCAGAGGGTCACTTCAAAGGACTCCCTAAGGCAGAGGGTCACTTCAAAGGACTCCCTAAGGAAGAGGGTCACTTCAAAGGACTCCCTAAGGAAGAGGGTCACTTCAAAGGACTCCCTTAGGCAGAGGGTCACTTCAAAGGACTCCCTTAGGCAGAGGGTCACTTCAAAGGACTCCCTTAGGCAGAGGGTCACTTCAAAGGACTCCCTAAGGCAGAGGGTCACTTCAAAGGACTCCCTAAGGCAGAGGGTCACTTCAAAGGACTCCCTAAGGCAGAGGGTCACTTCAAAGGACTCCCTTAGGCAGAGGGTCACTTCAAAGGACTCCCTTAGGCAGAGGGGTCACTTCAAAGGACTCCCTTAGGCAGAGGGCTGCTCCGCAGGACTCCCTTAGGCAGAGGGCTGCTCCGCAGGACTCCCTTAGGCAGAGGGCCACTCCAAAGGACTCCCTTAGCCAGAGGGCCACTATGGAGTACTCGCTTAGCCAGAGGGATGCTCTGGAGGACTCTCTTAGCCCTGTAATACTACATTTCCCTAATGAAAATGAAAGCAACTACCAGATAAATATTAGCTGATTACAGAGTGATTATCATTTGGAAAGTGGCTACCATGTTCACACTACCTCCTTCATCCTGTTCACACTACCTTCTTGACTTAGTACTCTACCAAACATGACTGTAACACTTAAGGCCAAACTAATAAGTGTGACGTCTATTGCAGGGGATGGAGCATGACACCAAGAAGAGAATCCCTACATTATGCTCCAGGGCAGAAATAGGCCTAACACAGTATTGGTTATTCCTAGAGTGTTTCTTTACTTTACTTCAGGGTTTCCTAACCAGGGTGCCTTCAGCTGTTGCAAAACTACAACTCCCAGCATGCCCGGACAGCCGTAGGCTGTCCGGGCATGCTGGGAGTTGTAGTTTTGCAACAACTGGAGGAACCCTGGTTGGAAATCACTACTTTACACACATAAATGATGGTCCGATTTATTGTCAAAATTGTCCATGTAGAAATATATTTGACAAAACCTTTTGTAACCTTCCTATATATATATATATATATATATATATATATATATATATATATATATATATATATATATATATAGGCTGGGAAAGCCATATCCAAAGTGCAGTTTAAATAAGTGTCACTGGGATAATTCACAGATACTGTTTGCAGAAAAATGTGCGAATGAAGAGAAAAGGCAAATCTGACAGTCAGAAGTCTAGGAAAGCTGCATGACACCCTGTATACATTATTTTGTAGGCAGGGACACCGAGGTCAATGATTGAAATCAGTTCATCAAAAGTTGCAAATTTTAGTTCTGAAATGTTGGGCGTAAAAACGTAACTTCTCTTTACTGCACAAAGCTTTTAATAAATTGCCCCTATAGACTCTCTTATTACTTAGATAAGCAGAAAGTATATTTAAAGGGGTACTCCGGTGGAAAACCTTATTTTTTTTTTTTTCTAAATCAACTGGTGCCAGAAAGTTAAACAGATTTGTAAATTACTTCTATTAAAAAATATTTATCCTTCCAGTACTTATTGGCTGCTGAATACTGCTACAGAGGAAATTCTTTTCTTTTTGGAACACAGAGCTCTCTGCTGACATCATGACCACAGTGCTCTCTGCTGACATCATGACCACAGTGCTCTCTGCTGACACCTCTGTCCATTTTAAGAACCTGTCCATTTCCCCATAGCAAACATATGCTGCTCTGGACAGTTCCTAAAATGGACAGAGATGTCAGCAGAGAGCACTGTGCTTGTGATGTCAGTAGAGAGCTCTGTGTTTCAAAAAGAAAAGAATTTCTTCTGTAGTATTCAGCAGCTAATAAGTACTGGAAGGATTAAGATTTTTTTAATAGAAGTAATTTTCAAATCTGTTTAACTTTCTGGCACCAGTTGATTAAAAAAAAAAATAAATAAATAAAATAAATAAATAAATAAATAAAGTTTTCCACCGGAGTACCCCTTTAAACAATAAAAAACTATCTTGTACAAGACAACACGATCATGTCCGAAAATAATCACAGCTACAATGACGCCGATCAGTTTGCCTGTAATTTACCTTTCTGACCAGTCTCAGCGCCTGCGTCCTTTCTACTTCATTACTTTGCTGAATATCTATGCACCTGAAAAAAAGAGCAGAGATTACAGATTAAGCGCAGGCTGGAGGTTTAGAGATGGAAAGCAGACCCTACATTAAAGGGGGTCTCCGGTGGCAATTTTTTTTATTTTTAAATCAACTGGTGCCAGAAAATTAAACAGATTTGTAAATTACTTCTATTAAAAATTCTTAATCCTTCCTGTACTTATCAGCAGCTGGATACTACAGAGGAAAATCTTTTCTTTTTGGATTTCTTTTCTGTCTGACCACCTCTGCTGACACCTCTGTCCATGTCAGGAACTGTCCAGAGTACCATCAAATCCTCATAGCAAACCTCTTCTGCTCTGGACAGTTCCTGATATGGACAGAGGTGTCAGCAGAGAGCACTGCGGTCGGGACAAAAAGAAAAGAATTTCCTCTGGAGTATACAGCCGCTAATAAGTACTGGAAGGATTAAGAATTTTTTAACAGAAGTCATTTACAAATCTGTTTAACTTGCTAGCAACAGTTGATTTAAAAATCCACCGGAGAACCCCTTTAAATAGAATATTCTGCAAATAGTGCTCTAAACCTGACTCTTCTTGGCTAACATATGCAGTCGTATACTAATGTATAACACAGAAAATAACGTATATGATAAAAACGTATGCAAATTGTTCTGGTACATACAACTGAAGTATTTTTGACATCACCTCTTCATCCCTGACCCTCCCTCTAGCCCAGTGTTTCCAAATCAGGGTGCCTGCAGCTGTTGCAAAACTACAACTCCCAGGCTGTATTCTTCTTACTTCCTGTTAGCCCGGCACGTCACACGGAGCTTCAGCCTATCACTGGCCGAGGCGGGACATCGCTGCGGCCGGTGATAGGCTGAAGCTCCGTGTGACGTGCCGGGCTAACAGGAAGTAAGAAGAATACAGCCCGGGGACCGAACACCTGTACCGGAGCACTGGGGGCTCGTTGGCAGGTAAGAGAAAGTGCGTTTTCTTTTATTTTGCAGCCCGGACGGGATAAAACGAGAAAAGTGCGCGCCGGACTACTCCTTTAATAGCCAGCCGCGGCCTGGCTATTAGCGGCGTCTCCCGGCTACTGAGAACAGCCGGGGGCTGCAGAGTATGGAGCGGGCACGAGTCCGGCGCCCGCTCCATACACAATGCAGAGCACCGCATGCTGGATACTAGCGGCGGTGATGCATTAGCGGCCCCGACTACTGAAATCAGCTGGGGGTCGCAGAGTACGGAGCGGGCACGAGTCGGAGCCCGCTCCATACACCCAGAGCGCTGCCGCGTCAGATCCGGCCTGCCCGGCTCCACAAATGTTGAACTTGTATCTCCTGATGCCGGGGACATGCTGTTCCGGGCGTCAGGAGATACAAATTCCACATCCCTAAAAGAATCGATTCAAAAATATTTTGAATCGATTCAGTATCGCCAAATGAAAAAAATTGCGATAATCGCGCGAATCGATTTTTTCTTACATCCCGACTACTTAGGCCGCATTCACACGGCCGTCTAGACCCGTCCCGTTCTTCTCCCGTCAAAAAAAAAAAACGGACCTTAAAAAAAGAACCGGACAATAACGCATGTTATCCGTTTGAATCCATTATTGTTCAGTTAATAACTCATTCTCAGAAGTAAAAACGGATCAAAAAACGGACTGAAGAAAAAAAAAAACGGATGCAAACTGATGACATTAAAGGCTCATCCATTTTCCATAGACTTCAATGTTAAATTTACTGTATCCGCGTTTCCTTCCGTTTTTTCGGCAGAAGAAAAAATACTGCACGTGCCATTTTTTCTGCCGTCAAAAAAACCGAAAATGAGTGCAGACGGGTACAAACGGATGTAAACGGATTGTAAAAAAAATCTCATTGACATGAATAAGATTTTTTTTTTTTAAACCGTTTTTAATTCATTTACAACCTGCAAGAACGGAACCGAAACGGGGATAAATAAAACAGGGACAGACGGCCGTGTGAACGCACCCATAGGATAACATAAGATAACATTGTTACACAAAATCCTCATTTCATCATGTAGATCAAGAGATTCCGGGAAAAAAAAAACATGGCTACTTTCTTTCTAGAAACAGCGCCACTTTTGCTCAGATGCAGTGTTTGGTATGGTACTGGCCTGAACTGCTGCCGCGAGGACAGGTATATGGCGTAGTATGCGGTCGTATACAAATGTATAACACAGAAAATACCGTACAGGATAAAAACGTATGCAACGTGCCAAATTGTTCGGGTACATACAACTGTAGTGTACCGCAAATATACGCATATGGACATTCCCATACATATAAGACGTTCAGGGTGCTGTGCTTCAGCTGGTGTTCAGCAGCATTCACCCATTGATAACCAATGCACCTCACTGCTGGCGAGGCATCACATGATCGCAGTCAGGCATGTTTTTGGAAAAAAGGGGTCATTCAACAGCCTATACTGAAACACAAAGCCAAGCCTATCTTGTAGTTGCCGCCTATTAAAGAGATACCTCATAAAAAAAAAAACTATCCCCTATCTGCAGGATAGGGGATAACTTTTAGATAGCAGGGGGTCCGAGCGCTGCCCCCTGTCGCGTCACAGCCCTCGCACGAAGCTGGAGCCGCCACGCCTCCTCGATATATCTCTATGGAGCCAAAGATAACCGAACGGCATTCCTATAGAGATATATGGAGGGGGCGTGGCGGCCCCCCCTTCGTGCAGAGGCTGTCACGCGACGCTCCCAGGGAAAGCCGGGAACCATACAGGAGACAGTACAGCATTTGGACCCCCTGCAATCTAAAAATTTACCCCCTATCCTGTGGATAAGTGATACTTTTCTTTTTTTTCTACGAGATCTCACCTTTAAATGGGTCTGTCTGATGCCACGTTCCCTTCATAGGGTTTTCTCAGGACTTTTCTAGAAAAAGATTATCCTTAGGCCATCAATATCTGAAGCAAGGGGGTCTAACCCCATAAGCAACAATTCAACCCATAGGGGTTAAAGGGGTACTCCGGTGGGAAAAATTTTTTTTTTACCAACTGGTGCCAGAAAGTTAAACAGATTTGTAAATTACTTCTATTAAAAAATCTTAATCTTTCCAGTACTTATCAGCTGCTGAATACTACATAGGAAATTATTTTCTTTTTGGAACACAGTGCTCTCTGCTGACATCTCCGTCCATTTTAGGAACTGTCCAGAGCAGCATATGTTTGCTTTGGGGATTTTCTCCTACTCTGGACAGTTCCTAAAATGGACAGGGGTGTCAGCAGAAAGCACTGTGCTCGTGATGTCAGCAGAGAGCACTGTGTTCCAAAAAGAAAATTATTTCCTCTGTAGTATTCAGTAGCTAATAAGTACTGGAAGGATTAAGATTTTTAAATAATAATTTACAAATCTGTTTAACTTTCTGGCACCAGCTAATAAAAAAAAAAAAGTTTTCCACCGGAGTACCCCTTTAACAAAAACCTCTATATAAGTATGTGTGTTGATAAAAACATAACTTTTATTACTAAATGTAAAGGTGAGAACAAGACCACGCAATTAAAACCACTATCCCAATGACAACACAATGACGTCAAGATTATGACACCTCACAGATCGGTCCTATATACACAATTGGTCAATACGATTGGCAGTGCGTATCTTGGGTAACATCCAATTAGCTACCACTATCTAATTGGATGTGCCCCATTAGCGCACTGCCAAGCGTATTGACCAATTGTGTATATAGGACCGATCTGTGAGGTGTCATAATCTTGACGTCATTGTGTTGTCATTGGGATAGTGGTTTTAATTGCGTGGTCTTGTTCTCACCTTTACATTTAGTAATAAAAGTTATGCTTTATCAACACACATACTTATATAGAGGTTTTTGTTAGATTGTTGACTATATTGATACCTCTGTATGTGTTTAGTGGCGCCTTGTTGGCAGTAACCCCATAAGCCGCTCATCAGCTGATTGTTACAGCATCTTCATTTCCTTCATCTTTACATATTCTGTGGTAGTTGTAGCTAGCAATGCAGCTCATCCCATTCAGGTGAATGCACAAGCTGCAATACCAGGGACAGCCACTACTGAATGTACGGAGCTGTGCCAAGAGGAAGCTGAAGCGCTTGAACGAGTACTGCGGCCGCTTCAAATAGCCAATGGCAGTCGGTGCTTGGAAACAACCCCCCCTCCCACCAATTTAATATCGATAGTGTATCCTAAAGAAAGGAAAACCTAGAGTATGCACTATAGATAGTACAAGACAAGACTTACCTGGCTATTAAGTAATCTACTTTTAATGTTAGCACCTTCTGTAAGATATTGGAATCTCGGATGAGATAGCGGAGAGCCCGCAGTCCCGCCGCTCGCACCTCTTTTGCTTCATTTAACAAGGCTAGCCGCAAACTATAGTCATGCAATTAAAAAAAACATAAAAAAGAACAGATAGGTTAAATAAACATATACATATGTCAGTCATCATATGCAAGTCACACACTTACTGCATGTAGGACAAGAAGGCAAAATTTAAATGTGATTACAGTGTCGGTGCGGCGGCCAAAAGTTCCATAGTCTTGCAGGTAACTTCCGTAGATGGAGTTGCCGGGAGTTTTAAGGTAAGGTCTCACGTAAGAGATTTACAGCGTATTTAAAGGGGTATTCCAGGAAAAAACTTTTTTTTTTTTTTTATATTCAACTGGCTCCAGAAAGTTAAACAGATTTGTAAATTACTTCTATTAAAAAATCTTAATCCTTTCAGTACTTATGAGCTTCTGAAGTTGGGTTGTTATTTTCTGTGTAAGTGCTCTCTGATGACTCGTGTCTCGGGAACCGCCCAGTTTAGAAGCAAATCCCCATAGCAAACCTCTTCTACTCTGTGCAGTTCCCAAGACAAGCAGAGATGTCAGCAGAGAGCACTGTTGCCAGACAGTAAAGAACAACTCCACTTCAGCAGCTGATCATTATTGGAAGGATTAAGATTTTTTTTAATAGAAGTAATTTACAAATCTGTTTAACTTTCTGGAGCCAGTTGATATTAAATAAATAAATAAATAAATATATAAATAAATAAAGTTTTTTTCCTGGAATACCCCTTTAAAGGGGTATTCCAGGCCAAAACTTTTTTTTATATATCAACTGGCTCCGGAAAGTTAAACAGATTTGTAAATTACTTCTATTAAAAAATCTTAATCCTTCCAATAGTTATTAGCTTCTGAAGTTGAGTTGTTGTTTTCTGTCTAAGTGCTTTCTGATGACTCACGTCCCGGGAGCTGTGCAGTTCCTATGGGGATATTCTCCCATCATGCACAGCTCCCGGGACGTGACATTGAGCAGTTAGACAGAAAACTTCAGAAGCTGATAACTATTGGAAGGATTAAGATTTTTTAATAGAAGTAATTTACAAATCTGTTTAACTTTCCGAAGCCAGTTGATATATATAAAAAAAGGTTTTGCCTGGAATACCCCTTTAACACTGCGGATCTGCTGATGATTGACGCTAAAGTGAGTCCCCTGTCTGCACCCGCTGGTAGAAGCAATCCACTGCTACAAGCGCACACACAGGGACCTACGTGACTGTAGTAAACTGGGCATGCTCACAGACATCGCAGACGCTCCTCTGCTCCCTGAGCTAGGCTGCGAGCGGCCGCGATGTCCGAGAGTAAACTGCGCATGCGCGCGCAGTTAACTACAGTCCTGCAGATCCCTCGCTACTCTGAGCAGACACACGGGAACACACAGGGGGCTCACTCTTGGGTCTGTGATCGGCAGATCCACAGCGTATTATCCGTTACGTGTGAGCCTACCCTTAAAAGAGTACTGCAGTGTTAGACACTTATCCCTTATGCGCAGGATAGGGCATAAGTGTCCGATCGCGGGGGTTCCGACCGCTGCAACCTCCCTTAGGGTATGTTCACACTGAGGAATTGGGGCGGAAATCAAGCTGAAATTTTCTGCCTCAAAATATTAATGTTACTTTTCCACAAGAACTCACAGAGATTTCACGTGGAATTTTAGCGGAATTCCACACGCGGAAATGAAAATTTAAAGCGGAGGAGGAAAAGAGTATTATATATATTGTCCTCTTTTTTTTTTTTCATCCGGAAATTCCGCGCCAATTCTGCGTGGAAATGATTCTGACTGAAAAAAAAAATGAACATTGATCTCTATGGGAGAACGACGCTGATTCCGCCTGAAAGTAAGAACATGTTTTTTCTTCAAGCGGAACAGACTTCCTCGTCAGAATTCTGCTTGAGGAAATTGTGAACTGAGGGGCAGAAATTCTGCACAGCTCTACGGGGATTTTCACTGCTGAATGAATTGGAGAGGAAAAAGCGAGCAGAATTACTCGTGGAAATTCCTCTCCAATTCCTCAGTGTGAACATACCCTTACAGGGAAAGGAATTGTCCCCTCCATACAGCTCTATGGGAGAGGTTGGGAAGCAGGAACGCTGCATCTCCGCCTCTACCACAAAAATACATGGAGGGGGGGGTGTCAACCGTGACCCCCGCAATCTCCTGTATCGGGCCCCGGCTCAGCCCCGGCTCAGCCGCGGCCCTCTCGATCAGACACTTATCCCCTATCTTGCATATAGGGGATAAGTGTCTAACACTGCAAATTACCTTTGAACATGCAACTTGTGGCTGCAACAAGGATTTAGTGACACTTAAAGGGAACCAATCATCAGATTTTACACTATATAATGCTTGGCAAAGCGTTATATAGGGTAAAATCTTTATTTTCACCATTCCCGGGGGATGCTCCTGCCCCCAGGGATGGTGAAGATATGAAGTTATAAACCAGTCACCGCCGCCGCCGTAAGTAGTCACCTGGGCGGGGAGCTCTTCTCACCTACTCCCGTTCTTCGGCCGGGAGCGACGCCCCCTCCGCTTGATTGATGGGCCGCGTAATTGTTCCGCTCACTGAACAGACGGAGCAGAACAATGACGCGGCCCGTCAATCAAGCAGAGGGGGCGTCGCTCCCGGCCGAAGAACGAGAGTAGATTAGAAGAGCTCCCCGCCCAGGTGACTACTTACGGCGGCGGCGGTGACTAGTTTATAACTTCATATCTTCACCATCCCTGGGGGCAGGAGCGTTCCCCGGGGATGGTGAAAATAAAGATTTTACCCTATATAAAGCTTTGCCAAGCGTTATATAGGGTAAAATCTGATGATTGGTTCCCTTTAATAAAATAAAGTGCTCTAAAATGTGATGAAAATCCATTTCCGTGCTCTTTCCAGACACTTGACGGGAGTGTTTTAACACATGAAATTGAAGCAAGCAAAGGACTGTCGTAATGCTTTGTAGCCATTACCCCCCATCGCCACCACCAGACAACCCTGTTAACAGTCCTTAGAACAGTGTTTCCCAACCAGGGTGCCTCCAGCTGTTTGCAAAACTACAACCCGGGGATGCTGGGAGTTGTAGTTTTTCAACAGCTAGAGGCACCCTGGTTGGGAAACACTGCCCTAGAACATAACTGCGGTGTGTCCCCTATAATGTTTGTAAGTCCAAGCCCCAGCATGGATCTAAGACCTAAGGGGGGGGGGGATGTAATCCACACCCTGCTGAAAAATAGGCCTCGGCCCTGGACCAAATGTTACAACAGTAGTATATACTGCAGTAAGTATCATGAGGATTCATGAATCCAAACCCACCCAACCCTACTTGGCTGGAGGGTGACATTTTAACATCACCTCTTCATCCCTGACCCTCCCTCTGGCCCAGTGTTTCCCAACTAGGGTGCCTCCAGCTGTTGCAAAACTACAACTCCCAGCATGCCCGGACAGCCGTTGGCTGTCCGGGCATGCTGGGAGTTGTAGATTTGCAACAGCTGGAGACACCCTGGTTGGGAAACACTAGACTGGCCCTTGGATACAGTACTGGTCTGAAGTAAAGTCACATTCACTAGCTACATAGAGATACATACATAACATTTCTAGAGATTTCAAGAGATTACCCACAGTAATAGGGGATAAGCAGCTGATCACGGGGGTCTGACCGCTGGGGGCCCCGGAGCTCAGTGAAGCACGCGTGCTGCAGAAAGGCACGCCCTCCATTCATTTCTATAGTGTCAAAAAGAATACAGCATTCGGGCATCATCGGTGCCCCAATAGAAATGAATGGAGGGCGTGCAGTCTACCGGTAGAGCCTGGGTGCCCTCCTAGAGATCCGACTGCTGGGACTCCCCTCACGACCAGCTACTTAACCCCTATCCTGTGGATAGGGGATAACTTTACTTTTGCTGGAGTACTCCTTTAAATCTTGGGATAACTCCTTTAAAGGGCTACTCCCGTGGAAAACTTTTTTTTTTTTGTTAAATCAACTGGTGCCAGAAAGGTAAACAGATTTGTAAATCATAGTATCTGTGAAGAGAAATGAAGATATCGGCACTCACCAGTGTGGCTGCAGGGTCTTCTTTATTGAGACATACTCACATGCGGGGTACAGAAGAGAGGGGAGTGGGGGGACAAGTGGTGCCGACCGAGCTCTAGTTTCACACACTTGGTCAGGACAAAGCACACCAAGTGTGCGAAACTAGAGCTCGGTCGGCACCACTTGTCCCCCCACTCCCCTCTCTTCTGTACCCCGCATGTGAGTATGTCTCAATAAAGAAGACCCTGCAGCCACATTGGTGAGTGCCGATATCTTCATTTCTCTTCACGGATACTATGAACTTTGCTTGCCTTATCTGAGCACCACCTGAGGCATTACAGCTACACCAACTCCCACCTGCTATTCCAAATCCAGCACACTCACGCAGTGCCGCACTATCTCCTATGAGATCTGTAAATCACTTCTATTAAAAAACCTTACTCCTTCCAGTACTTTTTAGGGGCTGTATACTAAAGAGAAATCCAAAAAAGAAACGCATTTCCTCTGATGTCATGACCACAGTGCTCTCTGCTGACCTCTGCTGTCCATTTTAGGAACTGTCCAGAGCAAAGGAAAATCCCCATAGCAAACATATGCTGCTCTGGACAGTTCCTAAAATGGACAGTAGAGGTCAGTAGAGAGCACTGTGGTCAGGACATCAGAGGATATGCATTTCTTTTTTGGATTTCTCTTTAGTATACAGCACCTAAAAGTACTGGAAGGAGTAATATTTTTTAATAGAAGTGATTTACAAATCTGTTTAACTTTCTGGCACCAGTTGATTTAAAAAAATAAAATAAAAATAAAAAACGTTTTCAATTTCTTATTGCTCTTCTTTTTCTTGTAGGAACACTTGTGCCAGACTAGGTGCTGATATTTTATTGTCTGCCATGTATGCCTAAGTGTTTATTGTTGTCATGTTGGAGTCCTAAAAGACTAGTGTTACTGCTCCTAATATGACTTGTTTGCCATACTACCTATTTCTTTTGGGCACATGTGCACCACATATTTTGGCCCCTTGGTCACTTGCACATTTACTACTTTGTATGTTTAAAATCTTTAATAAACTTTACTATTGAAAAAAAAAACGTTTTCCATGGGAGTACCCCTTTAACACCAGGAGGAATTATTGCACAAGGGATATCAGAGAAATTCCTAACATTTCCTTAAAGTGCTACTCCGGTGGAAAACATTGTTTTTTAAATCGACTGGTGCCAGAAAGTTAAACAGATTTGTAAATTACTTCTATTAAAAAATCTTTACCCTTCCTGTACTTTTTAAGCAGCCGTATGCTACAGAGGAAATTATTTTCTTTTTTATTTTCATTTTTGTCTTGACGACAGTGCTCTCTGCTAACACCTGATGCCCATATAAGGAACTGCCCAGAGCAGGAGAAAATCCATATTGCAAACCTATGCTGCTACTCTGGACAGTTCCTGACACGGACAGAGGTGTCAGCAGAGAGCACTGTGGACAAGACAAAAAAGAAATTCAAAAAGAAAAGAATTTCCTCTGTAGCATACAGCTGCTAAAAAGTACTGAAAGGGTAAAGATTTTTTAATAGAAGTCATTTACAAATCTGTTTAACTTTCTGGCACCAGTTGATTAAAAAATAAAAAAAATATGTTCCCCTTTAATGGCAGGAACACACACAGCGCATCCGCAGCAGACAGTCACAGAGCGACTGCAGAGCGAGCTCCCAACAGCGGCAGCGAGCTCTGTGGGTCAGTTCGTGACTGCCAGTAAGTGGTCGCACACAGAGCTACAGGGAACAGGGAGCTCGCTCTGCCATCATTCTGTGACTGCCGACAGCGCTGTGTGTGACCCTACCTTTAAAGGGAACCTATCAGCAGTGTAGCCCATACTAAGGCAGGGTTCACACTGTATTTTTTCCCTTGTTTCCATTACAGTAAGTGTAATTTTGCTGTATAGAAATGTAGTCCACTAAGCTATTTTGTCTGGCAAAAAAACATGTATATGTTGCAATCTACCCTTTTTTTTTTTATAATCAATGGGAGATGGATTCTGCTGTACGACATACTGCAGAATCCGTCTAAGGCCGCATTCACACCATGTTTTTGCAATACAGTTCCCGTATCAGGTTTTTGATGAAAAACGGATTCCTCAAAACCGGACTAAACTGTATCAAACTGTGTGTACAAATTTTAACCCGTATACGCTTTGAAAAACTATGTCCGTTGCATCCGTTTTTATAAGAAAAAAAACTGTTTATGTTTTTAACTTTTCCCTCCATTATCAATAAAGTTTCACTTGTTGGATTGATATTCCAAGAAAAAAAACTTTTGGTGTGCACTGCGCATGTGCAAAGTCAAAAACCGTATGGTGCGAACCGGATGGAACTGTAGGCATAGTTGGTTCTGTACGGTTCCCATTGACTCCCATGTAAACAAAAAGTATACAGTTTCAATACGGTTTTTCACCCGGACCAAAAATCGCGGTATAAACTATGGTTTTGGGTACGGGAAAAAAATGATGCAAAACGGACACAATCTGATGCATCGTTTGTCATATGGTTTTCAATGGAGAGTCAATGCATACGGTTTTCAATACGGTTCCGTACGGTTTTCAAATTGAAAACATATACAGGAACTGTACTGCAAAAACGTGGTGTGAATGCAGCCTGTGTTTTTTTTCTTCCCTTTTCAAGTATAAAACCTATACGTTAAACAGAAACGCAGTATGAACCCACCCTAACCTACTGGTATGCAACATTTCTGAGGAATTAAATGGGTATTCCGGGAAAAAAAACGTTTTATATATATATATATATATATATATATATATATATATATATATATCAACTGGCTCCAGAAAGTTAAACAGATTTGTAAATTACTTCTATTAAAAAATCTTAATCCTTCCAGTAGTTATCAGCTGCTGAAGTTGAGTTGTTCTTTTCTGTCTGACAACCGTGCTCTCTGCTGACACCTGTCTGTCTGTCTCAGGAACTGTCCGAAGCACTAGAGATTTGCTATGGGGATTTGCTCCTACTCTGGACAGTTCCCGAGACAAGCAGAGGTGTCAGCAGAGAGCACTGTGGTCAGACAGAAAAGAACAACTCAACTTCAGCAGCTGATAACTACTGGAAGGATTGATATTTTTTTTAACCGAAGTAATGTACAAATCTGGGGTGAGTGCTGCATTAATTTCTGAACTTCTTATTGGATTTAATTTACAAATCTGTTTAACCTTCTGGAGCCAGTTGATATATGAAAAAAAAATAAAAAATAAAGTTTTTTCCTGAAATACCCCTTTAAGCTGCATCACAGCAGGGAAGGGTGGTGGTGGAAGGGTGGTGGTGGGTGGGTGGGTGGGTGGGTAGGTGTGTGTGTGTGTGGGTGTGTGTGTGTGTGTGTGTGTGTGTGTGTGTGTGTGTGTGTGTGTAGGGTGTTCTGTGCGCTATAAGTTCCACTTACCAAATAATTATGTCTTCATACGTAAAACCTAATTTTTCTTCACTGTGGCCAACACTGCATAAAAGCTGTTGAGAAAGCAAAGAGAAATGTGAAGACAAGTGACACATAATAGATTATGGTAAAAAGAAAATATAACCTAGCTTGCATCTGCATTGTGCTTCTAGCGGTCGCACAAGATTAGATTTTTGCTTAAAAATAAAAAAAACAGCGCCACTGGTCGACTGGTGGCAGAAAGTTAAATAGATTTGTAAATTACTTATTTTTAAAAAATCTTAATCCTTCCAGTACCTTTCAGATGCTGTATGCTCCAGAGGAAGCTCTTTTCTTTTTGAATTTCCTTTCTGTCTGACCACAGTGCTCTCTGCCGACACCTCTGTCCACAACTGTCCAGAGCAGGAGCAAATCCCCATAGCAAACCTCTCCTGCTCTGGACAATTCCTGACATGGACAGAGGTGTCAGCAGAGAGCACTGTGGTCAGACAGAAAAGAAATTCAAAAAGAAAACAACTTCAGCTGCTAAGTACTGGAATGATTAAGAATTTTTAATGGAAGTAATTTACAGATCTGTTTAACTTTCTGGCACCAGTTGATTTAATAAACTTTTTTTTTTTTTCCAGTGGAGTACCCCTTTAATCACTTGTATAATACACTACAATACTTCTGTACTGCCTTGCATCAGGTCCCTGGCAGGGTCATACAGACGTACAAAGATGGCAGACCTCCAATAGACCCCTCACTCGATCCTAGTGTTTCCCAACCAGGGTGCCTCCAGCTGTTGCAAAACTACAACTCACAGCATGCCCGGACAGCCAACTTTCTGGCACCAGTTGATTTAATAAACATTTTTTTTTTTTTCCAGTGGAGTACCCCTTTAATCACTTGCATAATACACTACAATACTTCTGTACTGCCTTGCATCATGTCCCTGGCAGGGTCATACAGACGTACAAAGATGGCAGACCTCCAATAGACCCCTCACTCGATCCTAGTGTTTCCCAACCAGGGTGCCTCCAGCTGTTGCAAAACTACAACTCACAGCATGCCCGGACAGCCAACGGCTGTCCGGGCATGCTGGGAATTGTAGTTTTGCAACAGCTGGAGGCTTCCTGGTTGGGAAACACTGCTCTATCCAATTGCTTTTAGAAAGCAATCACTATTGACCCACAGGATAGGGGATTGGCAGAAGTCTGACCCACTGGACCACCTCGATAACCAGAACCACCCCTCTAAAACACCGATCCACTCATTGTCTATGGGGCTTCTAAACACTGCAGAAATGATTGTGATTTTTGTGTTAATGTCTTGTGAAGGAGAAGCTGCCTCTGCCTCGGGACCTGTGAGGTAAAGCTAAAAACGACAGCGATAAACAGGAAGCAAAGTAAACGCGTGAACCCAATAGCAGTCACCAGAAATATACGTCAAATGTACATCAGCCGGGGCTCCTGAGGACGAGCGGCTTCTGGTCCGATTCCTTGGCTTATCTGCAGGTAGAACATCTGGATCTGCTTTACATGCACAGGATTCTCTACATTTTACAGGGTAGATCCAGCAGACGCGTACTGCATGCATCCCCCCCCCCCCCCCCCCAGAAAAAACAAGATGGGTGAGGTTCGTGTTAAACCTCAGTAGATAAAGCTGCACTCATGGCTGGAGTTACCCCCTAAAGCAATAGAACTGCTGCAAAAATAACAAGAGACTTTTTTTGGTGTATTTTTTAACGTAAAAATTTGCGCAAGAGGCTTTTTGCGCATTTTTTTGCGCAAAATCTGATTTTTTCATAGCCATGTCTACGGTTAAGGTTACCATAGAGCACTTTCTACTGTAGAATCGAATTAACTGCGTTTTAGTTTTTTTTTTACGCAAAAAAAAAAAAGCGCAAAAGCACTTTTCTTGCGCAAATATACACCACCTCGGAGGACACGGACCAAAGTGTCTATTTTGGGACAGTAAGGACTGTTACTCCCATCATGGACAGACTCTGCCCATGATGGGAGTTATAGTCCAGGGGCTGAGGTGCAGGTCGCACCGGGTAGAGGTGAGCGAATTTACAGTGATTCGATTAGTCACGAACTTCTCGGCTCAGCGTTTGCTGACTTTAGCCTGCATAAATTAGTTCAGCTCTAAGGTGCTCCGGTGGGCTGGAAAAGGTGGATACAGTCCTAGGAAAGAGTCTTCTAGGACTGTATCCACCTTTTCCAGCCCACCGGAAAGCTGAACTAATTTATGCAGGAAAAGTCATCAACTGCCGAGCCGAGAAGTACGTGACGAATCGAATCACTGTAAATTCACTCATCTCTAGCACCGGGTCATTATCTAGAGACCCGCTGCGATCCGCATTTATTAACTGTAAAAGCCGGCGGTACATGCGGCTTCACTGCGCTGCCGCTGGCTTCTATATACACTGTTATAATTCATAATCTCCACCGCCGGGAGATGGGAGCACTGATTGGTGAAAAGCTATTAACCAATCAGAGCTCCTGTCCCCCGGCGGTGGGGATTATGAATTATAAGAACTGTATGTAGGAGCCGGTGGCAGCGCAGTGTAGACGCATGTGCCGCCGGCTTGTATAGTTAATAAATGCGGATTGCAGCGGATCTCTGGAGAATGATCTGCTGCGATCTGCCCCTCTGCCCTTGGACTACTACTCCCATCATGGGACAGAGTCTGTCCCATGATGGGAGTAATTGTAGTACCGCAGGGCTGCTGAGGGATAGCACTTGCACATCCTCGGCTGTGGTACTTTATAGGACTACTACTCCCATCATGGACAGACTCTGCCCATGATGGGAGTTGTATTCCAGGAGCTGAGGTGCAGATCGCACCGAGTCATTCTGCAGAGACCCGCTATGATCCGCATTTATTAAGATAACAAGCAGGCGGTACATGCGTCTACACTGCACACCCCGCCGGCTTCTATATACAGTACATTGTCATAATTCATAATCCCCGCCTCCGGAACATGGGAGCTCTTATTGGTTGATAGCTATTGACCAATCAAAGCTCCCTTCTTCCAGCGGCAGCTATTATGAATTATGTCAGTGTATATAGAAGCCACCGGGGAGTGCAGTGTAGCTGCATGTACAGCCGGCTTGTTAACTTAAATGCGAATCGCAGTGGTTCTCTGCAGAATGACCCGGTGCGATCTGCACCTCAGCCCCAGGACTACAACTCCCCTCATGGGCAAAGTTTGTCCATGATGGGAGTAATAGTCCTAAAAGTCCTGCAGCCGGGGGATGTGCAAGTGCCATCCCTCATCAGCGCTGCAGTACTACAACTACTCCCATCATGGACAACTACTCCCATCATAGGAGTAGTAGTCCAAGGGCAGAGGGACAGATCTCTGTTCACATTATGCGTTACGCATAATGGGAAGAGCGCAGTGTGTTCCCAAACAGGGAGACTCCAGCTGTTGCTTAACTAAAGCCTCCCTCCATGATGGGAGTTGTAGTTTAGCAACAATTATAGGCTCCCTGTTTAGGAACACGCTGCATTATGTGCGCTCTTCCCAGGGGAGAGCGGAAAAAATGTACTAATCCATATTTCTTGTTTTTCTTTTCTTCTCATTTCAGATATTCGGTGGACTGCGATGATGACCAGCGTTTTTTTTTTTTTATTTCAATAAAATGGTTAACGAGGGCTGTGGGGGAGTGTTTTTTTTTAAATAAACATTTTTTTTCAATGTGTCGTGTTTTTTAATAATTGAATTTTCAGGATTAGCAGTGGAAGCTGTCTTATAGGCGGAATCCATTATTAAGCCGGGGCTTAGCGTTAGCCCAAAAATTAGCTAGCGCTAACCTCCAATTATTACCCCGGTACCCACCGCCACAGGGGTGCCGGGATGAGTCTGTACCAACAGGCTCGGAGCGTCAAAAATGGCGCTCCTGGGCCTAGGCGGTAACAGGCTGGAGTTATTTAGGCTGGAGAAGGCCAGTAACAATGGTCCTCGCCCACCCTGGTAACGTCAGGCTGTTGCTGCTTGGTTGGTATCTGACTGATACTGAAAATAGGGGGAACCCTATGCGTTTGCTAAATTTTTTATAACTAACTAAATAAAATAAAAAAGTGCGTGGTTCCCTCATCTTTTCAGTATCAGCCAGATACCAACCAAGCAGCAACAGCATTACATTACCAGGGTGGGCAAGGACAATTGTTTTTGGGCCTCCCCAGGCTAAATAACGTCACACTGTTACCACCTAGGCCCAGGAGCGCCACTTTTGACGCTCCGGGCCCGTTGGTACTGTTGGCTCTTACCGGAACCCCAGTGGCGATAGGTACCAAGGTAATAATTGTTGAGTTAGCGCTAGATGTTTTGGGGGCTAACGCTAAGCCCCGGCTTAGTAATGGACACCGTCAATAAGACGGCTTCCACTACTAAGCATGAAAATTCAATTATAAAAAACACAACACATTGAAAAAAATGTTTTATTTAAAACAAAAACACTCCCCCACAGCCCTCGTTAACCCTTTTATTGACATTTTTTTTTAAAAACGATGTTCATCTATGCAATCCACCAAATCTGACATAAACGCAAGAAAAAGGTGAACAAGTTTTTCTGGCGTTTTTGCTGATGAACAAAAAACATCAATTGAATCCTGGCCTCAATGCAATAGAACAAAATCCCTAAGTCCACATTTCCTGTGAGGTAGAGAAGGAGTGTACGGTAGAGCGAGGGGGGGGGGGGCGTTTCTATATTTGCATGATTTATCAAAGGAGTGCACAGCCTTAGTAAATTCTGAGCAAGAGTGTACAATAGACAAGAGTGTAAAGGGGTAGAACTGTGTCTACAATAGACACCTAATGATAAATCTCCCCCAATACCCCCTCTAGTACCCCAGAAACTAGTGACAGTAGCCCCTCTAGTACCCTAGAGAGCCAGAATAAGTGACAATAAACCTTCCACTGCCCGAGACCACCAGAAATAGTCATAATAAGGCTTCCAATACCTACACCACCAGAACTATTGTTACTAACCTCTCCACTACCAATGTCTAAACCTGGATGCATCCTAGACTTCAGTGAGTCTAAATGTTCAGTAATAAATTATGATTCTTTTCGGAAATTATTGGGGGAGATTTATCAAAACCTGAGTAGATAAATAGTGGAGCAGTTGCCCTTAGCAACCAATGAGAGGGCTAATTTTCTTTTTAAAAACAGATATTGTTCTCTTACAGTATCTCCCATAAGTGAGTCCACCCCTCACATCATATACAGTATCTCCCATAAGTGAGTCCACCCCTCACATTATATATACAGTATATACCATAAGTGAGTCCACCCCTCACATTATATATACAGTATCTCCCATAAGTGAGTCCATCCCTCACATTATATACAGTATATACCATAAGTGAGTCCACCCCTCACATTATATATACAGTATCTCCCATAAGTGAGTCCACCCCTCACATTATACAGTATCTCCCATAAGTGAGTCCACCCCTCACATTATATATACAGTATCTCCCATAAGTGAGTCCACCCCTCACATTATATATACAGTATATTCCATAAGTGATTCCACCCCTCACATTATATACAGTATCTCCCATAAGTGAGTCCACCCCTCACATTATATATACAGTATCTCCCATAAGTGAGTCCACCCCTCACATTATATATACAGTATATCCCATAAGTGAGTCCACCCCTCACATTATATATACAGTATTTCCTATAAGTGAATCCACCCCTCACATTATACAGTATCTCCCATAAGTGAGTCCACCCCTTACATTATATATACAGTATATCCCATAAGTGAGTCCACCCCTCACATTATATATACAGTATATCCCATAAGTGACTCCACCCCTCACATTATATATACAGTATATCCCATAAGTGAGTCCACCCCTCACATTATATATACAGTATATCCCATAAGTGACTCCACCCCTCACATTATATATACAGTATATCCCATAAGTGACTCCACCCCTCACATTATATACAGTATATCCCATAAGTGAGTCCACCCCTCACATTATATATACAGTATCTCCCATAAGTGACTCCACCCCTCACATTATACAGTATCTCCCATAAGTGAGTCCACCCCTCACATTATATATACAGTATCTCCCATAAGTGACTCCACCCCTCACATTATATATACAGTATATCCCATAAGTGAGTCCACCCCTCACATTATATATACAGTATCTCCCATAAGTGAGTCCACTCTTCACATTATATATACTGTATCTCCCATAAGTGAGTCCACCCCTCACATTATATATACAGTATATCCCATAAGTGAGTCCACCCCTCACATTATATATACAGTATCTCCCATAAGTGAGTCCACCCCTCACATTATATATACAGTATCTCCCATAAGTGAGTCCACCCCTCACATTATATACAGTATCTCCCATAAGTGAGTCCACCCCTCACATTATATATACAGTATCTCCCATAAGTGACTCCACCCCTCACATTATATATACAGTATCTCCCATAAGTGAGTCCACCCCTCACATTATATACAGTATCTCCTATAAGTGAGTCCACCCCTCACATTATATATACAGTATCTCCCATAAGTGAGTCCCCCCTCACATTATACAGTATCTCCCATAAGTGAGTCCACCCCTCACATTATATATACAGTATATCCCATAAGTGAGTCCACCCCTCACATTATATATACAGTATATCCCATAAGTGAGTCCACCCCTCACATTATATATACAGTATATCCCATAAGTGAGTCCACCCCTCACATTATATATACAGTATCTCCCATAAGTGAGTCCACCCCTCACATTATATATACAGTATATCCCATAAGTGAGTCCACCCCTAACATTATATATACAGTATATCCCATAAGTGAGTCCACTCCTCACATTATACACTGCTAACAATGTAACTCCAAGTCAATGACACTTCTGTGAAATCACACTGTCCACTCAGGAAGCAACACTGATTGACAATCAATTTCACATGCTGTTGTACAAAGGAAACAGACAACAGGTGGAAATGAAAGGCAATTAGCAAGACACCCCCAATAAAGGAGTGGTTCTGCAGGTGGTGACCACAGACCACTACTCAGTTCCTATGCTTCTTGGCTGATGTTTAGTCACTTTTGAATGCTGTCGGTGCTTTCACTCTAGTGGTAGCATGAGACGGAGTCTACAACCCACACAAGTGGCTCAGGTAGTGCAGCTCATCCAGGATGGCACATCAATGCGAGCTGTGGCAAGAAGGTTTGCTGTGTCTGTCAGTGTAGTGTCCAGAGCATGGAGGCGCTACCAGGAGACAGGCCAGTACATTAGGAGACGTGGAGGAGGCCGTAGGAGGGCAACAACCCAGCAGCAAGACCGCTACCTCCCCCTTTGTGCAAGGAGGAGCAGGAGGAGCACTGCCAGAGCCCTGCAAAATGACCTCCAGCAGGCCATAAATGTACATGTGTCCACTAAAACGGTCAGAAACAGACTCCATGGGGGTGGTATGAGGGCCCGATGTCCACAGATGGGGGTTGTGCTTACAGCCCAACACCGTGCAGGACGTTTGGCATTTGCCAGAGAACACCAAGATTGGCAAATTCGCCACTGGCGCGGCTCTTCACAGAGGAAAAGCAGGTTCACACTGAGAACATGTGACAGACGTGACAGAGTCTGTAGACGCCGTGGAGAACGTTCTGCTGCCTGCAACATCCTCCAGCATGACCGGTTTGGCGGTGGGTCAGTAATGGTGTGGGGTGGCATTTCTTTGGGGGCCGCAAAGCCCTCCATGTGCTTGCCAGGGGTAGCCTGACTGCCATTAGGTACCGAGATGAGATCCTCAGACCCTTGTGAGATCATATGCTGGTGCGGTTGGCCCTGTGTTCCTTCTAATACAAGACAATGCTCGTCCTCATGTGACTGGAGTGTGTCAGCAGTTCCTGCAAGAGGAAGGCATTGATGCTATGGACTGGCCCGCCTGTTCCCCAGACCTGAATCCGATTAAGCACATCTGGGAGGTCATGTCTCGCTCCATCCACCACAGACCGCCACCTCATCAGGAGCATGCCCAGGTGTTGTAGGGAGGTCATACGGGCACGTGGAGGAGACACACACTACTGGGCCTCATTTTAACATTACATCAAAGTGTGATCAGCCTGTAGTGCGGTTTTCCACTTTGATTTTGAGTGTGACTCCATATCCAGACCTCCATGGGTTGATAAATTTGATTTCCATTGATAATTTGTGTGTGATTTTGTTGTCAACACATTCAACTATGTGAAGACGAAAGTATTTCATACGATTAGTTCATTCTTTCAGATCTAGGATGTGCGATCCTAATGTTCCCTTTATTTTTTTTTAGCAGTGTATATAGTATCTCCCATTAGTAAGTTCACCCCTCAAATTATACACATACAGGGTTGGACTCACTAACGGGATATACTGTATATAATGTGAGGGGTGGACTCATTTATGGGAGATACTGTATATATAATGTGAGGGGTGGACTCACTTATGGGATATACTGTATATAATGTGAGGGGTGGACTCATTTATAGGAGATACTGCATATATAATGTGAGGGGTGGACTCACTTATGGGAGATACTGTATATAATGTGAGGGGTGGACTCACTTATGGGAGATACTGTATATATAATGTGAGGGGTGGACTCACTTATGGGAGATACTGTATATATAATGTGAGGGGTGGACTCACTTATGGGAGATACTGTATATATAATGTGAGGGGTGGACTCACTTATGGTATATACTGTATATATAATGTGAGGGGTGGACTCACTTATGGGAGATACTGTATATATAATGTGAGGGGTGGACTCACTTATGGGAGATACTGTATATATAATGTGAGGGGTGGACTCACTTATGGGAGATACTGTATATAATGTGGGTGGCCTCACTTATGGGAGATACTGTATATAATGTGAGGGGTGGACTCACTTATGGGAGATACTGTATATAATGTGAGGGGTGGACTCACTTATGGGAGATACTGTATATATAATGTGAGGGGTGGACTCCCTTATGGGAGATACTGTATATAATGTGAGGGGTGGACTCACTTATGGGATATACTGTATATATAATGTGAGGGGTGGACTCACTTATGGGAGATACTGTATATATAATGTGAGGGGTGGACTCACTTATAGGATATACTGTATATATAATGTGAGGGGTGGAATCACTTATGGGATATACTGTATATATAATGTGAAGGGTGGACTCACTTATGGTAGATACTGTATATAATGTGAGGGGTGGACTCATTTATGGGAGATACTGTATATATAATGTGAGGGGTGGAGTCACTTATGGGATATACTGTATATAATGTGAGGGGTGGACTCACTTATGGGAGATACTGTATATATAATGTGAAGGGTGGACTCACTTATGGGAGATACTGTGTGTATATATATATATATATATATATATATATATATATATATATATATTTTGTGAGGGGTGGACTCACTTATGGGAGATACTGTATATAATGTGAGGGGTGGACTCACTTATGGGAGATACTGTATATATAATGTGAGGGGTGGACTCACTTATAGGAGATACTGTATATAATGTGAGGGGTGGAGTCACTTATAGGAGATACTGTATATATAATGTGAGGGGTGGACTCACTTATGGGATATACTGTATATATAATGTGAGGGGTGGACTCACTTATGGGATATACTGTATATATAATGTGAGGGGTGGACTCACTTATGGGAGATACTGTATATATAATGTGAGGGGTGGACTCACTTATAGGAGATACTGTATATATAATGTGAGGGGTGGACTCACTTATGGGAGATACTGTATATAATGTGGGTGGCCTCACTTATGGGAGATACTGTATATAATGTGAGGGGTGGACTCACTTATGGGAGATACTGTATATATAATGTGAGGGGTGGACTCACTTATGGGAGATACTGTATATATAATGTGAGGGGTGGACTCACTTATGGGAGATACTGTATATATAATGTGAGGGGTGGACTCACTTATAGGATATACTGTATATATAATGTGAGGGGTGGACTCACTTATGGGAGATACTGTATATATAATGTGAGGGGTGGAATCACTTATGGGATATACTGTATATATAATGTGAAGGGTGGACTCACTTATGGGAGATACTGTATATATAATGTGAGGGGTGGACTCACTTATAGGAGATACTGTATATATAATGTGAGGGGTGGACTCACTTATGGGAGATACTGTATATAATGTGGGTGGCCTCACTTATGGGAGATACTGTATATAATGTGAGGGGTGGACTCACTTATGGGAGATACTGTATATATAATGTGAGGGGTGGACTCACTTATAGGATATACTGTATATATAATGTGAGGGGTGGACTCACTTATGGGAGATACTGTATATAATGTGAGGGGTGGACTCACTTATGGGAGATACTGTATATATAATGTGAGGGGTGGAGTCACTTATGGGGGATACTGTATATATAATGTGAGGGGTGGACTCACTTATGGGATATACTGTATATATAATGTGAGGGGTGGAGTCACTTATGGGAGATACTGTATATATAATGTGAGGGGTGGACTCACTTATGGGATATACTGTATATATAATGTGAGGGGTGGACTCACTTATGGGATATACTGTATATATAATGTGAGAGGTGAACTCACTTATGGGAGATACTGTATATATAATGTGAGGGGTGGACTCACTTATGGGATATACTGTATATATAATGTGAGGGGTGGAGTCACTTATGGGATATACTGTATATATAATGTGAGGGGTGGACTAACTTATGGGAGATACTGTATATAATGTGAGGGGTGGAGTCACTTATGGGAGATACTGTATATATAATGTGAGGGGGTGGACTCACTTATGGGAGATACTGTATATAATGTGAGGGGTGGACTCACTTATGGGAGATACTGTATATATAATGTGAGGGGTGGACTCACTTATGGGAGATACTGTATATATAATGTGAGGGGTGGACTCACTTATGGGATATACTGTATATATAATGTGAGGGGTGGAGTCACTTATGGGATATACTGTATATATAATGTGAGAGGTGAACTCACTTATGGGAGATACTGTATATATAATGTGAGGGGTGGACTCACTTATGGGATATACTGTATATATAATGTGAGAGGTGAACTCACTTATGGGAGATACTGTATATATAATGTGAGGGGTGGACTCACTTATGGGATATACTGTGTATATAATGTGAGGGGTGGAGTCACTTATGGGAGATACTGTATATATAATGTGAGGGGTGGACTCACTTATGGGAGATACTGTATATAATGTGAGGAGTGGACTCACTTATGGGATATACTGTATATATAATGTGAGGGGTGGAGTCACTTATGGGATATACTGTATATATAATGTGAGGGGTGGACTCACTTATGGGAGATACTGTATATAATGTGAGGGGTGGACTCACTTATGGGAGATACTGTATATAATGTGAGGGGTGGACTCACTTATGGGAGATACTGTATATAATGTGAGGGGTGGAGTCACTTATGGGAGATACTGTATATATAATGTGAGGGGTGGACTCACTTATGGGATATACTGTATATATAATGTGAGGGGTGGACTCACTTATGGGAGATACTGTATATAATGTGAGGGGTGGACTCACTTATGGGAGATACTGTATATATAATGTGAGGGGTGGAATCACTTATGGGATATACTGTATATATAATGTGAGGGGTGGACTCACTTATGGGAGATACTGTATATAATGTGAGGGGTGGAGTCACTTATGGGATATACTGTATATATAATGTGAGGGGTGGAGTCACTTATGGGATATACTGTATATATAATGTGAGGGGTGGACTCACTTATGGGATATACTGTATATATAATGTGAGGGGTGGACTCACTTATGGGATATACTGTATATATAATGTGAGGGGTGGACTCACTTATGGGATATACTGTATATATAATGTGAGGGGTGGACTCACTTATGGGAGATACTGTATATATAATGTGAGGGGTGGACTCACTTATGGGAGATACTGTATATAATGTGAGGGGTGGACTCACTTATGGGAGATACTGTATATATAATGTGAGGGGTGGACTCACTTATGGGAGATACTGTATATATAATGTGAGGGGTGGAGTCACTTATGGGAGATACTGTATATATAATGTGAGGGGTGGACTCACTTATGGGAGATACTATATATAATGTGAGGGGTGGACTCACTCATGGAAGATACTGTATATATAATGTGAGGGGTGGACTCACTTATGGGATATACTGTATATATAATGTGAGGGGTGGACACACTTATGGGATATACTGTATATATAATGTGAGGGGTGGACTCACTTATGGGAGATACTGTATATATAATGTGAGAGGTGAACTCACTTATGGGAGATACTGTATATAATGTGAGGGGTGGACTCACTTATGAGAGATACTGTATATAATGTGAGGGGTGGACTCTCTTATGGGAGATACTGTATATAATGTGAGGGGTGGACTCACTTATGGGAGATACTGTATATAATGTGAGGGGTGGACTCACTTATGGGAGATACTGTATATATAATGTGAGGGGTGGACTCACTTATGGGATATACTGTATATATAATGTGAGGGGTGGACTCACTTATGGGAGATACTGTATATATAATGTGAGGGATGGACTCACTTATGGGAGATACTGTATATATAATGTGAGGGGTGGACTCACTTATGGGAGATACTGTATATAATGTGAGGGGTGGACTCACTTATGGGAGATACTGTATATAATGTGAGGGGTGGACTCACTTATGGGAGATACTGTATATATAATGTGAGGGGTGGACTCACTTATGGGATATACTGTATATATAATGTGAGGGGTGGACTCACTTATGGGAGATACTGTATATATAATGTGAGGGATGGACTCACTTATGGGAGATACTGTATATATAATGTGAGGGGAGGACTCGCTTATGGGAGATACTGTATATATAATGTGAGGGGTGGACTCACTTATGGGAGATACTGTATATATAATGTGAGGGGTGGACTCACTTATGGGATATACTGTATATATAATGTGAGGGGTGGACTCACTTATGGGAGATACTGTATATATAATGTGAGGGGAGGACTCGCTTATGGGAGATACTGTATATATAATGTGAGGGGTGGACTCACTTATGGGAGATACTGTATATATAATGTGAGGGATGGAATCACTTATGGGATATACTGTATATATAATGTGAGGGGTGAACTCACTTATGGGAGATACTGTATATATAATGTGAGGGGAGGACTCGCTTATGGGAGATACTGTATATATAATGTGAGGGGTGGACTCACTTATGGGATATACTGTATATATAATGTGAGGGGTGGACTCACTTATGGGATATACTGTATATAATGTGAGGGGTGGACTCATTTATAGGAGATACTGCATATATAATGTGAGGGGTGGAGTCACTTATGGGAGATACTGTGTGTATATATATATATATATATATATATATATATATATTTTGTGAGGGGTGGAGTCACTTATGGGAGATACTGTATATATAATGTGAGGGGTGGACTCACTTATGGGAGATACTGTATATAATGTGACGGGTGGACTCACTTATGGGATATACTGTATATATAATGTGAGGGGTGGAGTCACTTATGGGAGATACTGTATATATAATGTGAGGGGTGGACTCACTTATGGGATATACTGTATATATAATGTGAGGGGTGGACTCACTTATGGGAGATACTGTATATATAATGTGAGGGGTGGACTCACTTATGGGATAGACTGTATATATAATGTGAGGGGTGGACTCACTTATGGGAGATACTGTATATATAATGTGAGGGGTGGACTCACTTATGGGAGATACTGTATATAATGTGGGTGGCCTCACTTATGGGAGATACTGTATATAATGTGAGGGGTGGACTCACTTATGGGAGATACTGTATATATAATATGAGGGGTGGACTCACTTATGGGAGATACTGTATATAATGTGAGGGGTGGAGTCACTTATGGGAGATACTGTATATATAATGTGAGGGGTGGACTCACTTATGGGAGATACTGTATATATAATATGAGGGGTGGACTCACTTATGGGAGATACTGTATATAATGTGAGGGGTGGAGTCACTTATGGGAGATACTGTATATATAATGTGAGGGGTGGACTCACTTATGGGAGATACTGTATATATAATGTGAGGGGTGGAGTCACTTATGGGATATACTGTATATATAATGTGAGGGATGGACTCACTTATGGGATATACTGTATATATAATGTGAGGGGTGGAGTCACTTATGGGATATACTGTATATATAATGTGAGGGGTGGACTCACTTATAGGATATACTGTATATATAATGTGAGGGGTGGACTCACTTATGGGAGATACTGTATATAATGTGAGGGGTGGACTCATTTATGGGAGATACTGTATATATAATGTGAGGGGTGGACTCACTTATGGGATATACTGTATATATAATGTGAAGGGTGGACTCACTTATGGTAGATACTGTATATAATGTGAGGGGTGGACTCATTTATGGGAGATACTGTATATATAATGTGAGGGGTGGACTCACTTATGGGATATACTGTATATAATGTGAGGGGTGGACTCACTTATGGGAGATACTGTATATATAATGTGAGGGGTGGACTCACTTATGGGAGATACTGTGTGTGTATATATATATATATATATATATATATATATATTTTGTGAGGGGTGGACTCACTTATGGGATATACTGTATATAATGTGAGGGGTGGAGTCACTTATGGGATATACTGTATATATAATGTGAGGGGTGGACTCACTTATGGGAGATACTGTATATATAATGTGAGGGGTGGACTCACTTATGGGAGATACTGTATATATAATGTGAGGGGTGGACTCACTTATGGGAGATACTGTATATATAATGTGAGGGGTGGAATCACTTATGGGATATACTGTATATAATGTAAGGGGTGGACTCACTTCTGGGAGATACTGTATATATAATGTGAGGGGTGGACTCACTTATGGGAGATACTGTATATATAATGTGAGGGGTGGACTCACTTATGGGAGATACTGTATATATAATGTGAGGGGTGGACTCACTTATGGGAGATACTGTATATATAATGTGAGGGGTGGACTCACTTATGGGAGATACTGTATATAATGTGGGTGGCCTCACTTATGGGAGATACTGTATATAATGTGGGTGGCCTCACTTATGGGAGATACTGTATATAATGTGAGGGGTGGACTCACTTATGGGAGATACTGTATATATAATGTGAGGGGTGGACTCACTTATGGGAGATACTGTATATAATGTGAGGGGTGGAGTCACTTATGGGAGATACTGTATATATAATGTGAGGGGTGGACTCACTTATGGGAGATACTGTATATATAATGTGAGGGGTGGACTCACTTATGGGATATACTGTATATAATGTGAGGGGTGGACTCACTTATGGGAGAAACTGTATATATAATGTGAGGGGTGGACTCACTTATGGTATATACTGTATATATAATGTGAGGGGTGGACTCACTTATGGTATATACTGTATATATAATGTGAGGGGTGGACTCACTTATGGGAGATACTGTATATATAATGTGAGGGGTGGACTCACTTATGGGAGATACTGTATATATAATGTGAGGGGTGGACTCACTTATGGGATATACTGTATATAATGTGAGGGGTGGACTCACTTGGGGATATACTGTATATAATGTGAGGGGTGGAGTCACTTATGGGATATACTGTATATATAATGTGAGGGGTGGACTCACTTATGGGATATACTGTATATAATGTGAGGGGTGGACTCACTTATGGGAGATACTGTATATATAATGTGAGGGGTGGAGTCACTTATGGGAGATACTGTATATATAATGTGAGGGGAGGACTCACTTATGGTATATACTGTATATAATGTGAGGGGTGGACTCACTTATGGGATATACTGTATATATAATGTGAGGAGTGGAGTCACTTATAGGAGATACTGTATATATAATGTGAGGAGTGGACTCACTTATGGGATATAATGTATATAATGTGAGGGGTGGAGTCACTTATGGGATATACTGTATATATAATGTGAGGGTTGGAGTCACTTATGGGATATACTGTATATATAATGTGAGGGGTGGACTCACTTATGGGATATACTGTATATATAATGTGAGGGGTGGAGTCACTTATGGGATATACTATATATATAATGTGAGGGGTGGACTCACTTATGGGATATACTGTATATAATGTGAGGGGTGGACTCCCTTATGGGAGATACTGTATATATAATGTGAGGAGTGGACTCACTTATGGGATATACTGTATATATAATGTGAGGGATGGAATCACTTATGGGATATACTGTATATAATGTGAGGGGTGGACTCACTTATGGGAGATACTGTATATAATGTGAGGGGTGGACTCACTTATGGGAGATACTGTATATACAATGTGAGGGGTGGACTCCCTTATGGGATATACTGTATATATAATGTGAGGGGTGGACTCACTTATGGGATATACTGTATATATAATGTGAGGGGTGGACTCACTTATGGGATATACTGTATATATAATGTGAGGGGTGGACTCACTTATGGGAGATACTGTATATAATGTGAGGGGTGGAGTCACTTATGGGAGATACTGTATATATATAATGTGAGGGGTGGACTCACTTATGGGATATACTGTATATATAATGTGAGGGGTGGAGTCACTTATGGGAGATACTGTATATAATGTGAGGGGTGGACTCACTTATGGGATATACTGTATATATAATGTGAGGGGTGGACTCACTTATGGGATATACTGTATATATAATGTGAGGGGTGGACTCACTTATGGGAGATACTGTATATATAATGTGAGGGGTGGAGTCACTTATGGGATATACTGTATATATAATGTGAGGGGTGGACTCACTTATGGGAGATACTGTATATAATGTGAGGGGTGGACTCACTTATGGGAGATACTGTATATATAATGTGAGGGGTGGACTCACTTATGGGATATACTGTATATATAATGTGAGGGGTGGACTCACTTATGGGATATACTGTATATATAATGTGAGGGGTGGACTCACTTATGGGAGATACTGTATATATAATGTGAGGGGTGGGCTCACTTATGGGAGATACTGTATATATAATGTGAGGGGTGGAGTCACTTATGGGATATACTGTATATATAATGTGAGGGGTGGAGTCACTTATGGGATATACTGTATATATAATGTGAGGGGTGGAGTCACTTATGGGAGATACTGTATATAATGTGAGGGGTGGACTCACTTATGGGAGATACTGTATATATAATGTGAGGGGTGGACTCACTTATGGGAGATACTGTATATATAATGTTAGGGGTGGAATCACTTATGGGATATACTGTATATATAATGTGAGGAGTGGACTCACTTATGGGAGATACTGTATATATAATGTGAGGGGTGGACTCACTTATGGGAGATACTGTATATAATGTGAGGGGTGGACTCACTTATGGGAGATACTGTATATATAATGTGAGGGGTGGACTCACTTATGGGAGATACTGTATATATAATGTGAGGGGTGGACTCACTTATGGGAGATACTGTATATATAATGTGAGGGGTGGACTCACTTATGGGATATACTGTATATATAATGTGAGGGGTGGACTCACTTATGGGAGATACTGTATATATAATGTGAGGGGTGGACTCACTTATGGGAGATACTGTATATATAATGTGAGGGGTGGACTCACTTATGGGAGATACTGTATATATAATGTGAGGGGTGGACTCACTTATGGGAGATACTGTATATATAATGTGAGGGATGGAATCACTTATGGGATATACTGTATATATAATGTGAGGGGTGGACTCACTTATGGGAGATACTGTATATAATGTGAGGGGTGGACTCACTTATGGGAGATACTGTATATATAATGTGAGGGGTGGACTCACTTATGGGATATACTGTATATATAATGTGAGGGGTGGACTCACTTATGGGAGATACTGTATATAATGTGAGGGGTGGACTCACTTATGGGATATACTGTATATATAATGTGAGGGGTGGACTCACTTATGGGAGATACTGTATATAATGTGAGGGGTGGAGTCACTTATGGGAGATACTGTATATATAATGTGAGGGGTGGACTCACTTATGGGATATACTGTATATATAATGTGAGGGGTGGAATCACTTATGGGATATACTGTATATATAATGTGAGGGGTGGAATCACTTATGGGATATACTGTATATATAATGTGAGGGGTGGACTCACTTATGGGATATACTGTATATATAATGTGAGGGGTGGACTCACTTATGGGAGATACTGTATATATAATGTGAGGGGTGGACTCACTTATGGGATATACTGTATATAATGTGAGGGGTGGACTCACTTATGGGATATACTGTATATATAATGTGAGGGGTGGACTCACTTATGGGAGATACTGTATATATAATGTGAGGGGTGGAATCACTTATGGGATATACTGTATATATAATGTGAGGGGTGGAATCACTTATGGGATATACTGTATATATAATGTGAGGGGTGGACTCACTTATGGGAGATACTGTATATATAATGTGAGAGGTGGAATCACTTATGGGAGATACTATATATAATGTGAGGGGTGGACTCACTTATGGGAGATACTGTATATATAATGTGAGGGGTGGAGTCACTTATGGGATATACAGTATATATAATGTGAGGGGTGGACTCACTTATGGGATATACTGTATATATAATGTGAGGGGTGGACTCACTTATGGGATATACTGTATATATAATGTGAGGGGTGGAGTCACTTATGGGATATACTGTATATATAATGTGAGGGGTGGACTCACTTATGGGAGATACTGTATATAATGTGAGGGGTGGACTCACTTATGGGAGATACTGTATATAATGTGAGGGGTGGACTCACTTATGGGAGATACTGTATATAATGTGGGTGGCCTCACTTATGGGAGATACTGTATATAATGTGAGGGGTGGACTCACTTATGGGAGATACTGTATATAATGTGAGGGGTGGACTCACTTATGGGAGATACTGTATATATAATGTGAGGGGTGGACTCACTTATGGGAGATACTGTATATATAATGTGAGGGGTGGAATCACTTATGGGATATACTGTATATATAATGTGAAGGGTGGACTCACTTATGGGAGATACTGTATATAATGTGAGGGGTGGACTCACTTATGGGATATACTGTATATATAATGTGAGGAGTGGAGTAACTTATGGGATATACTGTATATATAATGTGAGGGGTGGAGTCACTTATGGGATATACTGTATATATAATGTGAGGGGTGGATTCACTTATGGGAGATACTGTATATATAATGTGAGGAGTGGAGTTACTTATGGGAGATACTGTATATAATGTGAGGGGTGGACTCACTTATGGGATATACTGTATATAATGTGAGGGGTGGACTCACTTATGGGAGATACTGTATATATAATGTGAGGGGTGGACTCACTTATGGGATATACTGTATATAATGTGAGGGGTGGAGTCACTTATGGGATATACTGTATATATAATGTGAGGGGTGGAGTCACTTATGGGATATACTGTATATATAATGTGAGGGGTGGAGTCACTTATGGGAGATACTGTATATATAATGTGAGGGGTGGAGTCACTTATGGGAGATACTGTATATAATGTGAGGAGTGGAGTTACTTATGGGAGATACTGTATATAATGTGAGGGGTGGACTCACTTATGGTATATACTGTATATAATGTGAGGGGTGGACTCACTTATGGGAGATACTGTATATAATGTGAGGGGTGGACTCACTTATGGGAGATACTGTATATATAATGTGAGGGGTGGACTCACTTATGGGATATACTGTATATAATGTGAGGGGTGGAGTCACTTATGGGAGATACTGTATATATAATGTGAGGGGTGGACTGACTTATGGGATATACTGTATATATAATGTGAGGGGTGGAGTCACTTATGGGATATACTGTATATAATGTGAGGGGTGGACTCGCTTATGGGATATACTGTATATATAATGTGAGGAGTGGAGTAACTTATGGGATATACTGTATATATAATGTGAGGGGTGGAGTCACTTATGGGATATACTGTATATATAATGTGAGGGGTGGACTCACTTATGGGAGATACTGTATATATAATGTGAGGGGTGGACTCACTTATGGGAGATACTGTATATATAATGTGAGGGGTGGACTCACTAATGGGATATACTGTATATATAATGTGAGGAGTGGAGTTACTTATGGGAGATACTGTATATAATGTGAGGGGTGGACTCACTTATGGGATATACTGTATATAATGTGAGGGGTGGATTCACTTATGGGAGATACTGTATATAATGTGAGGGGTGGACTCACTTATGGGATATACTGTATATATAATGTGAGGGGTGGATTCACTTATGGGAGATACTGTATATATAATGTGAGGGGTGGAGTCACTTATGGGAGATACTGTATATATAATGTGAGGGGTGGAGTCACTTATGGGAGATACTGTATATAATGTGAGGGGTGGACTCACTTATGGTATATACTGTATATATAATGTGAGGGGTGGAGTCACTTATGGGATATACTGTATATATAATGTGAGGGGTGGACTCATTTATGTGAGATACTGTATATATAATGTGAGGGGTGGAGTCACTTATGGGAGATACTGTATATAATGTGAGGGGTGGACTCACTTATGGGATATACTGTATATAATGTGAGGGGTGGACTCACTTATGGGAGATACTGTATATGTAATGTGAGGGGTGGACTCACTTATGGGATATACTGTATATATAATGTGAGGGGTGGACTCACTTATGGTATATACTGTATATAATGTGAGGGGTGGACTCACTTATGGGATATACTGTATATATAATGTGAGGGGTGGACTCACTTATGGGATATACTGTATATATAATGTGAGGGGTGGACTCACTTATGGGAGATACTGTATATATAATGTAAGGAGTGGAGTCACTTATGGGAGATACTGTGTATATATAATGTGAGGGGAGGACTCACTTATGGTATATACTGTATATAATGTGAGGGGTGGACTCACTTATGGGATATACTGTATATATAATGTGAGGAGTGGAGTCACTTATAGGAGATACTGTATATATAATGTGAGGAGTGGACTCACTTATGGGAGATACTATATATATAATGTGAGGGGTGGAGTCACTTATGGGATATACTGTATATAATGTGAGGGGTGGACTCCCTTATGGGAGATACTGTATATATAATGTGAGGGGTGGAGTCACTTATGGGAGATACTGTATATAATGTGAGGGGTGGAGTCACTTATGGGAGATACTGTATATATAATGTGAGGGGTGGAATCACTTATGGGAGATACTGTATATATAATGTGAGGGGTGGACTCACTTATGGGAGATACTGTATATATAATGTGAGGGGTGGACTCACTTATAGGAGATACTGTATATATAATGTGAGGGGTGGACTCACTTATGGGAGATACTGTATATAATGTGGGTGGCCTCACTTATGGGAGATACTGTATATAATGTGAGGGGTGGACTCACTTATGGGAGATACTGTATATATAATGTGAGGGGTGGACTCACTTATAGGAGATACTGTATATAATGTGAGGGGTGGAGTCACTTATAGGAGATACTGTATATATAATGTGAGGGGTGGACTCACTTATGGGATATACTGTATATATAATGTGAGGGGTGGAGTCACTTATGGGATATACTGTATATATAATGTGAGGGATGGACTCACTTATGGGATATACTGTATATATAATGTGAGGGGTGGACTCACTTATGGGATATACTGTATATATAATGTGAGGGGTGGACTCACTTATGGGAGATACTGTATATATAATGTGAGGGGTGGACTCACTTATGGGAGATACTGTATATATAATGTGAGGGGTGGACTCACTAATGGGATATACTGTATATATAATGTGAGGAGTGGAGTTACTTATGGGAGATACTGTATATAATGTGAGGGGTGGACTCACTTATGGGATATACTGTATATAATGTGAGGGGTGGATTCACTTATGGGAGATACTGTATATAATGTGAGGGGTGGACTCACTTATGGGATATACTGTATATATAATGTGAGGGGTGGATTCACTTATGGGAGATACTGTATATATAATGTGAGGGGTGGACTCACTTATGGGAGATACTGTATATATAATGTGAGGGGTGGACTCACTAATGGGATATACTGTATATATAATGTGAGGAGTGGAGTTACTTATGGGAGATACTGTATATAATGTGAGGGGTGGACTCACTTATGGGATATACTGTATATAATGTGAGGGGTGGATTCACTTATGGGAGATACTGTATATAATGTGAGGGGTGGACTCACTTATGGGATATACTGTATATATAATGTGAGGGGTGGATTCACTTATGGGAGATACTGTATATATAATGTGAGGGGTGGAGTCACTTATGGGAGATACTGTATATATAATGTGAGGGGTGGAGTCACTTATGGGAGATACTGTATATAATGTGAGGGGTGGACTCACTTATGGTATATACTGTATATATAATGTGAGGGGTGGAGTCACTTATGGGATATACTGTATATATAATGTGAGGGGTGGACTCATTTATGTGAGATACTGTATATATAATGTGAGGGGTGGAGTCACTTATGGGAGATACTGTATATAATGTGAGGGGTGGACTCACTTATGGGATATACTGTATATAATGTGAGGGGTGGACTCACTTATGGGAGATACTGTATATGTAATGTGAGGGGTGGACTCACTTATGGGATATACTGTATATATAATGTGAGGGGTGGACTCACTTATGGTATATACTGTATATAATGTGAGGGGTGGACTCACTTATGGGATATACTGTATATATAATGTAAGGAGTGGAGTCACTTATGGGAGATACTGTGTATATATAATGTGAGGGGAGGACTCACTTATGGTATATACTGTATATAATGTGAGGGGTGGACTCACTTATGGGATATACTGTATATAATGTGAGGGGTGGACTCACTTATGGGAGATACTGTATATAATGTGGGTGGCCTCACTTATGGGAGATACTGTATATAATGTGGGTGGCCTCACTTATGGGAGATACTGTATATAATGTGAGGGGTGGACTCACTTATGGGAGATACTGTATATATAATGTGAGGGGTGGACTCACTTATGGGAGATACTGTATATAATGTGAGGGGTGGAGTCACTTATGGGAGATACTGTATATATAATGTGAGGGGTGGACTCACTTATGGGAGATACTGTATATATAATGTGAGGGGTGGACTCACTTATGGGATATACTGTATATAATGTGAGGGGTGGACTCACTTATGGGAGAAACTGTATATATAATGTGAGGGGTGGACTCACTTATGGTATATACTGTATATATAATGTGAGGGGTGGACTCACTTATGGTATATACTGTATATATAATGTGAGGGGTGGACTCACTTATGGGAGATACTGTATATATAATGTGAGGGGTGGACTCACTTATGGGAGATACTGTATATATAATGTGAGGGGTGGACTCACTTATGGGATATACTGTATATAATGTGAGGGGTGGACTCACTTGGGGATATACTGTATATAATGTGAGGGGTGGAGTCACTTATGGGATATACTGTATATATAATGTGAGGGGTGGACTCACTTATGGGATATACTGTATATAATGTGAGGGGTGGACTCACTTATGGGAGATACTGTATATATAATGTGAGGGGTGGAGTCACTTATGGGAGATACTGTATATATAATGTGAGGGGAGGACTCACTTATGGTATATACTGTATATAATGTGAGGGGTGGACTCACTTATGGGATATACTGTATATATAATGTGAGGAGTGGAGTCACTTATAGGAGATACTGTATATATAATGTGAGGAGTGGACTCACTTATGGGATATAATGTATATAATGTGAGGGGTGGAGTCACTTATGGGATATACTGTATATATAATGTGAGGGTTGGAGTCACTTATGGGATATACTGTATATATAATGTGAGGGGTGGACTCACTTATGGGATATACTGTATATATAATGTGAGGGGTGGAGTCACTTATGGGATATACTATATATATAATGTGAGGGGTGGACTCACTTATGGGATATACTGTATATAATGTGAGGGGTGGACTCCCTTATGGGAGATACTGTATATATAATGTGAGGAGTGGACTCACTTATGGGATATACTGTATATATAATGTGAGGGATGGAATCACTTATGGGATATACTGTATATAATGTGAGGGGTGGACTCACTTATGGGAGATACTGTATATAATGTGAGGGGTGGACTCACTTATGGGAGATACTGTATATACAATGTGAGGGGTGGACTCCCTTATGGGATATACTGTATATATAATGTGAGGGGTGGACTCACTTATGGGATATACTGTATATATAATGTGAGGGGTGGACTCACTTATGGGATATACTGTATATATAATGTGAGGGGTGGACTCACTTATGGGAGATACTGTATATAATGTGAGGGGTGGAGTCACTTATGGGAGATACTGTATATATATAATGTGAGGGGTGGACTCACTTATGGGATATACTGTATATATAATGTGAGGGGTGGAGTCACTTATGGGAGATACTGTATATAATGTGAGGGGTGGACTCACTTATGGGATATACTGTATATATAATGTGAGGGGTGGACTCACTTATGGGATATACTGTATATATAATGTGAGGGGTGGACTCACTTATGGGAGATACTGTATATATAATGTGAGGGGTGGAGTCACTTATGGGATATACTGTATATATAATGTGAGGGGTGGACTCACTTATGGGAGATACTGTATATAATGTGAGGGGTGGACTCACTTATGGGAGATACTGTATATATAATGTGAGGGGTGGACTCACTTATGGGATATACTGTATATATAATGTGAGGGGTGGACTCACTTATGGGATATACTGTATATATAATGTGAGGGGTGGACTCACTTATGGGAGATACTGTATATATAATGTGAGGGGTGGGCTCACTTATGGGAGATACTGTATATATAATGTGAGGGGTGGAGTCACTTATGGGATATACTGTATATATAATGTGAGGGGTGGAGTCACTTATGGGATATACTGTATATATAATGTGAGGGGTGGAGTCACTTATGGGAGATACTGTATATAATGTGAGGGGTGGACTCACTTATGGGAGATACTGTATATATAATGTGAGGGGTGGACTCACTTATGGGAGATACTGTATATATAATGTTAGGGGTGGAATCACTTATGGGATATACTGTATATATAATGTGAGGGGTGGACTCACTTATGGGAGATACTGTATATATAATGTGAGGGGTGGACTCACTTATGGGAGATACTGTATATAATGTGAGGGGTGGACTCACTTATGGGATATACTGTATATATAATGTGAGGGATGGACTCACTTATGGGATATACTGTATATATAATGTGAGGGGTGGACTCACTTATAGGAGATACTGTATATATAATGTGAAGGGTGGACTCACTTATGGGAGATACTGTATATATAATGTGAGGGGTGGACTCACTTATGGGAGATACTGTATATATAATGTGAGGGGTGGACTCACTTATGGGAGATACTGTATATATAATGTGAGGGGTGGACTCACTTATGGGATATACTGTATATATAATGTGAGGGGTGGACTCACTTATGGGAGATACTGTATATATAATGTGAGGGGTGGACTCACTTATGGGAGATACTGTATATATAATGTGAGGGGTGGACTCACTTATGGGAGATACTGTATATATAATGTGAGGGGTGGACTCACTTATGGGAGATACTGTATATATAATGTGAGGGATGGAATCACTTATGGGATATACTGTATATATAATGTGAGGGGTGGACTCACTTATGGGAGATACTGTATATAATGTGAGGGGTGGACTCACTTATGGGAGATACTGTATATATAATGTGAGGGGTGGAGTCACTTATGGGAGATACTGTATATATAATGTGAGGGTGGACTCACTTATGGGATATACTGTATATATAATATGAGGGGTGGAGTCACTTATGGGAGATACTGTATATAATGTGAGGGGTGGACTCACTTATGGGAGATACTGTATATATATAATGTGAGGGGTGGACTCACTTATGGGATATACTGTATATATAATGTGAGGGGTGGACTCACTTATGGGATATACTGTATATAATGTGAGGGGTGGGCTCACTTATGGGAGATACTGTATATATAATGTGAGGGGTGGACTCACATATGGGAGATACTGTATATATAATGTGAGGGGTGGAGTCACTTATGGGATATACTGTATATATAATGTGAGGGGTGGAGTCACTTATGGGAGATACTGTATATAATGTGAGGGGTGGACTCACTTATGGGATATACTGTATATATAATGTGAGGGGTGGACTCACTTATGGGAGATACTGTATATAATGTGAGGGGTGGACTCACTTATGGGATATACTGTATATATAATGTGAGGGGTGGACTCACTTATGGGAGATACTGTATATAATGTGAGGGGTGGAGTCACTTATGGGAGATACTGTATATATAATGTGAGGGGTGGACTCACTTATGGGATATACTGTATATATAATGTGAGGGGTGGAATCACTTATGGGATATACTGTATATATAATGTGAGGGGTGGAATCACTTATGGGATATACTGTATATATAATGTGAGGGGTGGACTCACTTATGGGATATACTGTATATATAATGTGAGGGGTGGACTCACTTATGGGAGATACTGTATATATAATGTGAGGGGTGGACTCACTTATGGGATATACTGTATATAATGTGAGGGGTGGACTCACTTATGGGATATACTGTATATATAATGTGAGGGGTGGACTCACTTATGGGAGATACTGTATATATAATGTGAGGGGTGGAATCACTTATGGGATATACTGTATATATAATGTGAGGGGTGGAATCACTTATGGGATATACTGTATATATAATGTGAGGGGTGGACTCACTTATGGGAGATACTGTATATATAATGTGAGAGGTGGAATCACTTATGGGAGATACTATATATAATGTGAGGGGTGGACTCACTTATGGGAGATACTGTATATATAATGTGAGGGGTGGAGTCACTTATGGGATATACAGTATATATAATGTGAGGGGTGGACTCACTTATGGGATATACTGTATATATAATGTGAGGGGTGGACTCACTTATGGGATATACTGTATATATAATGTGAGGGGTGGAGTCACTTATGGGATATACTGTATATATAATGTGAGGGGTGGACTCACTTATGGGAGATACTGTATATAATGTGAGGGGTGGACTCACTTATGGGAGATACTGTATATAATGTGAGGGGTGGACTCACTTATGGGAGATACTGTATATAATGTGGGTGGCCTCACTTATGGGAGATACTGTATATAATGTGAGGGGTGGACTCACTTATGGGAGATACTGTATATAATGTGAGGGGTGGACTCACTTATGGGAGATACTGTATATATAATGTGAGGGGTGGACTCACTTATGGGAGATACTGTATATATAATGTGAGGGGTGGAATCACTTATGGGATATACTGTATATATAATGTGAAGGGTGGACTCACTTATGGGAGATACTGTATATATAATGTGAGGAGTGGAGTAACTTATGGGATATACTGTATATATAATGTGAGGGGTGGAGTCACTTATGGGATATACTGTATATATAATGTGAGGGGTGGATTCACTTATGGGAGATACTGTATATATAATGTGAGGAGTGGAGTTACTTATGGGAGATACTGTATATAATGTGAGGGGTGGACTCACTTATGGGATATACTGTATATAATGTGAGGGGTGGACTCACTTATGGGAGATACTGTATATATAATGTGAGGGGTGGACTCACTTATGGGATATACTGTATATAATGTGAGGGGTGGAGTCACTTATGGGATATACTGTATATATAATGTGAGGGGTGGAGTCACTTATGGGATATACTGTATATATAATGTGAGGGGTGGAGTCACTTATGGGAGATACTGTATATATAATGTGAGGGGTGGAGTCACTTATGGGAGATACTGTATATAATGTGAGGAGTGGAGTTACTTATGGGAGATACTGTATATAATGTGAGGGGTGGACTCACTTATGGTATATACTGTATATAATGTGAGGGGTGGACTCACTTATGGGAGATACTGTATATAATGTGAGGGGTGGACTCACTTATGGGAGATACTGTATATATAATGTGAGGGGTGGACTCACTTATGGGATATACTGTATATAATGTGAGGGGTGGAGTCACTTATGGGAGATACTGTATATATAATGTGAGGGGTGGACTGACTTATGGGATATACTGTATATATAATGTGAGGGGTGGAGTCACTTATGGGATATACTGTATATAATGTGAGGGGTGGACTCGCTTATGGGATATACTGTATATATAATGTGAGGAGTGGAGTAACTTATGGGATATACTGTATATATAATGTGAGGGGTGGAGTCACTTATGGGAGATACTGTATATATAATGTGAGGGGTGGACTCACTTATGGGAGATACTGTATATATAATGTGAGGGGTGGACTCACTAATGGGATATACTGTATATATAATGTGAGGAGTGGAGTTACTTATGGGAGATACTGTATATAATGTGAGGGGTGGACTCACTTATGGGATATACTGTATATAATGTGAGGGGTGGATTCACTTATGGGAGATACTGTATATAATGTGAGGGGTGGACTCACTTATGGGATATACTGTATATATAATGTGAGGGGTGGATTCACTTATGGGAGATACTGTATATATAATGTGAGGGGTGGAGTCACTTATGGGAGATACTGTATATATAATGTGAGGGGTGGAGTCACTTATGGGAGATACTGTATATAATGTGAGGGGTGGACTCACTTATGGTATATACTGTATATATAATGTGAGGGGTGGAGTCACTTATGGGATATACTGTATATATAATGTGAGGGGTGGACTCATTTATGTGAGATACTGTATATATAATGTGAGGGGTGGAGTCACTTATGGGAGATACTGTATATAATGTGAGGGGTGGACTCACTTATGGGATATACTGTATATAATGTGAGGGGTGGACTCACTTATGGGAGATACTGTATATGTAATGTGAGGGGTGGACTCACTTATGGGATATACTGTATATATAATGTGAGGGGTGGACTCACTTATGGTATATACTGTATATAATGTGAGGGGTGGACTCACTTATGGGATATACTGTATATATAATGTAAGGAGTGGAGTCACTTATGGGAGATACTGTGTATATATAATGTGAGGGGAGGACTCACTTATGGTATATACTGTATATAATGTGAGGGGTGGACTCACTTATGGGATATACTGTATATATAATGTGAGGAGTGGAGTCACTTATAGGAGATACTGTATATATAATGTGAGGAGTGGACTCACTTATGGGAGATACTATATATATAATGTGAGGGGTGGAGTCACTTATGGGATATACTGTATATAATGTGAGGGGTGGACTCCCTTATGGGAGATACTGTATATATAATGTGAGGGGTGGAGTCACTTATGGGAGATACTGTATATAATGTGAGGGGTGGAGTCACTTATGGGAGATACTGTATATATAATGTGAGGGGTGGAATCACTTATGGGAGATACTGTATATATAATGTGAGGGGTGGAATCACTTATGGGAGATACTGTATATATAATGTGAGGGGTGGACTCACTTATGGGAGATACTGTATATATAATGTGAGGGGTGGACTCACTTATAGGAGATACTGTATATATAATGTGAGGGGTGGACTCACTTATGGGAGATACTGTATATAATGTGGGTGGCCTCACTTATGGGAGATACTGTATATAATGTGAGGGGTGGACTCACTTATGGGAGATACTGTATATATAATGTGAGGGGTGGACTCACTTATAGGAGATACTGTATATAATGTGAGGGGTGGAGTCACTTATAGGAGATACTGTATATATAATGTGAGGGGTGGACTCACTTATGGGATATACTGTATATATAATGTGAGGGGTGGAGTCACTTATGGGATATACTGTATATATAATGTGAGGGATGGACTCACTTATGGGATATACTGTATATATAATGTGAGGGGTGGACTCACTTATGGGATATACTGTATATATAATGTGAGGGGTGGACTCACTTATGGGAGATACTGTATATATAATGTGAGGGGTGGACTCACTTATGGGAGATACTGTATATATAATGTGAGGGGTGGACTCACTAATGGGATATACTGTATATATAATGTGAGGAGTGGAGTTACTTATGGGAGATACTGTATATAATGTGAGGGGTGGACTCACTTATGGGATATACTGTATATAATGTGAGGGGTGGATTCACTTATGGGAGATACTGTATATAATGTGAGGGGTGGACTCACTTATGGGATATACTGTATATATAATGTGAGGGGTGGATTCACTTATGGGAGATACTGTATATATAATGTGAGGGGTGGACTCACTTATGGGAGATACTGTATATATAATGTGAGGGGTGGACTCACTAATGGGATATACTGTATATATAATGTGAGGAGTGGAGTTACTTATGGGAGATACTGTATATAATGTGAGGGGTGGACTCACTTATGGGATATACTGTATATAATGTGAGGGGTGGATTCACTTATGGGAGATACTGTATATAATGTGAGGGGTGGACTCACTTATGGGATATACTGTATATATAATGTGAGGGGTGGATTCACTTATGGGAGATACTGTATATATAATGTGAGGGGTGGAGTCACTTATGGGAGATACTGTATATATAATGTGAGGGGTGGAGTCACTTATGGGAGATACTGTATATAATGTGAGGGGTGGACTCACTTATGGTATATACTGTATATATAATGTGAGGGGTGGAGTCACTTATGGGATATACTGTATATATAATGTGAGGGGTGGACTCATTTATGTGAGATACTGTATATATAATGTGAGGGGTGGAGTCACTTATGGGAGATACTGTATATAATGTGAGGGGTGGACTCACTTATGGGATATACTGTATATAATGTGAGGGGTGGACTCACTTATGGGAGATACTGTATATGTAATGTGAGGGGTGGACTCACTTATGGGATATACTGTATATATAATGTGAGGGGTGGACTCACTTATGGTATATACTGTATATAATGTGAGGGGTGGACTCACTTATGGGATATACTGTATATATAATGTAAGGAGTGGAGTCACTTATGGGAGATACTGTGTATATATAATGTGAGGGGAGGACTCACTTATGGTATATACTGTATATAATGTGAGGGGTGGACTCACTTATGGGATATACTGTATATATAATGTGAGGAGTGGAGTCACTTATAGGAGATACTGTATATATAATGTGAGGAGTGGACTCACTTATGGGAGATACTATATATATAATGTGAGGGGTGGAGTCACTTATGGGATATACTGTATATAATGTGAGGGGTGGACTCCCTTATGGGAGATACTGTATATATAATGTGAGGGGTGGAGTCACTTATGGGAGATACTGTATATAATGTGAGGGGTGGAGTCACTTATGGGAGATACTGTATATATAATGTGAGGGGTGGAATCACTTATGGGAGATACTGTATATATAATGTGAGGGGTGGAATCACTTATGGGAGATACTGTATATATAATGTGAGGGGTGGACTCACTTATGGGAGATACTGTATATATAATGTGAGGGGTGGACTCACTTATAGGAGATACTGTATATATAATGTGAGGGGTGGACTCACTTATGGGAGATACTGTATATAATGTGGGTGGCCTCACTTATGGGAGATACTGTATATAATGTGAGGGGTGGACTCACTTATGGGAGATACTGTATATATAATGTGAGGGGTGGAGTCACTTATAGGAGATACTGTATATATAATGTGAGGGGTGGACTCACTTATGGGATATACTGTATATATAATGTGAGGGGTGGAGTCACTTATGGGATATACTGTATATATAATGTGAGGGATGGACTCACTTATGGGATATACTGTATATATAATGTGAGGGGTGGACTCACTTATGGGATATACTGTATATATAATGTGAGGGGTGGACTCACTTATGGGAGATACTGTATATATAATGTGAGGGGTGGACTCACTTATGGGAGATACTGTATATATAATGTGAGGGGTGGACTCACTTATGGGAGATACTGTATATATAATGTGAGGGGTGGAGTCATTTATGGGATATACTGTATATATAATGTGAGGGGTGGACTCACTTATGGGAGATACTGTATATATAATGTGAGGGGTGGACTCACTTATGGGAGATACTGTATATATAATGTGAGGGATGGAGTCACTTATGGGATATACTGTATATATAATGTGAGGGGTGGACTCACTTATGGGAGATACTGTATATATAATGTGAGGGGTGGACTCACTTATGGGAGATACTGTATATATAATGTGAGGGGTGGACTCACTTATGGGATATACTGTATATATAATGTGAGGGGTGGACTCACTTATGGGAGATACTGTATATAATGTGGGTGGCCTCACTTATGGGAGATACTGTATATAATGTGAGGGGTGGACTCACTTATGGGAGATACTGTATATAATGTGAGGGGTGGACTCACTTATGGGAGATACTGTATATATAATGTGAGGGGTGGACTCACTTATGGGATATACTGTATATATAATGTGAGGGGTGGACTCACTTATAGGATATACTGTATATATAATGTGAGGGGTGGAATCACTTATGGGATATACTGTATATATAATGTGAAGGGTGGACTCACTTATGGGAGATACTGTATATATAATGTGAGGGGTGGACTCACTTATAGGAGATACTGTATATATAATGTGAGGGGTGGACTCACTTATGGGAGATACTGTATATAATGTGGGTGGCCTCACTTATGGGAGATACTGTATATAATGTGAGGGGTGGACTCACTTATGGGAGATACTGTATATAATGTGAGGGGTGGACTCACTTATGGGAGATACTGTATATATAATGTGAGGGGTGGACTCACTTATAGGATATACTGTATATATAATGTGAGGGGTGGACTCACTTATGGGAGATACTGTATATAATGTGAGGGGTGGACTCACTTATGGGAGATACTGTATATATAATGTGAGGGGTGGACTCACTTATGGGAGATACTGTATATATAATGTGAGGTGTGGACTCACTTATGGGATATACTGTATATAATGTGAGGGGTGGAGTCACTTATGGGAGATACTGTATATATAATGTGAGGGGTGGACTCACTTATGGGAGATACTGTATATAATGTGAGGGGTGGACTCACTTATGGGAGATACTGTATATATAATGTGAGGGGTGGAGTCACTTATGGGGGATACTGTATATATAATGTGAGGGGTGGAGTCACTTATGGGAGATACTGTATATAATGTGAGGGGTGGACTCACTTATGGGATATACTGTATATATAATGTGAGGGGTGGAGTCACTTATGGGAGATACTGTATATATAATGTGAGGGGTGGACTCACTTATGGGATATACTGTATATATAATGTGAGGGGTGGACTCACTTATGGGATATACTGTATATATAATGTGAGAGGTGAACTCACTTATGGGAGAAACTGTATATATAATGTGAGGGGTGGACTCACTTATGGGATATACTGTATATATAATGTGAGGGGTGGAGTCACTTATGGGATATACTGTATATATAATGTGAGGGGTGGACTAACTTATGGGAGATACTGTATATAATGTGAGGGGTGGAGTCACTTATGGGAGATACTGTATATATATAATGTGAGGGGTGGAGTCACTTATGGGATATACTGTATATAATGTGAGGGGGTGGACTCACTTATGGGATATACTGTATATATAATGTGAGAGGTGAACTCACTTATGGGAGATACTGTATATATAATGTGAGGGGTGGACTCACTTATGGGATATACTGTATATATAATGTGAGGGGTGGACTCACTTATGGGAGATACTGTATATAATGTGAGGGGTGGACTCACTTATGGGAGATACTGTATATATAATGTGAGAGGTGAACTCACTTATGGGAGATACTGTATATATAATGTGAGGGGTGGACTCACTTATGGGATATACTGTGTATATAATGTGAGGGGTGGAGTCACTTATGGGAGATACTGTATATATAATGTGAGGGGTGGACTCACTTATGGGAGATACTGTATATAATGTGAGGGGTGGACTCACTTATGGGATATACTGTATATATAATGTGAGGGGTGGACTCACTTATGGGAGATACTGTATATAATGTGAGGGGTGGAGTCACTTATGGGAGATACTGTATATAATGTGAGGGGTGGAGTCACTTATGGGAGATACTGTATATATAATGTGAGGGGTGGACTCACTTATGGGAGATACTGTATATAATGTGAGGGGTGGACTCACTTATGGGAGATACTGTATATATAATGTGAGGGGTGGAATCACTTATGGGATATACTGTATATATAATGTGAGGGGTGGACTCTCTTATGGGATATACTGTATATATAATGTGAGGGGTGGACTCACTTATGGGAGATACTGTATATATAATGTGAGGGGTGGACTCACTTATGGGAGATACTGTATATAATGTGAGGGGTGGAGTCACTTATGGGATATACTGTATATATAATGTGAGGGGTGGAGTCACTTATGGGATATACTGTATATATAATGTGAGGGGTGGACTCACTTATGGGATATACTGTATATATAATGTGAGGGGTGGACTCACTTATGGGATATACTGTATATATAATGTGAGGGGTGGACTCACGTATGGGATAAACTGTATATATAATGTGAGGGGTGGAGTCACTTATGGGATATACTGTATATAATGTGAGGGGTGGAGTCACTTATGGGAGATACTGTATATAATGTGAGGGGTGGAGTCACTTATGGGAGATACTGTATATAATGTGAGGGGTGGACTCACTTATGGGATATACTGTATATATAATGTGAGGGGTGGACTCACTTATGGGAGATACTGTATATATAATGTGAGGGGTGGACTCACTTATGGGAGATACTGTATATATAATGTGAGGGGTGGACTCACTTATGGGATATACTGTATATACAATGTGAGGGGTGGACTCACTTATGGGAGATACTGTATATAATGTGAGGGGTGGACTCACTTATGGGAGATACTGTATATATAATGTGAGGGGTGGACTCACTTATGGTAAATACTGTATATATAATGTGAGGGGTGGAGTCACTTATGGGAGATACTGTATATATAATGTGAGGGGTGGACTCACTTATGGGAGATACTATATATAATGTGAGGGGTGGACTCACTCATGGAAGATACTGTATATATAATGTGAGGGGTGGACTCACTTATGGGATATACTGTATATATAATGTGAGGGGTGGACTCACTTATGGGATATACTGTATATATAATGTGAGGGGTGGACTCACTTATGGGAGATACTGTATATATAATGTGAGAGGTGAACTCACTTATGAGAGATACTGTATATAATGTGAGGGGTGGACTCACTTATGGGAGATACTGTATATAATGTGAGGGGTGGACTCACTTATGGGAGATACTGTATATAATGTGAGGGGTGGACTCACTTATGGGAGATACTGTATATATAATGTGAGGGGTGGACTCACTTATGGGAGATACTGTATATATAATGTGAGGGGTGGACTCACTTATAGGAGATACTGTATATATAATGTGAGGGGTGGACTCACTTATGGGAGATACTATATATATAATGTGAGGGGTGGACTCACTTATGGGAGATACTGTATATAATGTGAGGGGTGGAGTCACTTATGGGATATACTGTATATATAATGTGAGGGGTGGACTCACTTATGGGAGATACTGTATATATAATGTGAGGGGTGGACTCACGTATGGGATATACTGTATATATAATGTGAGGGGTGGACTCACTTATGGGAGATACTGTATATAATGTGAGGGGTGGAGTCACTTATGGTATATACTGTATATAATGTGAGGGGTGGACTCACTTATGGGAGATACTGTATATATAATGTGAGGGATGGAATCACTTATGGGATATACTGTATATATAATGTGAGGGGTGAACTCACTTATGGGAGATACTGTATATATAATGTGAGGGGTGGACTCACTTATGGGATATACTGTATATATAATGTGAGGGGTGGAATCACTTATGGGATATACTGTATATAATGTGAGGGGTGGACTCATTTATAGGAGATACTGCATATATAATGTGAGGGGTGGACTCACTTATGGGAGATACTGTGTGTGTATATATATATATATATATATATATATATATATATATATATATTTTGTGAGGGGTGGACTCACTTATGGGAGATACTGTATATAATGTGAGGGGTGGACTCACTTATGGGATATACTGTATATAATGTGAGGGGTGGACTCACTTATGGGAGATACTGTATATAATGTGAGGGGTGGACTCACTTATGGGATATACTGTATATATAATGTGAGGGGTGGACTCACTTATGGGAGATACTGTATATATAATGTGAGGGGTGGACTCACTTATGGGATATACTGTATATATAATGTGAGGGGTGGACTCACTTATGGGAGATACTGTATATAATGTGGGTGGCCTCACTTATGGGAGATACTGTATATAATGTGAGGGGTGGACTCACTTATGGGAGATACTGTATATAATGTGAGGGGTGGACTCACTTATGGGAGATACTGTATATATAATGTGAGGGGTGGACTCACTTATGGGAGATACTGTATATATAATATGAGGGGTGGACTCACTTATGGGATATACTGTATATATAATGTGAAGGGTGGACTCACTTATGGTAGATACTGTATATAATGTGAGGGGTGGACTCATTTATGGGAGATACTGTATATATAATGTGAGGGGTGGACTCACTTATGGGATATACTGTATATAATGTGAGGGGTGGACTCACTTATGGGAGATACTGTATATATAATGTGAGGGGTGGACTCACTTATGGGAGATACTGTGTGTGTATATATATATATATATATATATATATATATATATTTTGTGAGGGGTGGACTCACTTATGGGAGATACTGTATATATAATGTGAGGGGTGGACTCACTTATGGGAGATACTGTATATATAATGTGAGGGGTGGACTCACTTATGGGATATACTGTATATAATGTGAGGGGTGGACTCACTTATGGGATATACTGTATATATAATGTGAGGGGTGGACTCACTTATGGGAGATACTGTATATATAATGTGAGGGGTGGACTCACTTATGGGAGATACTGTATATATAATGTGAGGGGTGGAATCACTTATGGGATATACTGTGTATATAATGTGAGGGGTGGACTCACTTATGGGAGATACTGTATATAATGTGAGGGGTGGACTCACTTATGGGAGATACTGTATATAATGTGGGTGGCCTCACTTATGGGAGATACTGTATATAATGTGAGGGGTGGAATCACTTATGGGATATACTGTATATAATGTGAGGGGTGGACTCACTTATGGGAGATACTGTGTATATAATGTGTGGGGTGGACTCACTTATGGGAGATACTGTATATATAATGTGAGGGGTGGACTCACTTATGGGAGATACTGTATATAATGTGAGGGGTGGACTCACTTATGGGAGATACTGTATATATAATGTGAGGGGTGGACTCACTTATGGGAGATACTGTATATAATGTGAGGGGTGGACTCACTTATGGGAGATACTGTATATATAATGTGAGGGGTGGACTCACTTATGGGAGATACTGTATATATAATGTGAGGGGTGGACTCACTTATGGGAGATACTGTATATATAATGTGAGGGGTGGAATCACTTATGGGATATACTGTATATATAATGTGAAGGGTGGACTCACTTATGGGATATACTGTATATATAATGTGAGGGGTGGACTCACTTATGGGAGATACTGTATATAATGTGAGGGGTGGACTCACTTATGGGAGATACTGTATATATAATAGAGGGGTGGACTCACTTATGGGAGATACTGTATATATAATGTGAGGGGTGGACTCACTTATGGGATATACTGTATATAATGTGAGGGGTGGACTCACTTATGGGAGATACTGTATATATAATGTGAGGGGTGGAGTCACTTATGGGAGATACTGTATATATAATGTGAGGGGTGGACTCACTTATGGGAGATACTGTATATATAATGTGAGGGGTGGACTCACTTATGGGATATACTGTATATAATGTGAGGGGTGGACTCACTTGGGGATATACTGTATATAATGTGAGGGGTGGAGTCACTTATGGGATATACTGTATATATAATGTGAGGGGTGGACTCACTTATGGGAGATACTGTATATATAATGTGAGGGGTGGACTCACTTATGGGAGATACTGTATATATAATGTGAGGGGTGGACTCACTTATGGGATATACTGTATATAATGTGAGGGGTGGACTCACTTGGGGATATACTGTATATAATGTGAGGGGTGGAGTCACTTATGGGATATACTGTATATAATGTGAGGGGTGGACTCACTTATGGGAGATACTGTATATATAATGTGAGGGGTGGACTCACTTATGGGATATACTGTATATAATGTGAGGGGTGGATTCACTTATGGGAGATACTGTATATATAATGTGAGGAGTGGACTCACTTATGGGATATACTGTATATAATGTGAGGGGTGGACTCACTTATGGGAGATACTGTATATATAATGTGAGGGGTGGAGTCACTTATGGGAGATACTGTATATATAATGTGAGGGGAGGACTCACTTATGGGAGATACTGTATATATAATGTGAGGGGTGGAGTCACTTATGGGAGATACTGTATATAATGTGAGGGGTGGACTCACTTATGGTATATACTGTATATAATGTGAGGGGTGGACTCACTTATGGGATATACTGTATATAATGTGAGGGGTGGACTCACTTATGGGAGATACTGTATATAATGTGAGGGGTGGAGTCACTTATGGGAGATACTGTATATATAATGTGAGGAGTGGACTCACTTATGGGATATACTGTATATATAATGTGAGGGGTGGAGTCACTTATGGGATATACTGTATATATAATGTGAGGGGTGGACTCACTTATGGGAGATACTGTATATATAATGTGAGGAGTGGACTCACTTATGAGATATACTGTATATATAATGTGAGGGGTGGAGTCACTTATGGGATATACTATATATATAATGTGAGGGGTGGACTCACTTATGGGATATACTGTATATAATGTGAGGGGTGGACTCCCTTATGGGAGATACTGTATATATAATGTGAGGGGTGGACTCACTTATGAGATATACTGTATATATAATGTGAGGGGTGGACTCACTTATGGTATATACTGTATATATAATGTGAGGAGTGGAGTCACTTATGGGAGATACTGTATATATAATGTGAGGGATGGAATCACTTATGGGAGATACTGTACATAATGTGAGGGGTGGACTCACTTATGGGATATACTGTATATATAATGTGAGGGGTGGACTCACTTATGGGATATACTGTATATATAATGTGAGGGATGGAATCACTTATGGGATATACTGTATATAATGTGAGGGGTGGACTCACTTATGGGAGATACTGTATATATAATGTGAGGGGTGGACTCACTTATGGGATATACTGTATATATAATGTGAGGGATGGAATCACTTATGGGATATACTGTATATAATGTGAGGGGTGGACTCACTTATGGGAGATACTGTATATATAATGTGAGGGGTGGAGTCACTTATGGGAGATACTGTATATATAATGTGAGGGGTGGACTCACTTATGGGAGATACTGTATATAATGTGAGGGGTGGAGTCACTTATGGGAGATACTGTATATATATAATGTGAGGGGTGGACTCACTTATGGGATATACTGTATATATAATGTGAGAGGTGAACTCACTTATGGGAGATACTGTATATATAATGTGAGGAGTGGACTCACTTATGGGATATACTGTATATATAATGTGAGGGGTGGAGTCACTTATGGGAGATACTGTATATATAATGTGAGGGGTGGACTCACTTATGGGAGATACTGTATATAATGTGAGGGGTGGAGTCACTTATGGGAGATACTGTATATATATAATGTGAGGGGTGGACTCACTTATGGGATATACTGTATATATAATGTGAGAGGTGAACTCACTTATGGGAGATACTGTATATATAATGTGAGGGGTGGACTCACTTATGGGATATACTGTATATATAATGTGAGGGGTGGACTCACTTATGGGATATACTGTATATATAATGTGAGGGGTGGACTCACTTATGGGATATACTGTATATATAATGTGAGGGGTGGAGTCACTTATGGGATATACTGTATATATAATGTGAGGGGTGGACTCACTTATGGGAGATACTGTATATAATGTGAGGGGTGGACTCACTTATGGGAGATACTGTATATATAATGTGAGGGGTGGACTCACTTATGGGATATACTGTATATATAATGTGAGGGGTGGACTCACTTATGGGATATACTGTATATATAATGTGAGGGGTGGACTCACTTATGGGAGATACTGTATATATAATGTGAGGGGTGGAGTCACTTATGGGATATACTGTATATATAATGTGAGGGGTGGAGTCACTTATGGAAGATACTGTATATATAATGTGAGGGGTGGAGTCACTTATGGGAGATACTGTATATAATGTGAGGGGTGGACTCACTTATGGGAGATACTGTATATATAATGTGAGGGGTGGACTCACTTATGGGAGATACTGTATATATAATGTGAGGGGTGGACTCACTTATGGGACATACTGTATATATAATGTGAGGGGTGGACTCACTTATGGGAGATACTGTATATAATGTGAGGGGTGGACTCACTTATGGGAGATACTGTATATATAATGTGAGGGGTGGACTCACTTATGGGAGATACTGTATATATAATGTGAGGGGTGGACTCACTTATGGGATATACTGTATATAATGTGAGGGGTGGACTCACTTATGGGATATACTGTATATATAATGTGAGGGGTGGAATCACTTATGGGATATACTGTATATATAATGTGAGGGATGGAATCACTTATGGGATATACTGTATATATAATGTGAGGGATGGAATCACTTATGGGATATACTGTATATATAATGTGAGGGATGGAATCACTTATGGGATATACTGTATATATAATGTGAGGGGTGGACTCACTTATGGGAGATACTGTATATAATGTGAGGGGTGGACTCACTTATGGGAGATACTGTATATATAATGTGAGGGGTGGAGTCACTTATGGGAGATACTGTATATATAATGTGAGGGTGGACTCCCTTATGGGATATACTGTATATATAATATGAGGGGTGGAGTCACTTATGGGAGATACTGTATATAATGTGAGGGGTGGACTCACTTATGGGAGATACTGTATATATATAATGTGAGGGGTGGACTCACTTATGGGATATACTGTATATATAATGTGAGGGGTGGACTCACTTATGGGATATACTGTATATATAATGTGAGGGGTGGACTCACATATGGGAGATACTGTATATATAATGTGAGGGGTGGAGTCACTTATGGGATATACTGTATATATAATGTGAGGGGTGGAGTCACTTATGGGAGATACTGTATATAATGTGAGGGGTGGACTCACTTATGGGATATACTGTATATATAATGTGAGGGGTGGACTCACTTATGGGAGATACTGTATATAATGTGAGGGGTGGACTCACTTATGGGATATACTGTATATATAATGTGAGGGGTGGACTCACTTATGGGAGATACTGTATATATAATGTGAGGGGTGGAATCACTTATGGGATATACTGTATATATAATGTGAGGGGTGGAATCACTTATGGGATATACTGTATATATAATGTGAGGGGTGGACTCACTTATGGGAGATACTGTATATATAATGTGAGGGGTGGACTCACTTATGGGAGATACTGTATATAATGTGAGGGGTGGAGTCACTTATGGGAGATACTGTATATAATGTGAGGGGTGGACTCACTTATGGGATATACTGTATATATAATGTGAGGGGTGGACTCACTTATGGGATATACTGTATATATAATGTGAGGGGTGGAATCACTTATGGGATATACTGTATATATAATGTGAGGGGTGGACTCACTTATGGGATATACTGTATATATAATGTGAGGGGTGGAATCACTTATGGGATATACTGTATATATAATGTGAGGGGTGGACTCACTTATGGGATATACTGTATATATAATGTGAGGGGTGGACTCACTTATGGGAGATACTGTATATAATGTGAGGGGTGGACTCACTTATGGGATATACTGTATATATAATGTGAGGGGTGGACTCACTTATGGGAGATACTGTATATATAATGTGAGGGGTGGAATCACTTATGGGATATACTGTATATATAATGTGAGGGGTGGAATCACTTATGGGATATACTGTATATATAATGTGAGGGGTGGAGTCACTTATGGGAGATACTGTATATATAATGTGAGGGGTGGAGTCACTTATGGTATATACTGTATATATAATGTGAGGGGTGGACTCACTTATGGGAGATACTGTATATATAATGTGAGGGGTGGACTCACTTATGGGAGATACTGTATATATAATGTGAGGGGTGGACTCACTTATGGGATATACTGTATATATAATGTGAGGGGTGGAGTCACTTGTGGGAGATACTGTATATATAATGTGAGGGGTGGAGTCACTTATGGGAGATACTGTATATATAATGTGAGGGGTGGAATCACTTATGGGATATACTGTATATATAATGTGAGGGGTGAAGTCACTTATGGGATATACTGTATATATAATGTGAGGGGTGGACTCACTTATGGGATATACTGTATATATAATGTGAGAGGTGGAATCACTTATGGGAGATACTATATATAATGTGAGGGGTGGACTCACTTATGGGAGATACTGTATATATAATGTGAGGGGTGGAGTCACTTATGGGATATACAGTATATATAATGTGAGGGGTGGACTCACTTATGGGATATACTGTATATATAATGTGAGGGGTGGACTCACTTATGGGATATACTGTATATATAATGTGAGGGGTGGAGTCACTTATGGGATATACTGTATATATAATGTGAGGGGTGGACTCACTTATGGGAGATACTGTATATATAATGTGAGGGGTGGACTCACTTATGGGAGATACTGTATATAATGTGAGGGGTGGACTCACTTATGGGAGATACTGTATATAATGTGAGAGGTGGACTCACTTATGGGAGATACTGTATATAATGTGAGGGGTGGACTCACTTATGGGAGATACTGTATATATAATGTGAGGGGTGGAATCACTTATGGGATATACTGTATATATAATGTGAAGGGTGGACTCACTTATGGGAGATACTGTATATAATGTGAGGGGTGGACTCACTTATGGGAGATACTGTATATATAATGTGAGGGGTGGAGTCACTTATGGGATATACTGTATATATAATGTGAGGGGTGGACTCACTTATGGGATATACTGTATATATAATGTGAGGGGTGGACTCACTTATGGGAGATACTGTATATATAATGTGAGGGGTGGAGTCACTTATGGGATATACTGTATATATAATGTGAGGGGTGGACTCACTTATGGGAGATACTGTATATATAATGTGAGGGGTGGACTCACTTATGGGAGATACTGTATATATAATGTGAGGGGTGGACTCACTTATGGGATATACTGTATATAATGTGAGGGGTGGACTCACTTATGGGATATACTGTATATAATGTGAGGGGTGGACTCGCTTATGGGATATACTGTATATATAATGTGAGGAGTGGAGTAACTTATGGGATATACTGTATATATAATGTGAGGGGTGGAGTCACTTATGGGATATACTGTATATATAATGTGAGGGGTGGATTCACTTATGGGAGATACTGTATATATAATGTGAGGAGTGGAGTTACTTATGGGAGATACTGTATATAATGTGAGGGGTGGACTCACTTATGGGATATACTGTATATAATGTGAGGGGTGGACTCACTTATGGGAGATACTGTATATATAATGTGAGGGGTGGACTCACTTATGGGAGATACTGTATATATAATGTGAGGGGTGGACTCACTTATGGGATATACTGTATATAATGTGAGGGGTGGAGTCACTTATGGGATATACTGTATATATAATGTGAGGGGTGGATTCACTTATGGGAGATACTGTATATATAATGTGAGGGGTGGAGTCACTTATGGGAGATACTGTATATATAATGTGAGGGGTGGAGTCACTTATGGGAGATACTGTATATAATGTGAGGAGTGGAGTTACTTATGGGAGATACTGTATATAATGTGAGGGGTGGACTCACTTATGGGATATACTGTATATAATGTGAGGGGTGGACTCACTTATGGGAGATACTGTATATATAATGTGAGGGGTGGACTCACTTATGGGATATACTGTATATATAATGTGAGGGGTGGACTCACTTATGGTATATACTGTATATAATGTGAGGGGTGGACTCACTTATGGGATATACTGTATATATAATGTGAGGGGTGGACTCACTTATGGGAGATACTATATATATAATGTGAGGGGTGGAGTCACTTATGGGATATACTGTATATAATGTGAGGGGTGGACTCCCTTATGGGAGATACTGTATATAATGTGAGGGATGGACTCACTTATGGGAGATACTGTATATATAATGTGAGGGGTGGAATCACTTATGGGAGATACTGTATATATAATGTGAGAGGTGAACTCACTTATGGGAGATACTGTATATATAATGTGAGGGGTGGAGTCACTTATGGGAAATACTGTATATATAATGTGAGGGGTGGACTCACTTATGGGATATACTGTGTATATAATGTGAGGGGTGGACTCACTTATGGGAGATACTGTATATATAATGTGAGGGGTGGAGTCACTTATGGGAGATACTGTATATAATGTGAGGGGTGGAGTCACTTATGGGAGATACTGTATATAATGTGAGGGGTGGAGTCACTTATGGGAGATACTGTATATATAATGTGAGAGGTGAACTCACTTATGGGAGATACTGTATATATAATGTGAGGGGTGGAGTCACTTATGGGAAATACTGTATATATAATGTGAGGGGTGGACTCACTTATGGGATATACTGTGTATATAATGTGAGGGGTGGACTCACTTATGGGAGATACTGTATATATAATGTGAGGGGTGGACTCACTTATGGGAGATACTGTATATATAATGTGAGGGGTGGACTCACTTATGGGATATACTGTATATATAATGTGAGGGGTGGACTCACTCATGGAAGATACTGTATATATAATGTGAGGGGTGGACTCACTTATGGGATATACTGTATATATAATGTGAGGGGTGGACTCACTTATGGGATATACTGTGTATATAATGTGAGGGGTGGACTCACTTATGGGAGATACTGTATATATAATGTGAGGGGTGGACTCACTTATGGGAGATACTGTATATAATGTGAGGGGTGGAGTCACTTATGGGAGATACTGTATATAATGTGAGGGGTGGAGTCACTTATGGGAGATACTGTATATATAATGTGAGGGGTGGAATCACTTATGGGAGATACTGTATATATAATGTGAGGGGTGGAGTCACTTATGGGAGATACTGTATATATAATGTGAGGGGAGGACTCACTTATGGGATATACTGTATATATAATGTGAGGGATGGACTCACTTATGGGAGATACTGTATATATAATGTGAGGGGTGGAATCACTTATGGGATATACTGTATATATAATGTGAGGGGTGGACTCACTTATGGGAGATACTGTATATAATGTGAGGGGTGGACTCACTTATGGGATATACTGTATATATAATGTGAGGGGTGGACTCACTTATGGGAGATACTGTATATATAATGTGAGGGGTGGACTCACTTATGGGATATACTGTATATATAATGTGAGGGGTGGACTCACTTATGGGAGATACTGTATATATAATGTGAGGGGTGGACTCACTTATGGGAGATACTGTATATAATGTGAGGGGTGGACTCACTTATGGGAGATACTGTATATATAATGTGAGGGGTGGACTCACTTATGGTATATACTGTATATATAATGTGAGGGGTGGAGTCACTTATGGGAGATACTGTATATATAATGTGAGGGGTGGACTCACTCATGGAAGATACTGTATATATAATGTGAGGGGTGGACTCACTTATGGGATATACTGTATATATAATGTGAGGGGTGGACTCACTTATGGGATATACTGTGTATATAATGTGAGGGGTGGACTCACTTATGGGAGATACTGTATATAATGTGAGGGGTGGACTCACTTATGGGAGATACTGTATATATAATGTGAGGGGTGGACTCACTTATGGGAGATACTGTATATATAATGTGAGGGGTGGAGTCACTTATGGGAGATACTGTATATATAATGTGAGGGGTGGACTCACTTATGGGAGATACTGTATATATAATGTGAGGGGTGGACTCACTTATGGGATATACTGTATATATAATGTGAGGGGTGGAGTCACTTATGGGAGATACTGTATATATAATGTGAGGGGTGGACTCACGTATGGGATATACTGTATATATAATGTGAGGGGTGGACTCACTTATGGGAGATACTGTATATATAATGTGAGGGGTGGACTCACTTATGGGAGATACTGTATATAATGTGAGGGGTGGACTTACTAATGGGAGATACTGTATATATAATGTGAGGGGTGGAGTCACTTATGGGAGATACTGTATATATAATGTGAGGGGTGGACTCACTTATGGGAGATACTGTATATAATGTGAGGGGTGGACTCACTTATGGGATATACTGTATATATAATGTGAGGGGTGGAATCACTTATGGGATATACTGTATATATAATGTGAGGGGTGGAGTCACTTATGGGAGATACTGTATATATAATGTGAGGGGTGGACTCACTTATGGGATATACTATATATATAATATGAGGGGTGGAGTCACTTATGGGAGATACTGTATATAAAATGTGAGGGGTGGAGTCACTTATGGGAGATACTGTATATATAATGTGAGGGGTGGACTCACTTATGGGATATACTGTATATAATGTGAGGGGTGGACTCACTTATGGGAGATACTGTATATATAATGTGAGGGGTGGACTCACTTATGGGAGATACTGTATATAATGTGAGGGGTGGACTCACTTATGGGAGATACTGTATATATAATGTGAGGGGTGGACTCACTTATGGGAGATACTGTATATATAATGTGAGGGGTGGACTCACTTATGGGAGATACTGTATATATAATGTGAGGGGTGGAGTCACTTATGGGATATACAGTATATATAATGTGAGGGGTGGACTCACTTATGGGATATACTGTATATATAATGTGAGGGGTGGAGTCACTTATGGGATATACAGTATATATAATGTGAGGGGTGGAGTCACTTATGGGAGATACTGTATATATAATGTGAGGGGTGGAGTCACTTATGGGAGATACTGTATATAATGTGAGGGGTGGAGTCACTTATGGGAGATACTGTATATATAATGTGAGGGGTGGACTCACTTATGGTAGATACTGTATATATAATGTGAGGGGTGGACTCACTTATGGTATATACTGTATATATATAATGTGAGGGGTGGACTCACTTATGGGAGATACTGTATATATAATGTGAGGGGTGGACTCACTTATGGTAGATACTGTATATATAATGTGAGGGGTGGACTCACTTATGGTATATACTGTATATATAATGTGAGGGGTGGACTCACTTATGGTATATACTGTATATATAATGTGAGGGGTGGAGTCACTTATGGGAGATACTGTATATATAATGTGAGGGGTGGACTCACTTATGGGAGATACTGTATATATAATGTGAGGGGTGGACTCACTTATGGGAGATACTGTATATATAATGTGAGGGGTGGACTCACTTATGGGATATACTGTATATAATGTGAGGGGTGGACTCACTTATGGGATATACTGTATATATAATGTGAGGGGTGGACTCACTTATGGGATATACTGTATATAATGTGAGGGGTGGACTCACTTATGGGATATACTGTATATAATGTGAGGGGTGGACTCACTTATGAGATATACTGTATATATAATGTTAGGGGTGGACTCACTTATGGGAGATACTGTATATATAATGTGAGGGGTGGACTCACTTATGGGAGATACTGTATATATATTGTGAGGGGTGGACTCACTTATGGGAGATACTGTATATATAATGTGCGGGGTGGACTCTCTTATGGTATATACTGTATATAATGTGAGGGGTGGACTCCCTTATGGTATATACTGTATATAATGTGAGAGGTGGACTCACTTATAGGAGATACTGTATATAATGTGAGGGGTGGACTCACTTATAGGAGATACTGTATATAATGTGAGGGGTGGACTCACTTATGGGATATACTGTATATAATGTGAGGGGTGGACTCACTTATAGGAGATACTGTATATATAATGTGAGGGGTGGACTCACTTATAGGAGATACTGTATATAATGTGAGGGGTGGACTCACTTATAGGAGATACTGTATATATAATGTGAGGGGTGGACTCTCTTATGGTATATACTATATATAATGTGAGGGGTGGACTCACTTATGGTAGATACTGTATATATAATGTGAGGGGTGGACTCTCTTATGGTATATACTGTATATATAATGTGAGGGGTGGACTCCCTTATGGTAGATACTGTATATATAATGTGAGGGGTGGACTCACTTATGGGAGATACTGTATATATAATGTGAGGGGTGGACTCACTTATGGGATATACTGTATATATAATGTGAGGGGTGGAGTCACTTATGGGATATACTGTATATATAATGTGAGGGGTGGACTCACTTATGGGAGATACTGTATATATAATGTGAGGGGTGGACTCACTTATGGGAGATACTGTATATATAATGTGAGGGGTGGACTCACTTATGGGAGATACTGTATATATATAATGTGAGGGGTGGACTCACTTATGGGAGATACTGTATATATAATGTGAGGGGTGGACTCCCTTATGGGATATACTGTATATATAATGTGAGGGGTGGACTCACTTATGGGATATACTGTATATATAATGTGAGGGGTGGACTCCCTTATGGGATATACTGTATATATAATGTGAGGGGTGGACTCACTTATGGGATATACTGTATATAATGTGAGGGGTGGACTCACTTATGGGATATACTGTATATATAATGTGAGGGGTGGACTCCCTTATGGTATATACTGTATATATAATGTGAGGGGTGGACTCCCTTATGGTATATACTGTATATATAATGTGAGGGGTGGACTCACTTATGGGAGATACTGTATATAATGTGAGGGGTGGACTCACTTATGGGAGATACTGTATATATAATGTGAGGGGTGGACTCCCTTATGGTAGATACTGTATATATAATGTGAGGGGTCGACTCCCTTATGGGATATACTGTATATATAATGTGAGGGGTGGACTCACTTATAGGAGATACTGTATATAATGTGAGGGGTGGACTCACTTATGGGAGATGATGTATATATAATGTGAGGGGTCGACTCCCTTATGGGATATACTGTATATATAATGTGAGGGGTGGACTCACTTATGGGAGATACTGTATATATAATGTGAGGGGTGGACTCACTTATGGGAGATACTGTATATATAATGTGAGGGGTGGACTCACTTATGGGATATACTGTATATATAATGTGAGGGGTGGACTCACTTATGAGATATACTGTATATATAATGTGAGGGGTGGAGTCACTTATGGGATATACTGTATATATAATGTGAGGGGTGGACTCACTTATGGGAGATACTGTATATATAATGTGAGGGGTGGACTCACTTATGGGATATACTGTATATATAATGTGAGGGGTGGACTCCCTTATGGTATATACTGTATATATAATGTGAGGGGTGGACTCCCTTATGGTATATACTGTATATATAATGTGAGGGGTGGACTCACTTATGGGAGATACTGTATATATAATGTGAGGGGTGGACTCACTTATGGGAGATACTGTATATATAATGTGAGGGTGGACTCACTTATGGGATATACTGTATATACAATGTGAGGGGTGGACTCACTTATGGGATATACTGTATATATAATGTGAGGGGTGGACTCACTTATGGGAGATACTGTATATAATGTGAGGGGTGGACTCACTTATGGGAGATACTGTATATATAATGTGAGGGGTGGACTCACTTATGGGAGATACTGTATATATAATGTGAGGGGTGGAGTCACTTATGGGAGATACTGTATATATAATGTGAGGGGTGGAGTCACTTATGGGAGATACTGTATATATAATGTGAGGGGTGGACTCACTTATGAGATATACTGTATATAATGTGAGGGGTGGAGTCACTTATGGGAGATACTGTATATATAATGTGAGGGGTGGACTCACTTATGGGAGATACTGTATATATAATGTGAGGGGTGGACTCACTTATGGGAGATACTGTATATATAATGTGAGGGGTGGACTCACTTATGGGAGATACTGTATATATAATGTGAGGGGTGGAGTCACTTATGGAAGATACTGTATATATAATGTGAGGGGTGGACTCACTTATGGTATATACTGTATATAATGTGAGGGGTGGAGTCACTTATGGGAGATACTGTATATATAATGTGAGGAGTGGACTCACTTATGGGAGATACTGTATATATAATGTGAGGGGTGGACTCACTTATGGGATATACTGTATATATAATGTGAGGGGTGGAGTCACTTATGGGATATACTGTATATATAATGTGAGGGGTGGACTCACTTATGAGATATACTGTATATAATGTGAGGGGTGGAGTCACTTATGGGAGATACTGTATATATAATGTGAGGGGTGGACTCACTTATGGGATATACTGTATATATAATGTGAGGGGTGGACTCCCTTATGGTATATACTGTATATATAATGTGAGGGGTGGACTCCCTTATGGTATATACTGTATATATAATGTGAGGGGTGGACTCACTTATGGGAGATACTGTATATATAATGTGAGGGGTGGACTCACTTATGGGAGATACTGTATATATAATGTGAGGGTGGACTCACTTATGGGATATACTGTATATACAATGTGAGGGGTGGACTCACTTATGGGATATACTGTATATATAATGTGAGGGGTGGACTCACTTATGGGAGATACTGTATATAATGTGAGGGGTGGACTCACTTATGGGAGATACTGTATATATAATGTGAGGGGTGGACTCACTTATGGGAGATACTGTATATATAATGTGAGGGGTGGAGTCACTTATGGGAGATACTGTATATATAATGTGAGGGGTGGAGTCACTTATGGGAGATACTGTATATAATGTGAGGGGTGGACTCACTTATGGTAGATACTGTATATAATGTGAGGGGTGGAGTCACTTATGGGAGATACTGTATATATAATGTGAGGGGTCGACTCCCTTATGGGATATACTGTATATATAATGTGAGGGGTGGACTCACTTATGGGATATACTGTATATAATGTGAGGGGTGGACTCACTTATGGGATATACTGTATATATAATGTGAGGGGTGGACTCCCTTATGGTATATACTGTATATATAATGTGAGGGGTGGACTCCCTTATGGGATATACTGTATATATAATGTGAGGGGTGGACTCACTTATGGGATATACTGTATATATAATGTGAGGGGTGGACTCCCTTATGGTATATACTGTATATATAATGTGAGGGGTGGACTCCCTTATGGTATATACTGTATATATAATGTGAGGGGTGGACTCACTTATGGGAGATACTGTATATATAATGTGAGGGGTGGACTCACTTATGGGATATACTGTATATATAATGTGAGGGGTCGACTCCCTTATGGTATATACTGTATATATAATGTGAGGGTTGGACTCTCTTATGGGAGATACTGTATATATAATGTGAGGGGTGGAGTCACTTATGGGAGATACTGTATATAATGTGAGGGGTGGACTCACTTATGGGAGATACTGTATATAATGTGAGGGGTGGACTCACTTATGGGAGATATTGTATATATAATGTGAGGGGTGGACTCACTTATGGGATATACTGTATATATAATGTGAGGGTTGGACTCTCTTATGGGAGATACTGTATATATAATGTGAGGGGTGGAGTCACTTATGGGAGATACTGTATATATAATGTGAGGGGTGGACTCACTTATGGGAGATACTGTATATAATGTGAGGGGTGGACTCACTTATGGGAGATACTGTATATATAATGTGAGGGGTGGACTCACTTATGGGAGATACTGTATATATAATGGGAGAGGTGGACTCACTTATGGGAGATACTGTATATATAATGTGAGGGGTGGACTCACTTATGGGATATACTGTATATATAATGTGAGGGGTGGACTCACTTATGGGAGATACTGTATATATAATGTGAGGGGTGGACTCACTTATGAGATATACTGTATATATAATGTGAGGGGTGGACTCACTTATGGGATATACAGTATATATAATGTGAGGGATGGACTCACTTATGGGAGATACTGTATATATAATGTGAGGGGTGGAGTCACTTATGGGATATACTGTATATATATTGTGAGGGGTGGACTCACTTATGGGATATACTGTATATATAATGTGAGGGGTGGACTCACTTATGGGAGATACTGTATATATAATGTGAGGGGTGGACTCACTTATGGGATATACTGTATATATAATGTGAGGGGTGGAGTCACTTATGGGATATACTGTATATATAATGTGAGGGGTGGACTCACTTATGGGAGATACTGTATATATAATGTGAGGGGTGGACTCACTTATGGGAGATACTGTATATATAATGTGAGGGGTGGACTCACTTATGGGAGATACTGTATATATAATGTGAGGGGTGGACTCACTTATTGGAGATACTGTATATATAATGTGAGGGGTGGAGTCACTTATGGGATAGACTGTATATATAATGTGAGGGGTGGACTCACTTATGGGATATACTGTATATATAATGTGAGGGGTGGACTCACTTATGAGATATACTGTATATATAATGTGAGGGGTGGAGTCACTTATGGGATATACTGTATATATAATGTGAGGGGTGGACTCACTTATGGGATATACTGTATATATAATGTGAGGGTGGAGTCACTTATGGGAGATACTGTATATATAATGTGAGGGGTGGACTCACTTATGGGAGATACTGTATATAATGTGAGGGGTGGAGTCACTTATGGGATATACTGTATATATAATATGAGGGGTGGACTCACTTATGGGAGATACTGTATATATAATGTGAGGGGTGGACTCACTTATGGGAGATACTGTATATATAATGTGAGGGGTGGACTCACTTATGAGATATACTGTATATATAATGTGAGGGGTGGAGTCACTTATGGGATATACTGTATATATAATATGAGGGGTGGACTCACTTATGGGAGATACTGTATATATAATGTGAGGGGTGGACTCACTTATGAGATATACTGTATATATAATGTGAGGGGTGGAGTCACTTATGGGATATACTGTATATATAATGTGAGGGGTGGACTCACTTATGGGAGATACTGTATATATAATATGAGGGGTGGACTCACTTATGGGAGATACTGTATATATAATGTGAGGGGTGGAGTCACTTATGGGAGATACTGTATATATAATGTGAGGGGTGGACTCACTTATGGGATATACTGTATATATAATGTGAGGGGTGGAGTCACTTATGGGATATACTGTATATATAATGTGAGGGGTGGAGTCACTCATGGGAGATACTGTATATATAATGTGAGGGGTGGAGTCACTTATGGGAGATACTGTATATATAATGTGAGGGGTGGAGTCACTTATGGGAGATACTGTATATATAATGTGAGGGGTGGAGTCACTTATGGGAGATACTGTATATATAATGTGAGGGGTGGACTCACTTATGGGATATACTGTATATATAATGTGAGGGGAGGACTCACTTATGGGATATACTGTATATATAATGTGAGGGGTGGAGTCACTTATGGGATATACTGTATATATAATGTGAGGGGTGGAGTCACTCATGGGAGATACTGTATATATAATGTGAGGGGTGGACTCACTTATGGGAGATACTGTATATATAATGTGAGGGGTGGACTCACTTATGGGATAGACTGTATATATAATGTGAGGGGTGGACTCACTTATGGGAGATACTGTATATATAATGTGAGGGGTGGACTCACTTATGGGAGATACTGTATATATAATGTGAGGGGTGGACTCACTTATGGGATATACTGTATATATAATGTGAGGGGTGGACTCACTTATGGGAGATGCTGTATATATAATGTGAGGGGTGGACTCACTTATGGGAGATACTGTATATATAATGTGAGGGGTGGACTCACTTATGGGAGATACTGTATATATAATGTGAGGAGTGGAGTCACTTATGGGAGATACTGTATATATAATGTGAGGGGTGGACTCACTTATGGGAGATACTGCATATATAATGTGAGGGGTGGACTCACTTATGGGAGATACTGTATATATAATGTGAGGGGTGGAGTCACTTATGGGAGATACTGCATATATAATGTGAGGGGTGGACTCACTTATGGGAGATACTGTATATAATGTGAGGGGTGGACTCACTTATGGGATATACTGTATATATAATGTGAGGGGTGGACTCTCCTATGGGATATACTGTATATATAATGTGAGGGGTGGAGTCACTTATAGGATATACTGTATATATAATGTGAGGGGTGGAGTCACTTATGGGAGATACTGTATATAATGTGAGGGGAGGACTCACTTATGGGAGATACTGTATATAATGTGAGGGGTGGAATCACTTATGGGATATACTGTATATAATGTGAGGGGTGGAGTCACTTATGGGATATACTGTATATATAATGTGAGGGGTGGAGTCACTTATGGGAGATACTGTATATATAATGTGAGGGGTGGACTCACTTATGGGATATACTGTATATATAATGTGAGGGGTGGACTCACTTATGGGAGATACTGTATATATAATGTGAGGGGTGGACCCACTTATGGGAGATACTGTATATAATGTGAGGGGTGGACTCACTTATGGGATATACTGTATATATAATGTGAGGGGTGGACTCACTTATAGGAGATACTGTATATATAATGTGAGGGGTGGACTCACTTATGGGATATACTGTATATATAATGTGAGGGGTGGACTCACTTATAGGAGATACTGTATATATAATGTGAGGGGTGGACTCACTTATGGGATATACTGTATATATAATGTGAGGGGTGGACTCACTTATAGGAGATACTGTATATATAATGTGAGGGGTGGACTCACTTATGGGATATACTGTATATATAATGTGAGGGGTGGACTCACTTATGGGAGATACTGTATATAATGTGAGGGGGTGGACTCACTTATGGGAGATACTGTATATAATGTGAGGGGTGGACTCACTTATGGGAGATACTGTATATATAATGTGAGGGGAGGACTCACTTATGGGATATACTGTATATATAATGTGAGGGGTGGACTCACTTATGGGAGATACTGTATATAATGTGAGGGGTGGAGTCACTTATGGGAGATACTGCATATATAATGTGAGGGGTGGAGTCACTTATGGGAGATACTGTATATATAATGTGAGGGGTGGAGTCACTTATGGTATATACTGTATATATAATGTGAGGGGTGGACTCACTTATGGTATATACTGTATATATAATGTGAGGGGTGGACTCACTTATGGTATATACTGTATATATAATGTGAGGGGTGGACTCTCTTATGGGATATACTGTATATATAATGTGAGGGGTGGACTCTCTTATGGGATATACTGTATATATAATGTGAGGGGTGGACTCTCTTATGGGATATACTGTATATATAATGTGAGGGGTGGACTCTCTTATGGGATATACTGTATATATAATGTGAGGGGTGGACTCACTTATGGTATATACTGTATATATAATGTGAGGGGTGGACTCACTTATGGTATATACTGTATATATAATGTGAGGGGTGGACTCTCCTATGGGATATACTGTATATATAATGTGAGGGGTGGAGTCACTTATAGGATATACTGTATATATAATGTGAGGGGTGGACTCTCTTATGGGATATACTGTATATATAATGTGAGGGTTGGACTCTCTTATGGGATATACTGTATATATAATGTGAGGGGTGGACTCTCCTATGGGATATACTGTATATATAATGTGAGGGGTGGAGTCACTTATAGGATATACTGTATATATAATGTGAGGGGTGGAGTCACTTATGGGAGATACTGTATATAATGTGAGGGGAGGACTCACTTATGGGAGATACTGTATATAATGTGAGGGGTGGAATCACTTATGGGATATACTGTATATAATGTGAGGGGTGGAGTCACTTATGGGAGATACTGTATATATAATGTGAGGGGTGGAGTCACTTATGGGAGATACTGTATATATAATGTGAGGGGTGGACTCACTTATGGGATATACTGTATATATAATGTGAGGGGTGGACTCACTTATGGGAGATACTGTATATATAATGTGAGGGGTGGAGTCACTTATGGGAGATACTGTATATAATGTGAGGAGTGGACTCACTTATGGGAGATACTGTATATATAATGTGAGGGGAGGACTCACTTATGGGATATACTGTATATATAATGTGAGGGGTGGACTCACTTATGGGAGATACTGTATATAATGTGAGGGGTGGAGTCACTTATGGGAGATACTGCATATATAATGTGAGGGGTGGAGTCACTTATGGGAGATACTGTATATATAATGTGAGGGGTGGAGTCACTTATGGTATATACTGTATATATAATGTGAGGGGTGGACTCTCTTATGGGATATACTGTATATATAATGTGAGGGGTGGAGTCTCTTATGGTATATACTGTATATAATGTGAGGGGTGGACTCACTTATGGGAGATAATGTATATATAATGTGAGGAGTGGACTCACTTATGGTATATACTGTATATAATGTGAGGGGTGGACTCACTTATGGGAGATACTGTATATAATGTGAGGGGTGGACTCACTTATGGGAGATAATGTATATATAATGTGAGGAGTGGACTCACTTATGGTATATACTGTATATAATGTGAGGGGTGGACTCACTTATGGGATATACTGTATATATAATGTGAGGGGTGGACTCACTTATGGTATATACTGTATATAATGTGAGGGGTGGACTCCCTTATGGTAGATACTGTATATCCAGCACCGCGCAGCATGAGGTTGGCTCAGCTCTTGTATTATATGTATTATAAAGTCCTGAAGTAATGAAAACAGTTATAGTGTATACAAGTAATAAGGAAATCAGCCACCGGCAACAGTTACTGAAAGGAGCGCAAAGTTTTCCCAGGATCTTGTGACTAGACCATTACATTCACCCTGCGAGGAGAATGAATGAAGGGCAGAGCGAGAGAAACTCCGGCCATGACTAGGTCATAAGAATGGAATGTAAAGCAAAAAAAGTTTTCTACTGCAACAACCAAAAACTGAAGAGTGAATAATCCCCGTAAAGAATGGACTATACACAAGCTGCTGTCCCGGTGCCGCAGTCTACCTACATGAGCCACCATCAGGTCCGAGTTAGGGTACGTTTACACTGCGGAATTTCAGCGGCGGACAATTCCGCCGCTGAAATTGTTCAGCACAATGAAAGAACATGGTCATTCTTTGCGCGCAATTCCGCAAGCACTGCATGGCCATCAATGGTGACGGCGCAGTGCCCCGCGGTCCTACCGCCGAAGAATTATAATGGACAACACATTGTATTAGGAACAAACACACCACATACAAAGCACACTGAAAGCTTAAAGGGGTATTCCAGGCAAAAACTTTTTTTATATATATATATATATATATATATATATATATATATATATATCAACTGGCTCCGGAAAGTTAAACAGATTTGTAAATTACTTCTATTAAAAAATCTTAATCCTTCCAATAGTTATTAGCTTCTGAAGTTTTCTGTCTAACTTGCTCAATGATGATGTCACGTCCCGGGAGCTGTGCATGATGGGAAAATATCCCCATAGGAGCTGCACAGCTCCCGGGACGTGAGTCATCAGAAAGCAGTTAGACAGAAAACAGCAACTCAACTTCAGCAGCTGATAACTATTGGAAGGATTAAGATTTTTTAATAGAAGTCATTTACAAATCTGTTTAACTTTCCGGAGCCAGTTGATATATATAAAAAAAAGTTTTGGCCTGGGAAACCCCTTTAACATCAACCCTTTTACCTTAAAATTGGCCCCTGTGGCCCATATTTAATAGATTGTTGGGTTTTCTAAATCTCTATGTCTTAGGGTAGGGTCACAGGTAAAGTAATTGACACTGAGATGCGCTACTGCCCGTCCCTAGAGGGACGGGCAGTAGCGCATCCGCAGCATCAAATACGCTGCACATGCATTACGTGTGACCCCTTACAGTTTTCCATTTCCAATAAGCCTGTTAAAGGGGAATTCCACTGGAAAACATTTCTTTTTAAATAAACTGATGACAGAAAGTTAAACAGATTTGTAAAAAAATTGTATTAAAAAATCTTAATCCTTCCAGTGCTTAGCTGCTGTATGCTCCACAGGAAGTTCATTTCTTTTTAAATTTCCTTTCTGTCTGACCACAGTGCTCTCTGCTGACACCTCTGTCCATGTCAGGAACTGTCCAGAGCAGGAGAGGTTCACTATGGGGATTTGCTCCTGCTTTGGACAGTTCCTGACATGGACAGAGGTGTCAGCAGAGAGCATTGTGGTCAGACAGAAAATCAAAAATAAAAGTACTTCCTGTGAGCATACAGCAGCTGATAAGTACTGGAAGGATTAAGATTTTTTTAATAGAAGTAATTTACAAATCCGTTTAACTTTCTGGAGCCAGTTAATTTAAAAAAAATTAAATAAAATAAATAATGTTTTCCAGAGGAGTACCCCTTTAAGGGGTTAAGAAAGTGCAGCTGACTCATTCAGACGCTGACCATGAAACAGGAACTACATGTAAAAGTGAATGTTCTGCATATGTCATACTATGGATAAAGTTTCTGACTGGTTTTACTCAAGTACAGGTGAATAAGAACTGAAACAGCAAATGTTTTGCCTTACTGCTATTTTTGGCGAAAGCCGATGGGTGTAAGGATGACAACTACCGAATGGAAAACAGCGCCCCGTGTACTGAATGGTGGGGGGTTGTAGCAGCCAGAGCCTCCGATAAGGGTCCTACCCAGGGCAATGAAGCTAAACAAATCAGTAACATAGTGGTATCAAATGGGCACAGTAATAATAAAATAAAAAAGGGACATTTGATAAGTCCTATGGACATCTCAAAAGATTTGATCAGTCAGGGTCTAAGTGTTCAGACCCTGACTGATCAGTAGAACAAGCCGGGAGAAGTGCATGCTTAGCGTGTTCTCTCTCTGTTCTGTGTCATGTGACCAGTACAGTCTCATAATATAAGTCAGTGTTTCCCAACCAGGGTGCCTCCAGATGTTGCAAAACTACAACTCCCAGCATGCCTGGACAGCCTTCGGCTGTCCAGGCATGCTGGGAGTTGTAGTTTTGCAACAGCTGGAAGCACCCTGGTTGGGAAACATTGATATAAGTCGGAACCATCCTGCTAACATAAAATATTTTTTTTAATATATTTATCTATACGGTATATATATATATATATATATTAGGGATCGACCAATTATCGTTTTGGCCGATATTATCGGCTGATATTCACGATTTTGGACATTATCGGTATCGGCAATTACCTTGCCGATATGCCGATAATGCCCCGCCCCGGCAAGAGACCGCAGCCGCCCCATTGCCTCCGCCATCCCCGGTTTTATAATTACCTGATCCCGAGGTCCGCGCTACTTCTGGCTCCTGCGACGTCCTGCGCTATTGCTGTGCGCTGCGCAGCGCAATGACGAGTGACATCCTCAAGGCGACATCACCGTCAGTGCGCACAGTGACAGCTCTGGACGCCTCCGGAGCTAGAAGTAGCGCGGGCCCCAGGCCCAGGAACAGGTAATTATAAAACCAGGGATGGGGGAGGCAATGGGGCAGCGGGGGTGGTGGTTGGACTCAGGAGGACCCCACTGCAATGTGCAGACACACTGCACTGTGCAAGTTGCAGTGCGTATGCGCAGTGTACTCGCACATCATGGAGGCTCTCAACCTAGCTCATGGAGCAGGGGGAGCGGCCGCGATGTGTGCGAGAAAACCGCACACGTGTGTCTGCTCATAGTAGCAGATTGCCGATCCGAGCAGGCACCGCAATGTCCCGATCAGCTGCGAGGACGGCCGGAGGTCCCTTAACCAGCTCCGTGCGTCGATCATCGCTCCTTTACTGCTGTCAGCCATGGCAGGCATTAGTAAAGGAGCACCGATAACACTGATCACTGCTATGCTATGGCATAGCATTCAACAGTGTATGCCCCTATGGGCACTAAAAAAGTGGGAAAAAAATTGTAAGAAATAATAAATGTGAATTAACCCCTTCTCAATAAAAAATTTGAATCACCCCCCTTTTCAAAAAAGTTTAAATTAATTTATGTATATATATATATATATATATATATATATATATATAAAATACCTTTCTCTTATAAAAAAAAAAACACCCCTTTTTTCCATTAAGGTTACGTTCACACAGGCGGATCCACTGCGTATTTTATGCTGCAGGTCCGCCATTGAAGGACCGCTACATTGCTGCCTTTAGATGTGCCACTATAAGCAGACACACTGAAGCGATGTGCAAGTCGCCGCACATGCGAGGTGTACTCACACACATCACGGCCGCTCGCCCTGCTCCATGAGCTAGGCCGAGAGCGGCCGCGATATGCGAGTACACCACGCAAGCGCGCCTCGACTCGCACATCACAGTGTGTCTGCTCGTAGCTGCATATTGCCGCTCTGAGCAGGCACATCTACAAGCACCATGTAGCGGTCCTTCAGCAGGGGATCCATAGTGTAAAATACGCTGTTGACCCACTCGTGTGAACGTACCCTTAGGGGGGAAAAAAACATCACATGACATTGAAAAAAGTATCGGTAATTGGCATCGGCGAGTACTTAAGAAAAAGTGTCGGTACTCGTACTCGGTCTCAAAAAAAATGGTTTTGGGACATCCCTAATTTTATATATATATAATGGCTTACTAAGTTTAAAGTCCAAGAGATGCATTTGTATTGCTTTGATGTTTGAGAAATTGTGATGATGCAACAACAATGTGTGAACACAACCTTATGTACAACTGACAAGCAGGTGTTCTGTGCACATCCCTCCAGAGCAGATGCATGCAGAGCGCTGTAGTATCATTTTATATAGGGCAATATAAAGATACACAACCACAAAAGCCACAAAAAAAAAAGACCAAAATAAACTAAAAACAGTCATACGAATGGAGATAGAGCAGTTCCTGGAAACTACAACACCGCAGATCACACAAACAAGTTCTGCAGAAAGTGTTCAGTCCAGAGAGAGTCAATAATATGTTGTCTCTGTCTACATATAGAAGTGCCATGATCAGGGAGATTACATATAATAAAGCCTGCCCTACAGTCATATAAACAACACATCTACATCTCTGCCCTACAGTCATATAAACAACACATCTACATCTCTGCCCTACAGTCATATATAAACAACACATCTACATCTCTGCCCTACAGTCATATAAACAACACATCTACATCCCTGCCCTACAGTCATATAAACAACACATCTACATCCCTGCCCTACAGTCACCTATACAACACATCTACATCCCTGCCCTACAGTCATATAATCAACACATCTACATCCCTGCCCTACAGTCACCTATACAACACATCTACATCCCTGCCCTACAGTCATATAAACAACACATCTACATCCCTGCCCTACAGTCACCTATACAACACATCTACATCCCTGCCCTACAGTCATATAAACAACACATCTACATCCCTGCCCTACAGTCATATAAACAACACATCTACATCCCTGCCCTACAGTCATATAAACAACACATCTACATCCCTGCCCTACAGTCACCTATACAACACATCTACATCCCTGCCCTAGTCATATAAACAACACATCTACATCCCTGCCCTACAGTCACCTATACAACACATCTACATCCCTGCCCTACAGTCATATAAACAACACATCTACATCCCTGCACTACAGTCATATAAATAACACATCTACATCCGTGCCCTACAGTCATATAAACAACACATCTACATCCCTGCCCTACAGTCACCTATACAACAAATCTACATCCCTGCCCTTCAGTCATATAAACAACACATCTACATCCCTGCCCTACAGTCACCTATACAACACATCTACATCCCTGCACTACAGTCATATAAATAACACATCTACATCCGTGCCCTACAGTCATATAAACAACACATCTACATCCCTGCCCTACAGTCATATAAACAACACATCTACATCCCTGCACTACAGTCATATAAACAACACATCTACATCCGTGCCCTACAGTCATATAAACAACACATCTACATCCCTGCCCTACAGTCACCTATACAACACATCTACATCCCTGCCCTACAGTCATATAAACAACACATCTACATCCCTGCCCTACAGTCACCTATACAACACATCTACATCCCTGCCCTACAGTCATATAAACAACACATCTACATCCCTGCCCTACAGTCATATAAACAACACATCTACATCCCTGCCCTACAGTCACCTATACAACACATCTACATCCCTGCCCTACAGTCATATATACAACACATCTACATCCCTGCCCTACAGTCACCTATACAACACATCTACATTCCTGCCCTACAGTCATATAAACAACACATCTACATCCCTGCCCTACAGTCACCTATACAACACATCTACATCCCTGCCCTACAGTCATATAAACAACACATCTACATCCCTGCCCTACAGTCATATAAACAACACATCTACATCCCTGCCCTACAGTCACCTATACAACACATCTACATCCCTGCCCTACAGTCATATAAACAACACATCTACATCCCTGCCCTACAGTCATATAAACAACACATCTACATCCCTGCCCTACAGTCACCTATACAACACATCTACATCCCTGCCCTTCAGTCATATAAACAACACATCTACATCCCTGCCCTACAGTCACCTATACAACACATCTACATCCCTGCCCTACAGTAATATAAACAACACATCTACATCCCTGCCCTACAGTCATATAAACAACACATCTACATCCCTGCCCTACAGTCACCTATACAACACATCTACATCCCTGCCCTACAGTCATATATACAACACATCTACATCCCTGCCCTACCTCAGATACCCACATACCTAGCACTCTGACTGGTTGGGGCCCCTGCAATCAAAGGGGCGAGAACCAGCGCTCAGTGAGGAGCGGGTGCTGCAGCCGGTCCATGCTCCATTCATTCTTATGGGAGCACCGAAAAGACCCGACTACAGCACTCAAGCATCATAGGTGCTCCCACAGAGATGAATCCAGCAAAAAGTCCAAGATGGTCAATAGTTATGCAAGGCCATGTATATTATGGTGTCCTGCAGCAGCTAAGGTGTTTTAGGATGTTCTGCAGCAACTAAGCTGTGTATTATGACATTCTGCAGCAGCTTAGGTAGGTGTGCGTTATGACATTCTACAGAAGCTGAGGTGTGTATTATGACATTCTGCAGCAGCTGAGGTATATATTAATACATTCTGCAGCAGCTGATGTAGGTGTGTATTATAACATTCTGCAGAAGCTGAGGTGTGTATTATGACAATCTGCAGCAGCTGAGGTGGGTATTATGACATTCTGCAGCAGCTGAGGTATATATTAATACATTCTGCAGCAGCTGATGTAGGTGTGTATTATAACATTCTGCAGCAGCTAAGGTGTGTATTATGACATTCTGCAGCAGCTGAGGTGGGTATTATGACATTCTGCAGCAGCTGAGGTGTGTATTATGACATTCTGCAGCAGCTGAGGTGTGTATTATGACATTCTGCAGCAGTTGGGGTGTGTATTATGACATTCTGCAGCAGCTGAGGTGTGTATTATGACATTCTGCAGCAGCTGAGGTGTGTATTATGACATTCTGCAGAAGCTGAGGTGTGTGTTATGACATTCTGCAGCATCTGAGGTGTGTATTATGATGTTTTGCAGCAGTTGGGGTGTGTATTATGAAGCTCTGCAGCAGCTTAGATTTATATTATGTTCTGAGTGATGTGGTCTTGTTGAAGAACCTCTTTTTAAACAGACCAGGAGCTCCGCATGTCAGTCAACTAGGGGTTGGTACAGTAGAATGAACTGTCTACAAGGAGCATGTACTTCTGAAGGAAGTGATAAGCGGCGCCACATGGTGCCACTCACCTCTGTATAAACTGACATCAGTGGTTTATATAACTCACGGCTGATTACAGATAAGAAAGCCACTTACCTTTATAAAGTTGTTCAGGTGACCCAGCTTGCGCATGTTAGAAACTCCATGAAGTTTGGCCACATTTTGTAAAATTTCTCTAAGGTTGTCGCTCGGTTCTGGATGAAAAAAAAATGAGAAAGCAACCACTAGATTACTGGGCTCGTGTTTAACCATTTCAGGGCCAGACAAAGCTTTAAAGAGGTATTCCAGGAAAAAAACATTTTTTTATATCACCTGGCTCCAAAAAGTTAAACAGATTTGTAAATTACTTCTATTAAAAAATCTTAATCCTTATTAAAAAATCTTAATCCTTCCAATAATTATCAGCTGCTGAAGTTGAGTTGTTCTTTTCTGTCTGACAACAGTTCTGACATCTCTGTTTGTCTCGGGAACTGCACAGAGTAGAAGAGGTTTGCTATGGGGATTCGCTTCTACTCTGGACAGTTCCCGAGACACGTGTCATCAGAGAGCACTTAGACAGAAAAGAACAACTCAACTTCAGCAGCTCATAGGTACTGAAAGGATTAAGATTTTTAAACAGAAGTAATTTACTAATCTGTTTAAAAGGGGTATTCCGGTGGAAAACTTTTTTATTTTTTTAATCAACTGGTGCCAGAAAGTTAAACAGATTACTTCTATATAAAAAAAAAAAAAATCTTAATCCTTCCAGTACTTATTAGCTGCTGAATACTACAAAGGAAATTATTTTCTTTTCGGAACACAGAGCTCTCTCCTGACATCATGACCACAGTGCTCTCTGCTGACATCTCTGTCCATTTTAAGAACTGTCCAGAGTAGGAGAAAATCCCCATAGCAAAACATATGCTGCTCTGGACAGTTCCTAAAATGGACAGAGATGTCAGCAGAGAGCACTGTGCTCATGATATCAGCAGAGAGCTCTGTGTTCCAAAAAGAAAATAATTTCCTCCGTAGTATTCAGCAGTTAATAAGTACTGAAAGGATTAAAAAAATTTAATAGAAGTAATTTAAAAATCTGTTCAACTTTCTGGCACCAGTTGATTTAAAAAAAGAAAAAAAAAGTTTTCCACCAGAGTACCCCTTTAAGGGTACATTCACACGTATGCAGATTCGATGCGCAGGATTTTCTGCAGCAGATTTCAATGTAAACTAAATGACTGAGCGCAGCTTCTAATCGGCAGTTACAAATCCTGCGCATCAAATCTGCGCAGGATCCTGTATGTGTAAAAGTACCCTAAAGGGGTACTCCGCCCCTAGAGATTTTATCCCCTAGCGGAGCGCCCCTTTAATGCAGATTGTTTTTGGGTTTTCTGTCAGTAACACAGTATGTACAGTGATCTGGACCCTGTATAGCAGAGATCTCTTATGCAGGAATACATGGCATACGTTACGTCTACAGCATTCCTCACTGATAAGTCAGAATCCCATCAGGGGGATGATTTCAGGGGGGGAGACACCCATCCCTGGGCAGGCATGTCACTTACTCATGGTATGAACAATCGCTCTCTCCCCTCCGTATTGCTACTTGGGTTATGATCCATTCATGATGTAAACTGAGGAGACAGCTCCCCAAACAACAGAACGCATCATTAAAGGAGTAGTCCAGTGCTGAAAAACGTATCCCCTATCCTAAGGATAGGAGATACGTTTCAGATCGCGGGGGGTCCGACCGCTGGGGCCCCCTGCGATCTCCTGTACGGAGCCCTGGCAGCCCACGCCCCCTGACACGCCCCTGGCTGACACGCCCCCTCAATACAACTCCATAGCAGAGCCGGAGCCCATTATCTGGCCAGCGAGCCGGGACCCCATACATGAGATCGCTGGGGGCCCCGCGATCTGAGACTTCTCAGGATAGGGGATACGTTTTTCAGCAGTGGACTACCCCTTTAACGTGTCATAAGAAAAGCAACTACTGTTTAAATCAGGTTATCATGTAAACCAATTTTATATAGCATTTTTTTGGTGATTTTTATTTTAATATTTTCCCATTTTGATATGTATATTTTATAAAAATCCTAAAATCTTGCAGTAAACATTCTGGCCACTAGGTCTAAAACTAAGCTGAGACTTCCTGTTCTGTGGACAGTCCTGGGTCAGCTGACTTCCTGTGCACTCAAGGATGACATCATCCCCTATCAGATCAATCCTGCTAGCGCCCAATTCCTTCCCCTCCCAGCTCTATCTGTATAGTGCTGCAATGTACATGGGATCAGGATATATAGTAGTTATACACTTCCCCTCCAGTTCTCTCTCTATAGGATCAGGAAATATAGTAGTCATACATCTTCCCGCCAGCTCTATCTGTATACTGTTGCTATCTCAATGGGATCAGGTTATATAGTAGTTATACACCTCCCCTCCAGCTCTCTCTCTCTCTATAGGATTAGGAAATATAGTAGTCATACACCCCCCCCCCTCCAGCTCTATCTGTATATTGCTGCTATTTCAATGGGATCAGGTTATATAGTAGTTATACACCTCCCCTACAGGTCTATCTGTATACACCTCCCCTACAGCTCTACCTGTATACACCTCCCCTCCAGCTCTCTCTATAGGATTAGGAAATATAGTAGTCATACACTTCCCCTCCAGCTCTATCTGTATATTGCTGCTATCTCAATGGGATCAGGTTATATAGTAGTTATACACCTCCCCTACAGCTCTATCTGTATACTGCTGCTATCTCAATGGGATCAGGATTTATAGTAGTTATACACCTCCCCTCCAGCTCTATCTTTATACTGCTGCCGCTATATTTATGGGGTCAGGATATATAGCACTTATACACCTCCCATGAGGCTGTTTTCACAAATTGTATTTTTTGCCGCTTCTTGTTTTTTTCTCAGATTTTGTGAATTTTGTGAAAATCATGGCAAGAATCATGCATATTGCGGTAAAATGTCATTTGAACATCGGTTATGAAAAATCTCAAGTGTCAAAAAAAAAGTGTCAAAAATGCAACATGTGAACATAGCCTTAAGTATTTTAACCCTTTCAGGACTTTTCCCATTTTTGCACTTTTGTTTTTTCCTCCTTACCTTTAAAAAAAAATCATAACCTCTCTTTAATTAATTTTGTACCTACAGACCCATATGATGGCTTGGTTATTGGGCCACCAATTGTACTTTGTAATGACATCATTTTACCCCAAAAAATCTATGGTGAAACCCCCCAAAAAATATTTGTGGTACAAAATAAAAAATAAAAAAATAAATGCCATTTTGTAAATTTTGGGGGCTTCCGTTTCTACACAGTACATTTTTCGGTAAAATGACACCTTATCATTATTCTGTAGGTCCATACGATTAAAATGATCCCCTACTTATATAGGTTTGTTTTACCTCTGGTAAAAATCATAACTACATGCATGAAAATTAATACGCTTAAAAATGTCCTCTTCTGTCCCTATAGCTTTAATTTTTCCGCATACAGGACGGTATAAGGGTCATTTTTTGTGCTGTGAACTAAAGTTTTTATCGGTACCATTTTTGTTTTGATGGGATTATTTGATTGCTTTTTATTACTTTTTTTAAAGTACAAAAAGGGACCAAAAATACGCTATTTTGGACATTGACCGTGCAGTTTAATTAATTATATATTTTTACAGTTCGGACATTTCGGCACATGGTGATACCACATATGTTAGTTTTTTTTTATTGTGAAAAGGGCGGGGGTGATTCAAACTTTTATTAGGGAAAAAAAAGGGGGGGCATAACACGCAATACATTGATTGCAGACACTGATCAATGCTATGCCATAGCATAGAATTGATCAGTGTAATCGGTGCTCCACTGCTTCAGCCTGGATCTCAGGCTTGGAACAATCAATCGCCGAACGGACGCCGAGGAGGAAGGTAGGGACCCTCCTTGTGCGTCCTCAGCTGATCGTGAAACGCCCACTCCCATACACTTGCATTGAGGGGGCGTGGCCGTGACACCACAAGTGGGCGTAGCCGTGACATCATGAGCCTCCGACGCTGCAACCGACACTCTTAATGAACGCCGGGTGCAGCAGGGAGATCGTGGGGGTCCCCAGATAGCCTTTGGATAGGGGATAATTTGTCTAGGGGCGGAGTAACTCTTTAAACTATTTGACAATGTTTCAAGTTTGCTTTTAAATTTTTCTTGCTAAGGCAAATCTTACAAAATTTTACCCCGAGTGTAACAATGCAGCACTTTTATATAAGAACCTACACATACGGTAAATACCAGAAGTTATTTGTCATGATTAGAGATGAGCGAACTCACAGTAAATTCGATTCGTCACAAACTTCTCGGCTCGGCAGTTGATGACTTATCCTGCGTAAATTAGTTCAGCTTTCCGGTGCTCCCGTGGGCTGGAATAGGTGGATACAGTCCTAGGAAAGAGTCTCCTGGGACTGTATCCACCTTTTCCAGCCCACCGGAGCACCTGAAAGCTGAACTAATTTATGCAGGAAAAGTCATCAACTGCCGAGCCGAGAAGTTTGTGACGAATCGAATTTACTGTAAGTTCGCTCATCTCTACTACGAAGTGCAAAAATCACAAATCAGACCATAAAGCAAATAAAAAAATAGAATTCTACCACATTGTTAGAAAAAGGCCCTTTGGACAACCAGCGGAAGAGCTTTACTGTGTATGAAGAAGTTTCCTATTTACAGGATGACTCAGGCACAATAAACTTTGCTGAGCTGTCCAAGCAAAGACACTTCAACCATAACCACCTACAGAAGCAAAACCCCCATCCCGCCATCTAGTACTGAGAATGCTTTCACACGCTCTGCACATAAGAGGTTGCAGATTCACCCATAGCCATTTCGAAGAACGTTTTATTAGTCATTCATGCAAATGAGCTGTGACCGCAAAACAAGACCATCGGGGCTACGACTGCCATTCCTGAGGAGGAAACCAGACGGCAGAGAGGACATCCCCTGCGTGCTACCGACTCAATGGAGCGTCAAGGGCTATCAATGGTTAAAGCGAATATTCAATGGTCACCCAAAGGAATCTCTGCCAAGGCTAGGCATCCGGAGTCAAGGTCATTGTCACACACGGAAACCACTTTATTATGGGTATATTGGAAAAAATATATAAAAATTACAGGTATATATATATATTTTTTTTTATAATATATATATATATATATATATATATATATATATATATATATATACATACAGTGATCCCTCAACTTACAATGGCCTCAACATACAATAGTTTCAACATACAATGTTCTTTTCTGGACCATCGTAACTTGAAACCAGACTCAACATACAATGTACAGACAGTCCAGATCTGTGAAATGCGTCACAACTGGAGGAACTGACCAATCAGAATGGGCATTCACTGGTAAATCACCTCTATTACTGAAGTGCATGCACTGACTGGTGTCTGGTAGCGCCCCCTACAGTACAGGGAGGAACTACAAGTTCTCTTCTACTCCTTACCTGTGCCAGGGTTAGCTGCTCCTTTGGACACCAAGTAAGGGCGGCTCCATTTGGGATATGGGTGTACTGTATAGGACCCTGAAGAAGCTCCTGTCCTCTACATAAACCATTGTTTCCCAACCAGGGTGCCTCCAGCTGTTGCAAAACTACAACTCCCAGCATGCCCGGACAGCCAACGGCTGTCCGGGCATGCTGGGAGTTGTAGTTTTGCAACAGCTGGAGGCACCCTGGTTGGGAAACACTGACCTAGACAGTGATTACAGCTCCCAGCAGGTCTTTCTTACTTTTATATGTAAGGATTTGCTTTATCTCTATTAGTTATCTACTTATTTTTCTTTAATCCTCACCTTTTCCTATTTTTGGATGACATTTGGGTGGCTTCAGAACCAATTACCAGGTTTCCATAGAGTTCTGGTCTCAACATACAATGGTTTCAACATACAATGGTCGTCCTGGAACCAATTAATATTGTAACTTAAGGGACCACTGTATATATATATGTATATATATATATATATATATATATACATATATATATATATATATATATAAAGAAGGATTAAGATTTGTTTTTTTAACAGAAGTAATTTACAAATCTGTATAACTTTCTGGCGCCAGTTCATTTGAAAAAAAAATGTGTCCACCGGAGTACCCCTTTAAGCTCCAAAAACCTCCAACAAAAATGGATGGATTAAGGATAAATATAATATTTGTGTTCTCCTCAAAATTGCTACAAGACTCAATCTTTTTACCATTAAAGGGGTATTCCATCAACTGGCTCCATGAAAGTTAAACAGATTTATAAATTACTTCTATTAAAAAATCTTAATCCTTCCAATAATTATCAGCTGCTGACGTTGAGTTGTTCTTTTCTGTCTGGCAACAGTGCTCTCTGCTGACATCTCTGCTTGTCCCGTGAACTGCACAGAGTAGAAGAGGTTTGCTATAGGGATTTGCTTCTACTCTGGACAGTTCTCGAGAAAGGTGTCATCAGAGAGCACTTAGACAGAAAAGAACAACTCAACTTCAGCAGCTCATAAGTACTGAAAGGATTAAGATTTTTTTTTAGAAAAGTAATTTATAAATCTGTTTAACTTTCAGGAGCCAGTTGATATAGAAAAAAAAAAAAGTTTTTTCCTGGATAGCCCCTTTTAGGGTCTGGGGTCCCAGTATTTTTTCATCAAATTGAGTGATATTTATTTTGATACTAAGGGGGCTAAAAAGACTTCAACAACTCAGAGGAAAGACCAGGTCAACAATTCTATTAATTTTCATTCTCAAGGATTTAAAACTTTCCTAGTGAGAAAGTCGGACATTTTAAAGACATCTTGTATATGGAGACCAACAAAGAAAAGGGGAAAGCTCCTCTCATGTGTAATTTGGCACCCTCCATGGCACGTGGAGAGGGGTCCGAGTCCCGTTTCGAGTTGCAAGGTTGTACATCATAGGATCAGGAGAAGTTTAATTAATAGACAGTATGTAGAAAGAGCAGTCGGCACAGTCACTCTTAAACATCCATACTGGGGGTGCACGATTTGGGGAAAATGTGCGATTGCAATTAGGGTGGTAAATATTGCGCTCTCCATATGCGATTACGATATGAAACATATAGTGAAATTCCCCAATTTCATGTCCAACTCCCAGCAAAACGGTAATAACTAAACATTGGGTGTCGGAGGTCCTGTGTACTTCCAGTCAAGGTTAGGCGACTCAGATGTGGGGGCGCCTCAGTGGATCGGGGTCAGTTTCGTGTGGCAAGCACACTTCGTCTAGCCAACGCTAGCGTTGGCTAGACGAAGTGTGCTTGCCGCACGAAACACGAAGCGTTGGCTAGACGAAGTGTGCTTGCCACACGAAACACGAAGCGTTGGCTAGACGAAGTGTGCTTGCCACGCGAAACACGAAGCGTTGGCTAGACGAAGTGTGCTTGCCACACGAAACACGAAGCGTTGGCTAGACGAAGTGTGCTTGCCACACGAAACACGAAGCGTTGGCTAGACGAAGTGTGCTTGCCACGCGAAACACGAAGCGTTGGCTAGACGAAGTGTGCTTGCCACGCGAAACACGAAGCGTTGGCTAGACGAAGTGTGCTTGCCACACGAAACATGAAGCGTTGGCTAGAAAAAGTGTGCTTGCCACACGAAACACGAAGCGTTGACTAGACGAAGTGTGCTTGCCACACGAAACACGAAGCATTGGCTAGACGAAGTGTGCTTGCCACACGAAACTGACACCGTCCCACGGAGGCGCCCCCATATCTCAATCACCTAACCTTGGGCAATAGTGGTGAGTGCGATCTTCTATATTTCATTCTTCCCTCAATCACAATTACCAAAGTAAAGCAAGGAACCCCAACTGGAGAATCACTCCAGTGTACCTATTGCATGGTAACAAAATAGTGGTAACCTAATGGAAAACCTCCGACACCCAACGTTTCGCTATCCCAGCCATCCCGGACGCCCTGGAAGAAGCTGGGATAGCGGAACGTTGGGTGTCCATTAGGTGTATTTCCATTAGGTAACCACTATTTTGCTATCATGCAATAGGTAGACTGGAGTGATCCTCCAGTTGGGGTTCCTTGCTTTACTTTGGTAATTGTGATTAAAGGAAGAATGAAATATAGAAGATCGCACTCACCACTATTGCCCAACGCTAGCGTTGGCTAGACGAAGTGTGCTTGCCACACGAAGCGGACACCGTCCCACGGAGGCACCCCCACATAAAGAAAAGAACCCCAACTGGAGAATCACTCCAGTGTACTTATTGCATGATAGCAAAATAGTGGTTACCTAAATGAAATACACAGGACCTCTCCGACACCCAACGTTTCGCTATCCCAGCTTCTTCTGGAGCATCCGGGATGGCTGGGATAGCGAAACGTTGGCTAGACTAAGTGTGCTTGCCCCATGAAACGGACACCGTCCCACGGAGGCGCCCCCACAACTTAATCACCTGTACCTGCCGTAAATGCTTCAATAAAAAACCTTGGGCAATAGTGGTAAGTGCTATCTTCTATATTTCATTCTTCCTTCAATCACAATTACCAAAGTAAAGCAAGGAACCCCAACTGGAGAATCACTCCAGAGTACCTATTGCATGATAGCAAAATAGTGGTTACCTAATGGAAATACACAGGACCTCCGACACCCAACGTTTTGCTATCCCAGCCATCCCAGACGCCCTGGAAGAAGCTGGGATAGCGAAACGTTGGGTGTCGGAGGTCTTGTGTATTTCCATTCAGTAACCACTATTTTGCATCATGGGCTTTGACATTTCCATTATGGGTTTGTTACACTGTTGGTTACTAGGCTGACAGTGATCACTATAACATAGTATTGATTTGATACTAACTACTTATCCGTATAGCCCTGGGGACCTCCGGCTCTGCACCATGCAGTTCTATCTATGATTGTAATTTTGCACATGGTTAGGTTTTTACTTACTTTTTAAATGTATGTCCACATTGCAGTTATGTCTAATAAAGTTACTTGAATTACACTTGGTCCCTATACGCTCTTTATCTTTGTATTGTATAATTTTCAGTGTAGGAGTGTACTTATGAACAGGCACATATTTTTGTGTATGTAATTAGACTAGACCGTGTAAAGATATGCCAATTTATTAAAGGAAAACAACCATTGTGTTCACCCACACTAAATTCAATACACTGAGTTATAGTGTGGGTTTACCATAGTACGACGAGGGGTCACTGACTAAAATACGTACCTGAGGTCCGGAGATATGTTCCACCAAAGATCCGCAACTATATTCAGTAAATTGAGCTCCGGAGGCATTCTGTGACTCTACATCCTAGTGATGTGGAGTCGCTGGTCACGTGAGCACTCAGTCGGCGCATGCACTCACGTGCCCAGCGAGTTCATGTCACTAGGGAGTGCAGTCACAGACAAAGAATATGAAAACTGAGCCAACGGGGTCCCGCCTATAGCGCGCAGTTTACGGAATCTAGCAGCGGATCGTCGGTGGGACATATCTCGGGATCTACGTATTTTGGCCAGTGACCCCTCATCAGACTCCTGTTCACCCACACTATAACCCAGTGTATTGGGTTTAGTGTGGGTGAACAGGATGATGTTAAATGTTATGATGCCCCCAGTTCACTGCCCCATCATGATAACCCCCCCCCCCCTCCTGCCTTTATTTTTATTATTTTTTAGTTTTCTACCTTGATATCACTCTGTATTTTCTGTTCAGTCTCAGTCAGATTCACAGACTGGGAAGGGGCATTACCCAGCAGGCGTGACATTAACGGAGGCCATACAGGGGAGAACTTCCTCCCTCACTCTGCTACACACAACACAGAGCAGCTCAGTGTGAGATGAGCTATGATTGGCTAAGGCTGCACACATACTCCCTCAGCACTCCAGACTGCAGTTTCTGATTTTGGACTTCTGCCAGGCCAGCAGGAGTCCAAAGTCTGTGCAAGAGATGTGGGAGGAGGGGGGGGGAGGGGTGTAAATGTGCTCTGGACAAGTAGGGAGACACCTAGTGGCAGCTTTTTTTAAACACAAATAAAACAAAGAAAACTTTTTTTTTTAAACAAAGTACATTAGAAAGATTTTTTATTTACCATAAGGAGTTCAGTGGCAAAAATAAGTTTTAATGAGAGTGCCCATTTAAACGTATGCAAATAAATCTGCACATCTGAAGACTGTCTGACTAAGTTTGCACGGTGTAAGAATTTGACAGCATTAGTAAAGCTAGACCACTGTGTCTGACTCTGTACATTATTTAAATTACCGGTATTACATGTCAATGGGTAACTTCATTGCATTATACTGAAAAACTTACTACACTAGCTTTTTTTTTTTTTCTAAATCAACTGATGCCAGAAAGTTAAACAGATTAATAAATTACTTCTACAAAAAAATCTTAATCCTTCCAGTACTTATTAGCTGTTGAATACTACAGAGGAAATTCTTTTCTTTTTGGAACATAGAGCTCTCTGCTGACATCACGAGCACAGTGCTCTCTGCTGACATCTCTGTCCATTTTAGGAACTGTCCAGAGCAGCATATGTTTGCTATGGGGATTTTCTCCTACTCTGGACAGTTCTTAAAATGGACAGAGATGTCAGCAGAGAGCACTGTGTTCCAAAAAGAAAAGAATTTCCTCTGTGGAATTCAGCAGCTAATAAGTACTGGAAAGAATAAGATTTTTTAATAGAAGTCACTTAAAAATCTGTTTAACTTTCTGGCACCAGTTGATTTAAAAAAATAAATAAATAATAATAATTTTCCACCGAAGTACCCCTTTAAAGGGGTATTCCACTCGAAAACATTTTCTTTTAAATCAACTGGTGCCAGAAAGTTAAACAGATTTGTAAATGACTTCTATTTAAAAAATCTTAATCCTTCCAGTACTTATAAGCTGCTGTATACTACAGAGGAAGTTCTTTTCTTTTTGAATTTCTTTTCTGTCTGAGCACAGTGCCCCTCTGTCCATTTTAGGAATTGTCCAGAGTAGGAGCAAATCCCTATAGCAAACCTCATTTGCTTTGGAACAAGTTCAGGAACAGAGGTGTCAGCAGAGAGCACTGTGGTCAGGCAGAAAGGAAATTCAAAAAGAAAAGAATCTTCTCTGTAGTATATACAGCATCTAAAAAGTACTGGAAGGATTGAGATTGTTTTTTTTTTTTTTTTAATAGAAGTAATTTACAAATCTGTTTAATTTTCTGGCACCAGTGGATTTAGAAGACATTTTTTTTTCCAGTGGAGTACCCCTTTAAGTAGATAACCCCTATTTAGTTATATCAGTGTTTTCCAGCTGTTGCAAAACTACAACTCCCAGCATGCTGTCCGAAGGCTGTCCGGGCATGCTGGGTGTTGTAGTTTAGCAAGAACTGTAAATGCACTGTATGGAAAACACTGTGTTATACCAAAAAGCAGGACAAAGAGATATTCTGCACACTGCGCCTTCCTGTGTTTTTAAGTCCTTTCCTTATGGGCCCTTTATTACTATGCAGGCAGCTGCGATACGGGAAGTTGTTTATCCCTGAAGTCATTGAGTGACTGAAATAACTTCAGGACGCTGTCAGAAATATCCTAAGTAACGACACTCACTCCCCGCGTGGGCACAAGCACGCAGGTCACAAGACCATCTCCGGGGGCACTAATCCCTCGCATGCAGCACAATTCATTTACACCGTGTCTTTTCGTGTTGATGTGGTTACGCGGTTAATCGAGACGCTGCAGCTGACGGCAGCCGAACACTTGAACATTGAGGATTCATTATCTTAAAGGGGTATTCCGGGATTATTTTTATTTGACTATGCTACAGGGGCTGTAAAGTTAGTGTAGTTCATAATATAGTGTCTGTACCTGTGTTTTATGGTGATTTCTCATAATTCTTCTGTGATTTTTGCCCTAATGTTTATTTTTAACAGCATAGAAAATGAGGTTTTCCCAGGTTGCAGTGCTGCCTGAGACATTACATCACTAGTCAGGTGATCAGGGGAGCTTGTCTGTGCTTCAATGGGTGGAGCGACCGCTGGGTGGGAGGGAGATCATTCTGCAAGAATTATAGTTTTGCAACAGCTGGAGGCATCCTGGTTAGAAAACACTGGTCTATTGCATGGAAAGGTGTGTTTCAGTGTGTGGGGTGGCTGATGTCTGGGAGGGAGGAAAGTGACCTCACACACTCTTACAAACAAGGAATCGTGGGACTTGTAGTTAAAGGGAACTAACTCCGACAGGGAATAGCCAGTTCACAAAACGATAGCTTCAACGTTATGGTAATCTCACAACATAGCCATTTAGCCCCAAGACAAGCGCAGATCCTTCCTAAGCATGTCCATTACTGTCTGCCAGATACATACTAAAATCACCTAATGGTGGAGAACCCCTTTAAAGCTCAATCCTTGATAATACAAAAAAAAAAATTTAAATATTGCACCCAATTTTTAGGGGCAAAATCTAAAAAAATAAAGATTTTGAACTCAATAGTGGTCTTCAACCTGCGGACCTCCACATGTTGCAAAACTACAACTCCCAGCATGCCCGGACAGCCGTTGGCTGTCCGGGCATGCTGGGAGTTGTAGTTTTGCAACATCTGGAGGTCCGCAGATTGAAGACCACTGCATAGGAGGTAATACTCACGTGTCCCCGCCGCTCCGGACCCGTCACCGCTGCCCTGGATGTCGCTCCATCGCTGTCGCCGTGTCCCTGTCGCTCCGGAACGTCTCTGCTGCCGGCCGGGTATCCTCGCTCTCCGTCGCCGCCATCACGTCGTTACGCACGCCGACGCACGTACCCGACGACGTGATGGCGAGGAAGGAGAGCGCCGGCCATACAGGGGATCCCTGAATGGAGAAGACACCGAGGAGGCAGGTAAGGTCCCCCCCGGTGTCCTGTAAGCACTAACCCGGCTATTCAGTCGGGCTGTTCGGGACCGCCGCGGTGAAATTGCGCCTGACTGAACAGCCGGGTTAGTGTCACTTTCCCTTCAGACGCGGCGGTCAGCTTTGCTCGCCGCGTCTGAAGGGTTAATAGAGGACGTCACCACGATCGGTGATGTCCTGTATTAGCCGTGGGTGCCGGCCGTTGATGGCCGCAGGGACCGCCGCAATAGGGGTGTATTCACTGTATAAGACGCACCGACTTTTTCCCACCAGTTTTGGGGAAGAAAAAGTGCGTCTTATACGGCGAAAAATACGGTGTATATATATATATATATATATATATATATATATATATATATATATTATTTATTTTAAAAAATGGTTAATAAAAAAATGGTTAATTTGAAAAAAAAAAAAAAGAAATAGGATAAAAATTTCATGAAAAAATAAATAAACCAGCAAACATATTTGATCTTGAGCTGACATCAGACAATGTATGGCCGCAGGCATTCCCCTCCAGCCATAAGATGAGAAGGCTTTACGTTTTCCGTACGTTGTGTCACAGTCATGAACACATCACTATGACAACCAACGACGCAGGATCTCCACCAGTTTTGTTTGACAACGGTCGGAAACATTTTCATCCTACAATAGATTGATGTTCAGTGGATCAGACAAAATGAATGGAGGGCAAACACTGGAGTTTGTAAAGGCGGAGGTGGCGCGGCTGTACCCGTTGAGGCTGATGGCATTATCGGGCAGTGTTTCCCAACCAGTATGCCCGCAGCTGTTGCAAAACTACAACTCCCAGCATGCCCGAACATGGCTGTCCGGGCATGCTGGGAGTTGTAGTTTCGCAACAGCTGGAGGCACACTGGTTGGGAAACACTGGGCTATAGAGTCAATCTCGACACTTGGACTAAATATATATGCCAGTGTTTTCCAAACGGTGTGCCTCCAGCTGTTGCGAAACTACAACTCCCAGCATGCCCGGACAGCCATGTCCGGGCATGCTGGGAGTTGTAGTTTTGCAACAGCTGCGGGCATACTCGTTGGGAAACACTACCCGATAATGCCATCAGCCTCAACGGGTACAGCCGCGCCACCTCCGCCTTTACAAACTCCAGCTAAACTAAACTTTAGCTAAACTAAAACTTTCAGCATGCCCACACGGGCAAAGGCTGTCCAGGCGTGCTAGGAGTTGTAGTTTTGAAACAGCTGGAGGCACACTGGTTGGGAAACACTGGGATAGAGGAAAATTATCTGATCGGTGAGGGTCCCAGCAGTCTCCACAATTCCTAGACCAGAGGTCAAATATCCCCCGCGCATGCACATAGTGAACTGAATGCTGGCCAAGCATGCGCACGACCGCTCCATCCAATCGAGGGACAACGGACCTCCATTCTCAGGACTGGTGAGGGTCCCTGCATTTGGACTCCCATCGATCAGCTATTTATCCTCTATCCTGTGTATTAGGAATAATTGTTAAAGAAGTTTAGTGGTAAGAATATTGTCTGATTGTGGGGGGGGAACGACCGCTGGAACCCCTCGCGATCTTCCGGCTCAACGCTGCTAGAGTGCATTTCGCACCCAGTAGGTCAGCTGGTACAAAAACAACCCCTCCATTCATCTCTATAGAAGAGTAGGAGATACAAGAACGCCATATAAATGAATGGAGGGGGCGTTTGTACCAGCTGACCTGCTGTGTGCGAAACGTCACACACAGCAGCTCAGCCGGGGGCCGAGTTGTGGCCCCCGTACGGGAGTTCGCGGTGGATGCCATCGGTCGGACCCACTGCGGTCAGACATTTATCCCCTATCCTGCACATAGGGGATACATTTCTTACCACTGGACAGCATCTTTAATTTAGGGATAATTCCTTTAAAGGGGTACTCCGGTGGAAAATATATATATTTTTTTTTTATCAAACCGATTTGTAAATGACTTCTATTAAAAAATCTTTACCCTTCCAGTACTTTTTAGCAGCTGTATGCTACAGAGGAAATTCTTTTCTTTTTTGTCTTGTCCATAGTGCTCTCTGCTGACACCTCTGTCCATATCAGGAACTGTCCAGAGCGGCATAGGTTTGCTATGGGGATTTTCTCCTGCTCTGGACAGTTCCTGACACGGACAGAGGTGTCAGCAGAGAGCACTGTGAACAAGACAAAAAATGTATTAAAAAAGAAAATAATTTCCTCTGTAGCATACAGCAGCTAAAAAGTACTGGAAGGGTAAAGATTTTTAATAGAAGTAATTTACAAATCTGTTTAACTTTCTGGCACCAGAAAAAAAAAAAAATTACACCGGAGTACCCCTTTAAGTGCTTGTCAGAAAGAATTTTCCTGTGGCCCTGTGACTTTGTGGGTAAACAGTAAATGCTAAATTTGGAAAACCTTAACAAAAATGGTGGCGTGGTTATTTGCTGCATAAGGGACCATCCAGAGTCTGGAGTCCTATTGTTTTCACTGGGATTCTGCTGCTCTGTGCACATTGTAAAATTTCCACTGAAACAGGTTTATTGTTTTGACGGAATTCTGCAACAAAATCCCATTTCTTCAATGGGAGTTTTTTTTTCCTGACCTATTTCAATGGTTAAAGGGGTTCTCCACTGCCTTGCCTTCAGGAGCTCCGCTCGCAGGGTCCGGAAGTTTATTACTCCGAAAGCTGTGTGCGGGCTTCCGTGTTCAAGGCCGCCCCCTCAACGAAAGTCTATGGGAAGGGGGCGCGACCGCTGTCACGCCCCCTTCCCATAGACTTTCGTTGAGGGGGCGGGCGTGACGTCAAGAGGGGGTGGGTGTGACTTCATGAGGGGGCGGGCGTGACATCACCAGGGGGCGGCCTCGAACACGGAAGCCCGCACACAGCGTTCGGAGTAATAAACTTTCAGACGCTGCGAGCGGAGCTCCGGAAGGCAGGGCAGTGGAGAACCCCCTTTAATATAACGTAAAATAAGCGCCTATTCTAGACGGCAATGGTTGCAGAATGTGCAAGTGGGATTCTGCTCGGGATAACTCAGAGCGGACTTTCCATAGTGTGAACGAGCCTTTATGGCTTCATCTCATCTGCCTGGCAATTGCTTCATGTGGTCTGACCCCTTGAACTTCCATAAACCTTTTATCTAAAAAAAAAAAGCTTTGAAAAAGGTTAAAGGGGTACCCTGTTGCTAGACCTCTGTAATCAGACATCTGATAAGATGGTCTGGCCTCTGGGACCCCCTGTGATCTCCGTGCAGACACCCGGAATACTGAACATAATGCTCAGAACGCAGGGTTCGGGAGGCCGTTGTTTATTTATTCATGTCTGTCACGCTGCTCTCACATAGACATGAATAGAAGGGGTGTGGCGGGATGTCACAGGTCACGACCATGGCCTTCCACACCTAGCATTCTAAACATAATCAGAGATCCTAACGAGGAGACCCACGCGATCAGACAGCTTATCCCCCTCTTCTTTGGATAGGGGATAAGATGTCTAGCAACGGAGTACACCTTTAAAGGATAGGGAAAAATGTACTTATTCCCTATCCACAGGGGGATAAGTAGCTCCAGCGGCCAGACCCCCCCACGGGACCCAGCGCTCAATGAGGAGCCCATGCTGCAGCCGGCATGCACTCCATCCGGTAAACAACGCATGCTCCCCACCGAGAGCTGGGATCCTGTCCTGGAGATCGCGGGGGGGCCTCAGCGGTCGGACACCCCACCACCACACGACCTGCTACTTATCCCCTACCCTGTGGATAGGGGATACGTACATTTACGCTGATGTACTCCTTTAAGTAAACTTCTAGACACCCGGCTTCTAAGATGTAACCTGTTACTAATGAATTAAAGTGACTTTTCTTGTGCTGTTCAAAATTTGGGTAGCAGACGCTCATCATACTTCAGGAATAGATGGTAACAGATTGTACGCTCTCCGTTGCCTAGCTGCAGGCTGGCACTGCCATATGTAGTATCACAGTGTGTATGTGCCGCCATATTTCATTCATTTCCATGAGACAAGCAGACAGTTCATTGAGAGCTTCTGCTCCATATCACACAGTGATACAGCAGATGTACCGTATTTTTCGCCGTATAAGATGCACTTTTTCTTCCCCAAAAATGGGGTGGAAAAGTCGGTGCGTCTTATACGGCGAATACACCCCTCTCGCGGCGGTCCCTGCGGCCATCAATGGCCGGGACCCGCGGCTAATACAGGACATCACCGATCGCGGTGATGCCCTGTATTAACCCTTCAGATGCGGCAATCAAAGCTGACCACCGCGTCTGAAGGGAAAGTGACACTAACCCGGCTCTTCAGTCGGGCTGTTCGGGACCGCCGTGATTTCACCTCAGCGGTCCCGAACAGCCCGACTGAATAGCCGGGTTAGTGCTTATAGGACAACGGGAGGGACCTTACCTGCCTCCTCTGTGTCTTCTCCGTTCAGGGATCCCCTGTATGGCCGGTGCTCTCCTTCCACGTCGTCGCGTACGTGCGTCGGCGTGCGTAACGACGTGATGACGGCGACGGAGAGCGAGGATACCCGCCCGGCAGCAGAGATGTTCAGCAGCAGGCCGGCAGCAGAGCGACGGGGACACGGTGACAGCGATGGAGCGACATCCAGGGCAGCAGTGACGGGTCCGGAGCGGCGGGGACACGCGAGTATTACCTCCTATGCAGTGGTCTTCAATCTGCGGACCTCCAGATGTTGCAAAACTACAACTCCCAGCATGCCCGGACAGCCAACGGCTGTCCGGGCATGCTGGGAGTTGTAGTTTTGCAACATCTGGAGGTCCGCAGATTGAAGACCACTATTTGGTTCAAAATCTTAAATTTTTTAGATTTTGCACCTAAAAATAGGGTGCGTTTTATACGCCAATGCGTCCCATAGGGCGAAAAATACGGTAGGTGAAAAAAAATAACTAAAATAAAATAATAAATCATGAAAGCATCTGGGGCCCCCACCATTAACATGAACCAGGGGCCACAGGTCCCTGTTACCAGCCAGAGAGTCCGCCACCTGTGTGCAGTCACTCATAGCAGAAATGAATGGGACTAGTCACGTGCGTCCCGAAGTCATATTTCCTTTCATCTGTCCCTGCTTTATGCTATTATACATATGATCCTACAGATCAGTAAAGGGATGAGGACAGATACAAAGAAGCATCACTGCAGGGGCTGTAAAGTTAGTGTAGTTCATAATATAGTGTCTGTACCTGTGTTTCATGGTGATCTCTGAATTCTTATGTGATTTTTGCCCCAATGTTTATTTTTAGGAGCATACAAAATGACTGTCTCAGGTTTTCCCAGGTTGCATTGTGGCCCGAGACATTACATCACTAGTCGGGTGTTCTGAGGGAGCCTGTCTGTGCTCCAATGGGTGGAGCGATCGCTGGGTAAGAGGGAGATCATTCGGAAAGAATTGTAGTTTTGCAACAGCTGGAGGCACACCGGCTTTTTGTGAACTGGTATTTCCTGTTGGAGATTTATTTTTTACCTACAAATGCCATAATTCCATTTTCCTCCCTCCCACACATTAGCCACCCCACCCATTGAAACATAAATGAGCTGCATCCATTCAAAAGACCTGTGGTTTTCAATCAGGGTGCCTACAGCTGTTGCATAAGTGGCAGATTGATCTCTCTCCCACCAAGCGACCCCTCCACCCATTGAAGCAGACAGGCTCCCTGTCATCAGCTGACTAGTGAGTCAGGTCTCGGCCGCATTGCAAGCTGGGAAAAATCTGAGACAACAGTCATTTTGTATGCTGTTAAAAATAAATATTGGGGTGAAAATCACAGAAGAATCGTGAGAAAACCGTCAAACACAGGTACAGACACTATATTATGTACTACACTAACTTTACAGCCCCTGTAGCATAGTCAAATAAAAAAATTCGTGGAATACCCCTTTAAATTAGGACAGTGTTTCCCAACCAGGGAGCCTCTAGCTATTGTTACTCTACAACTTCCAGCATGTCCAGACAGCCTTTTGGATGTTGTAGTTTGGCAACCACTGGAGGCCCCTTGGTTGGGAAACAATGTCTTAGCATTTGAGTTTCGGTGACGGCCCAGTCCCAGACCATTTGTGCCATGGTGCCTATGGTGCATATTGACAAATTGCATGTCATGATTCTATTTAGATATATGGTGCAGTCCTAATGTAGACATCCTGTGACTCCATGTGAGGTGGTGATACCTCAGCTTGGCATTACCTGTGCCGAGAACTGGGGAGGATGCAAAATAAAAAACAACTTGAAATCTGCAACATTAGTGAATGTATTCTAGTCTTACCTCGGCTGAGATCTATAGGGACGTTCTCCTCCCCACTGTCATTCCGACCTAAAAAACATAATCACAATAAGTTACTGACTGCTCTATATAAGCAGCACACATGCATAAGAGCCGAATACATGCTATACACAGAGAGGCAGAAGCTTATTCATATACAGGGCACTGCGTTATTCTATTAAAGGGGTACAACAGCGGAAATTTTTTATTTTATTTGAATAGTACCAGAAAGTAACAGATTTGTAAATCACTTCAATTAAAAAGTCTTAATCCTTACAGTACTTATTAGCGGCTCTACACTACAGAGGAAGTTATTTTCTTTCTGGAGTTCTTTTCAGTCTGACCACAGTGCTCTCTGCTGACACCTCTGTCCGTGTCAGGAACTGTCCAGAGTAGAATCAAACCCCCATAGCAAACCTATCCTGCTCTGGATAGTTCCTGACACGGACAAAGGTGTCAGCAGAGAGCACTGTGGTCAGACTGAAAAGAAATAAAAATTAAAAAAAGAACTTCCTCTGTATACAGCAGCCGATAAGTACTGGAAGGATTAAGATTTTTTTAATCTGTTTAACTTTCTGGCACCAGTTGATTTAAAAAAAAATGGTTTTCCACTGGAGTACCCCTTTAACCCCTTGGGGAGGGAGCCCATTATGACCCTAAGGACGGGAGCATTTTTTGCAAATCTGACCACTGTCACTTTAAGCATTAATAACTCTGGAATGCTTTTACTTATAAATTTGATTCCGAGATTGTTTTTTCGTGACATATTCTACTTTATGTTAGTGGTAAATTTCCGGCGATACGTGCATCCTTTCTTGGTGAAAAATTCAAAAATTTCATGAAAAATTAGAAAATTTAGCATTTTTCTAACTTTGAAGCTCCCTGCTTATAAGGAATATGGATATTCCAAATAAATTATATATTGATTCACATAAACAATATGTCTACTTTATGTTTGCATCATAAAATTGATGAGTTTTTACTTTTGGAAGACACCAGAGGGATTAAAAGTTCAGCAACAATTTCCCAATTTTTGGCAAAATTTTCAAAATCGGAATTTTTCAGGGACCAGTTCAGGTTTGAAGTGGATTTGAAGGGTCTTCTGGTTAGAAATACCCCATAAATGACCCCATTATAAAAACTGCACCCCTCAAAGTATTCAAAATGACATTCAGTCAGTGTGTTAACCCTTTAGGTGTTTCACAGAAATAGCAGCAAAGTGAAGGAGAAATTTCAAAATCTTCATTTTTTTACACTCGCATGTTCTTGAATTTTTACAAGGGATAAAAAGAACAAAATCCTCTCAAAATTTGTAACCCAATTTCTCTTGAGTAAGAAAATACCTCATATGTGTATGTCAAGTGTTCGGCGGGCGCAGTAGAGGGCTCAGAAGCGAAGGAGCAACAATGGGATTTAGGAGAGTGAGTTTTTCTGAAATGGTTTTTGGGGGGCATGTCCAATTTAGGAAGCCCCTATGGTGCCAGGACAGCAAAAAAAAACACATCGCACACTATTATGGAAACGACACCCCTCAAGGAACGTAACAAGGGGTACGGTGAGCCTTAACACCCCACAGGTGTTTGACAACTTTTTGTTAAAGTCGGATGTGTAAATGAAAAAAAAAAAATTTCCACTAAAATTCTGGTTTTTCCCCAAATTTTACTTTTTTACAAAGGCTAATAGGAGAAAATGCCCCCGAAAATTTGTAACCTCATTTCTTCTGAGTATGGAAATACCCCATGTTTGGACGTCAAGTGCACTGCGAGCGAACTACAATGCTCAGAAGAGAAGGAGCACCATTGAGCTTTTAGAGAGATAATTTGTTTGGAATGGAAGTCGGGGTCCATGTGCATTTACAAAGCCCCCCGTGGTGCCAGAACAGTGGACCCCCCCACATGTGACCCCATTTTGGAAACTACACCCCTCACGGAATGTAATAAGGGGTACAGTGAGCATTTACACCCTACTGGCGTTTGACAGATCTTTGGAACAGTGGGTTGTGCAAACAAAAAAATAGCATTTTTCATTTTCACGTACCACTGTTCCAAAAATCTGTCAGACACCTGTGGGGCGTAAATGCTCACTGTACCCCTTATTACGTGAGGGGTGTAGTTTCCAAAATGGGGTCACATGTGGGTATTTTTTGGGGTTTATGTCAGAACCGCTGTAAAATCAGCCACCCCTGTGCAAATCACCAATTTAGGCCTCAAATGTACATGGTGCGCTCTCACTCCTGAGCCTTGTTGTGCGTCCGCAGAGCATTTTGCGCCCACATATGGGGTATTTCTGTACTCAGGAGAAATTGCGTTACAAATTTTGGGGGTCTTTTTTTCCTTTTACCTCTTGTGAAAATAAAAAGTAAAGGGCAGCACCAGCATGTTAGTGTAAAATTTTTTTTTTTTACACTAACAGGCTGGTGTAGACCCCAACTTTTCCTTTTCATAAGGGGTAAAAGGAGAAAAAGCCCCCCAAAATTTGTAGTGCAATTTCTCCCGAGTACGGAGATACCCCATATGTGGCACTAAACTGTTTCCTTGAAATACGACAGGGCTCCAAAGTGAGAGAGCTCCATGCGCATTTGAGGACTAAATTAGGGATTGCACAGGGGTGGACATAGGGGTATTCTACGCCAGTGATTCCCAAACAGGGTGCCTCCAGCTGTTGCTAAACTCCCAGCATGCCTGGACAGTCAGTGGCTGACCGGAAATGCTGTGAGTTGTTATTTTGCAACAGCTGGAGGCTCCGTTTTGGAAACACTGCCGTACAATACGTTTTTCATTTTTATTGGGGGGGGGGGACAGTGTAAGGGGGTGTTTATGTAGTGTTTTACTCTTTATTAGGTGTTAGTGTAGTGTAGTGTAGTGTTTTTAGGGTACATTCGCACTGGCGGGTTACGGTGAGGGTACCGCTAGGAGTTTGAGCTGCGGCGAAAATTTGCCGCAGCTCATACTTGAAGCAGGAAACTTGCTGTAAACCCGCCCGTGTGAATGTACCCTGTACTTTCTCATGGGGGGGGGGGGGGGAACCTCCAGATGTTTCAAAACTACAACTCCCAGCATGCACGGTCTGTCAGTACATGCTGGGAGTTGTAGTTTTGCAACAGCTGGAGGCACACTGGTTGGAAAACCTTCAGTTAGGTTCTGTTACCTAACTCAGTATTTTCCAATCAGTGAGCCTCCAGCTGTTGCAAAACTACAACTCCCAGCATGCACGGACTGTCAGTACATGCTGGGAGTTGTAGTTTTAAAACAGCTGGAGGCACACTGGTTGGAAAACCTTCAGTTAGGTTCTGTTACCTAACTCAGTATTTTCCAACCAGTGTGCCTCCAGCTGTTGCAAAACTACAATTCCCAGCATGACTGATCACAGAAGGGCATGCTGGGAGATGTAGTTATGCAACAGCTAGAGGTACGCAACTACAACTCCCAGCATGCCGAGACAGCTGTTTTCTGTGTGGGCATGCTGGAATTTGTAGTTTTGCAACATCTGGAGTGCTACAATTTAGAGACCACTGAACAGTGATCTCCAAACTGTGGACCTCCAGATGTTGCAAAACTACAACTCCCAGCATGCCCAGACAGCAAACAGCTGTGTGGGCATGCTAGGAGTTGTAGTTTTGCAAGATCTAGAGGGCAGTATAGAGATCACTAAACTGCAGACCTCCAGCTGTTGCAAAACTACAAATTCCAGCATGCCCACACAGCAAACAGCTGCCTGGGCATGCTGGGAGTTGTAGTTTTGCAACATCTGGAGGGCTACAGTCTAGAGACTACTATAGTGGTCTCAGACTGTAGCCCTCTAGATGTTGCTAGGCATCCGGGAGCCGTCCTCTTCTGCCGCACGACGCCGCAGATCTCCGTCGCCGCTCCGCCGATCCCCGCCGCTCCGCTGCCTCCGGAGGGGTAAGTGGACGTCGGCGCCCGGTCCTCTTCGTTTTCCCCATTCTGCCCCGCCTATTGTGGGAGGGCAGGACGGGGAAAACGAAAGTAAACCCCTCCCCTCCGCCCCTGATCTGCTATTGGTGGTCGCGTCTAGACCACCAATAGCAGAGATAGGAGGGGTGGCACCCGTGCCACCTCACTCCTATCGCTACAGGGGGATCGTGGGTGTCTTAGACACCCGCGATCCCCCTTCTATTCCGGGTCACCGGGTCACCATAGACCCGTAATGACCCGGAATCTGCGCAAATCGCAAGTGTGAATTCACTTGCGATTTGCGCCGATCGCCGACATGGGGGGGTCTAATGACCCCCCTGGGCATTTGCACGTGGTGCCTGCTGATAGATATCAGCAGTCACCCTGGCCCGGTCCCCGCCCCGTATGCATACGCCCTTCGTCCCCAACAGGTTAAAATGTACCTGTCGTCAACGAAAACTTTATATATAATGTAGATAATACCATTATATGTATATTTGTAATATATATTGGTTAAAAATTGTGTATATTTTTGGGTGAAAAAGTGCTGTCCATGCAGCTATTGTCTGTGTGTCTCTATGAGGAGTCCAAATACAGGAAGTGAGGGCGGGACATGCAGGGCTCTGTGCAGACTCCTGATGCATGAGCCGGGAGCAGGTTATAGAGCCTCAATGCACAGAGCCCTGCTTGTCCTCAGTGTACAGAGCCCTGCTTGTCCTCAGTGTACAGAGCCCTGCTTGTCCTCAGTGTACAGAGCCCTGCTTGTCCTCAGTGTACAGAGCCCTGCCTGTCCTCAGTGTACAGAGCTTGTCCTCAGTGTACAGAGCCCTGCCTGTCCTCAGTGTACAGAGCCCTGTCCTCAGTGTACAGAGCCCTGCCTGTCCTCAGTGTACAGAGCCCTGTCCTCAGTGTACAGAGCCCTGTCCTCAGTGTACAGAGCCCCGCCTGTCCTCAGTGTACAGAGCCCCGCCTGTCCTCAGTGTACAGAGCCCCGCCTGTCCTCAGTGTACAGAGCCCCGCCTGTCCTCAGTGTACAGAGCCCCGCCTGTCCTCAGTGTACAGAGCCCCGCCTGTCCTCAGTGTACAGAGCCCCGCCTGTCCTCAGTGTACAGAGCCCCGCCTGTCCTCAGTGTACAGAGCCCCGCCTGTCCTCAGTGTACAGAGCCCCGCCTGTCCTCAGTGTACAGAGCCCCGCCTGTCCTCAGTGTACAGAGCCCCGCCTGTCCTCAGTGTACAGAGCCCCGCCTGTCCTCAGTGTACAGAGCCCCGCCTGTCCTCAGTGTACAGAGCCCCGCCTGTCCTCAGTGTACAGAGCCCCGCCTGTCCTCAGTGTACAGAGCCCCGCCTGTCCTCAGTGTACAGAGCCCCGCCTGTCCTCAGTGTACAGAGCCCCGCCTGTCCTCAGTGTACAGAGCCCCGCCTGTCCTCAGTGTACAGAGCCCCGCCTGTCCTCAGTGTACAGAGCCCCGCCTGTCCTCAGTGTACAGAGCCCCGCCTGTCCTCAGTGTACAGAGCCCCGCCTGTCCTCAGTGTACAGAGCCCCGCCTGTCCTCAGTGTACAGAGCCCCGCCTGTCCTCAGTGTACAGAGCCCCGCCTGTCCTCAGTGTACAGAGCCCCGCCTGTCCTCAGTGTACAGAGCCCCGCCTGTCCTCAGTGTACAGAGCCCCGCCTGTCCTCAGTGTACAGAGCCCCGCCTGTCCTCAGTGTACAGAGCCCCGCCTGTCCTCAGTGTACAGAGCCCCGCCTGTCCTCAGTGTACAGAGCCCCGCCTGTCCTCAGTGTACAGAGCCCCGCCTGTCCTCAGTGTACAGAGCCCCGCCTGTCCTCAGTGTACAGAGCCCCGCCTGTCCTCAGTGTACAGAGCCCCGCCTGTCCTCAGTGTACAGAGCCCCGCCTGTCCTCAGTGTACAGAGCCCCGCCTGTCCTCAGTGTACAGAGCCCCGCCTGTCCTCAGTGTACAGAGCCCCGCCTGTCCTCAGTGTACAGAGCCCCGCCTGTCCTCAGTGTACAGAGCCCCGCCTGTCCTCAGTGTACAGAGCCCCGCCTGTCCTCAGTGTACAGAGCCCCGCCTGTCCTCAGTGTACAGAGCCCCGCCTGTCCTCAGTGTACAGAGCCCCGCCTGTCCTCAGTGTACAGAGCCCCGCCTGTCCTCAGTGTACAGAGCCCCGCCTGTCCTCAGTGTACAGAGCCCCGCCTGTCCTCAGTGTACAGAGCCCCGCCTGTCCTCAGTGTACAGAGCCCCGCCTGTCCTCAGTGTACAGAGCCCCGCCTGTCCTCAGTGTACAGAGCCCTGCTTGTCCTCAGTGTACAGAGCCCTGCTTGTCCTCAGTGTACAGAGCCCTGCTTGTCCTCAGTGTACAGAGAGACACACAAGCAATACAAAAATATACACATTTTTGAACCAATGTTTATTGCAAATAAGTTTTTGTTGACGACAGGTACACTTTAAAGGGTAGCTCCCACCATCCTCTTTTTTTTTTTTTTCTGTCCCTGCCTATTGCCCATCTATCCCTAACCCCCTCCCTGCCTTTATTTTTTTTTTTTATTATCTTAAAAATGGCATTTTGTCTGCCTGGTAGTGTGCTCACTACCAGGCAGACTTCCCCAGCAGGCACCACGTCACTGATGCCTGCTGGGGGCCGAGTTCCGCCCATAGTTCTCAGGACAGGGTGCCTCCAGCTGTTTCACCACCACAACTCCCAGCATGCCCTGACATCTATTTGCTGTCAGGGCATGCTGGGAGTTGTAGTGGGGAAACAACTGGAGGCACCCTGTGTTGGAAGACCCCCCCCCCCTCCTCACCTGTGCCGGACCATGAGCGGGGGTCCGTAGCAAGCAACAAGTGTATGCCCGGCTTCCTGTCATGCCCGTACACTCTGGAAACTGTCTCTATGTTTCTGGAGGATTGAAAGTCCTCCAGAACCATAGAGAGAGTTACCAGAGTGTAGGAGCATGACAGGAAGCCGGGCATACACTTGTTGCTCCATATAACGCGCTCCCCCCGGCAATGACAGGAGCAGTGAGGAGGCGGCGTATCCCCACTGGAGCCGGGGCTGTAAGCAGAGGTAAGAGCCATGTTCCTCCCTGCTGCAGGGAGAATATGCAGCAGGGAGGCGGCCAGTGTGAGAGTCCAGGGAGCCAATGCGCAGCCCTGGATTTCACTGTGCTCGCTCTCGCCTGTTTGATTGACAGGCGGGAGCGAGCACCGCAGTGACTAGAATTTCGACTCATTTGCCAGGCTCAAATGAGTCGAAATTCTGTAGTGACGTCACTGCCGAATGCATTCGGCCACTAGGAGGGCGACCCCTAGTGGCCGAATTTAAAAGTGATTTTAAACTGGTTTAAAATCACTTTTTTTAATTAAACTATATTAGAGATATGTTGTAGCACTTAAGTACTACAACATATCAATTTTTTTATTTCATGACAGTGCCCATTTAAGGTATTGTTAGAGGTTTACAGGTAGGGGTGAAGTTACCTCCAGGGACAGACAATGGTCAGCATCAGGATGTTGTGTGCAGCAGCATAGGCCTCAAAGCAACAGATATATGTATGACTTAGCGGAAATTATTTTAGAGGACTGGTCTGGAGTCTGATTAAATTTAAAGGAGAATTCTCACACAGGAAAATGTATCCCCTATTCAAAGGATTGAGTTTAAAGGGGTATTCAAGGGGAAAAAAATATATATTTTTATATATCAACTAGCTCCAGAAAGTTAAACAGATTTGTAAATTACTTCTATTAAAAAATCTTAATCTTTCCAATAATTATCAGCTGCTGAAGTTGAGTTTTATTTTCTGTCTGGCAACAGTGCTCTCTGCTGACATCTCTGCTTGTCTCGGGAACTGCACAGAGTAGAAGAGGTTTGTATTGGGGATTTGCTTCTACTCTGGACAGTTCCCGAGACACGTGTCATCAGAGAGCACTTAGACAAAAAAGAACAACTCAACTTCAGCAGATTATAAGTACTGAAAGGATTAAGCTTTTTAAATAGAAGTAATTTACAAATCTGTTTAACTTTCTGGAGCCAGTTGATGTATAAAGAAAAGTTTTTTTCCTGGAATACCCCTTTAAGTGTGTGATCACAGGGGTCTGACTGCTGGGACCCCCGTGATCTCCTGTACAGCACTCCGGCTCTCCTCGTGCAAGGAGCGGGTCGGCACACGCCCTCCATTTGTCTCTATAGCCGGAGATACATGAGTACAGCGCTCCTTTAGATAGGGGATACATTTTCCTATGTGGGACTTCTCCTTTAAAGGGGTACACCACGGCCCCAGGGTTCGGAACATTTAGTTCCGAGCGCTGGGTGCGGGCGGCAGGAAGTCACGGCCACGCCCCTCATGACATCATACCACGCCCCCTCAATGCAAGAGTATGGGAGGGGCGTGGCCGTGACATCACGACCCCCGCAGCCCGCACCCAGCCTTCGGAACTGAATGTTCCGAACGCTGGGGCAGTGGAGTACCCCTTTAAGGGTTTGGGCCGGGGCTCATTTATTTTAGCAGTCTGATTATTTTGGAGGCTGTGTAAGTATCGGGGTCTAAACAAGTCTAAGGATCTGATCTGGGATCTAAAGGAGGCTGATCTGGAGTATGAATGAATTTAAAGTCGTCCAGCGGTAATAAACTTATCCCCGATCCACAGTATAGGGGATAAGTGTCTGATCGCGGGGGGTCCGACCGCTGAAAGCCCCCTGTGATCTTCTGTACAGAGGCCTGGCTCTGCACTCAGTTAAAGGGGTACTCCACTGGAAAACATTTTTTTTTTTTTTTTTTTTAAATAAACTTTACAAATTACACTTTAACACACATTTTTCAAATCACTACTGAGGAAGGGGTCTAGTTGCAGTACCCTGAAATGCGTCTAGGCTTAAGACTTTGTCTGAGCACCACAAAGACGCACTGCCTATTCAGAAGCCGACTTAACAATTCAAATCAGCAGCCTACAGACCTGCTGTTCTAGCCGGGATTTTCATCCACCTGGCGCATTGATCTGCCTTCTATTCTGCCACCACCGCGAGCATTTTCACCAGAGTAAGCCAGCGAGGGTCCGTCATTATAACAGCCGCACGCCGCAGCTACGGACCTCTGGCGTGGGAGCCTTCTGCCAAAGCACCGCTCCCAAACTAAGTTTAAAACAACGCTCTGCAGCTAAACCTCCGCTTGCAAAGTACAACTGCTACTCCAATCATCCTCGGCCCGTCGCAGCACGGGACCAGCGGACACGGTGAGCATTATTTATCTCCGTAGAGACTACAGGCAGTCTAGTCAATTCATAAAAGGACTTTTAACCAGATATCCAATTGCCGGTACACCAGATATATTTAAAGGGGTAGTCCAGTGGTGAAAAACGTATCCCCTATCCTAAGGATAGGGGATAAGTTTGAGATCGCTGGGGGTCCGACCGCTGGGGCCCCCTGGGATCTCTCTGTACGGGGGCCAGGCTCTCCGGCCAGATAGTGGGTGTCGACCTCCGCACGAAGCGGCGGCCGACACGCCCCCTCAATACATCTCAATGGCAGAGCCGGAGATTGCCGAAGGCAGCACTTCGGCTCTGCCATAGAGTTGTATTGAGGGGGCGTGTCGGCCGCCGCTTCCTGCGGAGGTCGACACGCCCCCTTCCCGTGGGCTGTCGGGGCCCCGTACAGGAGATCGCAGGGGGCCCCAGCGCTCGGACCCCCCACGATCTCAAACTTATCCCCTATCCTTAGGATAGGGGATAAGTTGTTCACCACTGGGTCACCACTGGACTACTCCTTTAAATATATTCCGGATAGCCGGCCAATATTTAAAATCGCAGTGCTTCATACATTACTATTAATATTTATCATTAGGGCCCTATGGTTATTAATTTTATATATATATATATATATATATATATATATATATATATATATTACTGCTCTGTTCAAATGTTTTTTTATTTATTTTATGATTGTATTTTAATAAAATGTTTGCATTGTTTAAACTACCTGTTTTCAAACCATCTTTTCCCTGTACACCCAGTAGGGTGGTATCCTTGAGGTGTGGTTGAAATTTTGCTTCTTAATTGACAAATTTGTTTAACTTTCTGGCACCGGTTGATTTAAAAAAAAAAATGTGGCCAGTGGAGTACCCCTTTAAAGCATGCATGCAGCGCTATTTTTTTCACGTCTGTGGGCGGTAAAACCCTGTGTGTGTCTTTATATAAAAATCGCCGTATTTTACATACAGGACCATGATAGGGACAAGGAAAATAAAAAATAAAATCTTCACACTCAGGTATTGTGCATCTCCATGTAAACAGAGGCAGAAGAGGAATCCTACACTAGGACATTGGCTCGGTGTGTGCTGTCACTAGGGGGCAGTATTCTGGTGTCATTCTCAGCCTTCTCCTCTTCCACCACAAACATGTTTGGATCTGACACAGTCATTGCATTGCTGGACGGATGTAACGTGAGGCTGATCTCCGCTCAATGACAAATCAATGATTCAGGGGCAAGAATAGAAGAAAATAGATCATCGTGGTCCTGAGGATGTGAATAGTAAATCTATGGAATCATATACGTATTTGTTATCACCCAGGATCTGATGACACCTGAAAGACACTGACTATCTGGCTCGGTGCCCTCCGGGTTCAGATATCCTTATTGCTGGAGGAAGCCATGTTTTGCTATAAATTCATGGACTTACTGGGTCTGTTCTGGTTCACATAAGGTTCCGCATTACGTCAATTTGTCTTTAAAATCTTATATAGACGGGGGCTGTCCTCGGAGATGTCCTGATACCATTTTTTAAAGACCGAGTAACGATACTTTTTCTTAAGTACTCGCCGATACCAATTACCGATACTCTTTTCAATGTCACGTGACAGGGTTTTTTTTTCCCCCCCTTAAAGGGGTACTCCACTGCCCCAGCTTTCGGAACATTTCGTTATGAACGCTGGGTGTGGACTGCGGGGGGTCGTGACGTCACAACCATGCCCCCTCAATGCAAGTCTATGGGAGGGGGCGTGGCGCCCCCTCCCATAGATTTGCATTGAGGGGGCATGGTTGTGACGTCACGACCCCCGCAGTCCACACCCAGCGTTCATAACGAAATGTTCCGAAAGCTGGGGCAGTGGAGTACCCCTTTAAGAGTATGTTCACACAGGCAGATCCACAGCGTATTTTAAGCTGCGGATCCCCTGCTGAAGGACCGCTACATGGTGCCTTTAGAGGTGCCTGCTCGGAGTGGCAATACGCCGCTACGAGCAGACACACTGAAATTTATATTTTTTTTTACAATTATTTTCACTTTTTTAGTGCCCATAGGGGACTAATACATGCAATCTGTAGATTGCATACACTGATGAATGTTATGCCACAGCATAGCAGTGATCAGTGTTATTGGCGCTCCTTTACTAATGGCTGCCATGGATGACAGCAGTAAAAGAGGGACGATCGGGTGCTCGGAGCAGGTTAAGGGACCTCCGGCCATCCTCACAGATGATCGGGACACCGCGGTGATCCTGAACAGCATCCCTCATGCCCCTGATCCCAGCGCTAGGACCCCCCGGAATCAGCTACTTATCCCTTTAATTGTGGTAGCATGGGCATAAAGGGTGAATAAAAAAGTACCCCTTTAACATCAATCTATGTGCACAGGAGCCTCCTGACTCTACCCTAAACAGCAGATATGGGGGACAAAAGGCTCGGACACGTGTATGTCACAACATCCAATCCTTTTGTTTTCAGGAAGAATAAGCCACCACCAGAGGAACCTGGAGTCTGGCAGGAGTTTCATTTCTATCATGCCTGCTCAGCCGAACTGAGTGTGCATGTGTATGGAGGGAGGGGCTAAAAGGAGTGGCTGTAGCATTCATCAACTACTGAAAGTGTAAGGCCAGTTTAGGGCTCATTCACATCACATGTGTACAGCTTGTACAGCTCTTTCCACAATGGTCTTTGGCAGCGTTGTCCAAACCTAGCCCCCCCCCCCCCCCCCCAGCTGTTCTAAAGCTACAACGCCCAGCATGTCCTGGCGGCCTGCTGCTGTCTTCTTATGTGTTAAAAGCGCCCTTAAAGAAGATGTCCAGTGCCAAGAAATGTATTCCCTATCCGCAGGTCTGATCGCAGGGGTCCGATCGCTAGGGCCCTGGCTGTGTGCTGCTAGAACGCGTTTTGTACCCAGCACGTCAGCTGGTGAAAACACGCCACCTGCCATTACCTTATGGGAGAGGCGGAGACATAGTAACATTGTGACTCCGCCTCTCCCATAGAGATGAATGGAGGGCGGCGTGTTGTTACCGGCTGACCGCGAAACGTCACACGCAGCAGCTCAGTCGGGGCTCCATACGGGAGATTGTGAGGGGGGGGTTCCAGCGGTCAGATCAAGCAGATAAGGGATACATTTCTTAGCACTGGACATCTTCTTCTTTATTCTGTCCCTAGACATCTTATCTCCTACCCAAAGGATGGGGGGATAAGATGTCTGATCACAGGGGTTTCGCCACTGGTACCCCCCTCCAATCTCTGTGCAGTACCCGACATTCATTTAGAACGCTTGGAGTGGGCAGCGGGCGTTGAGAAGTCACTGCCACGCCCCCTCAATGCAAGTCTACGGGAGGCAGCGTGGCATGACATCACGAGGGGTGTGGCAGTGATGTCACGACCCCCGGCGCCTGCTCCAAGCGTTTGGAACAAAATGTTCCGAACACTGGGGCAGCGGAGTACCCCTTTAAGGGCAGGTTCACCCTACGTTACTGCTCCTGTTAGGCTGCTATCACACTATAAAAATACTTCTGTTATGAACGCCCGGCAGTTATACGGTCGGTACAAAATCACTAACGGCCGTTCGAAAATCCCATTATAGTCTATGGGAATTTTCTAATAGCCGTTTTAACCCGTTATCGCCCGTTATTAATAACGGCCATTATTTTGTGACGGGCAATAGTAACGGGAGAATTAGTGCACGCACTATTTCTCCCATTCATTCGACCGTCACAAAATAAATAACGGGTGATAACGGGTTAAAACGGCTATTAGAATAATCCCATAGACTATAATGGGATTTGCGAACGTCCGTTAGTGATTTTGTACCGACCGTATAACTGCAGATTTCCCCTCTTTTTATAACGGGAATTCATAACGGGTGCATTTTTATAGTGTGAAAGCCGCCTTAGTCATATCCAACATATAATGTTAACAAGAGCAGTCGACCCCATTGCATTTTTTTTGAGTCGTATGGAGTCACCTGGTGACCTACACCGGCAGTTATCATTGTGGTTACACTTAGTATTTATTTGTCTATATTTTGCGCTATTTTGGTGCAAGTGTCCTTGTTTGCGCCTTTTGGTTTACACAGTTTTCTGCAGATTTTGAGCTGTAATACACATGATATGTATGGGTTTTATGAACTGCTCCTTTTTGTGAAAAGCCGCAAAACCACCAAAAAGGCGCAAAACTGCAAAAACCTACACCAGCCCAGACTCAGCTTAGCTTCTTGGTGAATTTGAAGAGAGAAATTTCAGAAAATGTGACCTGCACAAAATGTATCAAACGCTCTGCGACCATTTAACAAATCTGGTGCTCCTACACATTACCAGCACTCACAAAAAAAGGTGTAGAAAAATACTTCACTTACACCTACAATGATAAATGCTTCACTTACACCTACAATGATAAAAGCTTCACTTACACCTACAATGATAAATGCTTCACTTACACCTACAATGATAAATGCTTCACTTACACCTACAATGATAAATGCTTCACTTACACCTACAATGATAAGAGCTTCACTTACACCTACAATGATAAAAGCTTCACTTACACCTACAATGATAAAAGCTTCACTTACACCTACAATGATAAATGCTTCACTTACACCTACAATGATAAAAGCTTCACTTACACCTACAATGATAAAAGCTTCACTTACACCTACAATGATAAAAGCTTCACTTACACCTACAATGATAAAAGCTTCACTTACACGTACAATGATAAATGCTTCACTTACACCTACAATGATAAATGCTTCACTTACACGTACAATGATAAAAGCTTCACTTACACGTACAATGATAAATGCTTCACTTACACCTACAATGATAAATGCTTCACTTACACCTACAATGATAAATGCTTCACTTACACCTACAATGATAAAAGCTTCACTTACACGTACAATGATAAATGCTTCACTTACACCTACAATGATAAATGCTTCACTTACACCTACAATGATAAATGCTTCACTTACACCTACAATGATAAATGCTTCACTTACACCTACAATGATAAATGCTTCACTTACACCTACAATGATAAATGCCAGCCTCTGTATCAGGATGTATGCGCGGTTTCAAAAGCACAGCGGCACACGTTTTTGAGTCCGTTGAAAATAGCGCATTTGTCACTAGGTGACTCCATACGGCCATAAAAAAAAGCAATGGGATCTGCTGCTCCTGTCAGGATCACTGACCTAGTCTGAACCTACCCTGACAGAGACTGCAACATCCCTATAGAATTGATCCCGACCTGTATGTCTCCAGATGTTGGAAAGACTACAACCCCCAACAGACCTTAACAACCACTGCTGCACCCTATAGCACTGATCCCCAAAGTGTGCCTCTCCACCAGTTGAAAAAACTACAACCCCCAGCATGCCCTGTCAACAACAGGCAACATCTACTGCTCTAACTGACCTGTGCCTCTCCAGCTGTTCCAAAAAACTACAACCCCCCAGCATGCCCTGTCAACCACTATAGCCCTGATCCCCGACTTGTGGATCTCCAGCTGTTGCAAAAAAAACTACAACTCCCAGCATGCCCTTAGTTGCAGCAGCTGGAGACCCATAGGTTTACAGCATCAGACTTCATCATAAGGCAGCGTTTTCCAAACCAGTGTGCCTCCTCTGCTGCTGCAAAACTACAACTCCCAGCATGCCCGGACAGCCAACGGCTGTCCGGGCATTCTGGGAGATGTAGTTTTGCAACAGCTGAAGGCACCCTGGTTGGGTAACACTGTAACAACCTTCTGAATGTCTACTCTACATTACCCTATAGGGATGGCGTATCAAAAGCTACAATTTTTTATTTATTTACTTTTATTTTTATATTTTTTCAAGATTTCCCATTGTGAGCTTCTTGCACCACACTGCAACTTTAGCGTGATCCAACGCCACCATTGCCAATGACAACACCCCCAGATGAGGGCGGTCACCATGGCAGCCAGTATTTGGCACACAACAGCCTTGTCGACTGCTATACGTTGCCATGGGAAACAGCTGCAGGCAGGAAGCACTTAAAGTGGCCCAGAGGGTACAGCTGGGCAGATGTCCATAGGGGAGAGGTGGCACCTGCCCTGGTACCAGGAAGAGTCATCAGAGGGACATAATAGATAAACAAGTGGAGGAGGAGGACACGGCGCTGGGGGGCGCTGCTGCCTCCTTTTATGGGGGGATGGGACACACACCTATGCTGCCCCCACCCGGGACATACCAACAAGGCCGGGGGGGGGGGTTAAGCTGCCCCTCCCCGGCTTCACTACAACCCCACAGCCGCACAGCTCCCCCTACCGCCCAGGCCCCAGACCTAAGCCTTCCCGGTTACCTCTTATCCTGAGGTGCCGGAGGGAGCGGGCGCGGATGCTGGCCGCCATGTTCCTCGGTGGGGAGACATTCACAACACCGGAAACATCGCGCTCTCTCGCGAGAACACGGGGAGGGGGGGGGCAGTGGGCGTGGCGCGGCTTCTCTCGGAGGGCGGGAGCTAGAACTTGTTTATTTTAGCTGGGGAATGACAGGGGCTTTCCTGCCGGGAGACCCGAGAACCACACCGGGGGTTCAAATTACAATTTGGAAACTGGGCTAGAGATACGTCGCCATGTTTGTTATGGGCAAGCGCAAGCCTGTGTGGAATTTTATTTATTTGTCAGTTAGAAATAAAGTTTTACGAAACACAGAGCAGTGCCCAGCATGCCTTGCGGTTTGTTTACTCCTATATATGGAGTTTTCCGGTAATGAGGTAAAGCCTCTCCCCTCAGGCGGAGCTCTTTAGGGAGGAGGGCAGTATTAACGGGAAGGCTACGTTCCTCTCATAGAATCCAACGGGACAGGTGGAACACCGGGCAGCCAATGGAAAAGAAGCTTGTTTTACTGTGATTGGCCACTAAGGATGACGTCACTGGCCAATGTCGAACCGGTGAACATAGCAGCGAGGCAGAGTTTACGAACTTGTCTCTGATTGGACGTAGGATTTACCCCGCGGCCATTTGGATGAGGGCGGAATTTGCGTTCAGCCTTGACAGACCGGCTAAACCAATGGGGAGGGGCGAGGCAGGCGGTAAATGAACGCACCCCACTGTGATTGGCTGGAGCTGACATCATATGGGCGAGGTGGTGTAGCCTCAAGCACTTCTGGTGACTCCCCATCACTAGTCATACAGTGCAATTCATGTTTCATTACTGTCACTGGGTCATGTGATCACTAATCTGACCCACACAAAATCAGTGTATAATGTGTCAGAGGAAGGAGTCAGTCCTGGGTCAGCTGACTTCCTGTAAACCACAGGATGACATCATCACCTATCAGATCGCTTCTTCTTGTTCCCAGACCCCTCTCATCTCTATCTGTATACTGCTGCTATTTTTATGGACTCGGGATACTACATCTCCCATGCATTTCTATCTATATACTGCTGCTATTTCTATTGACTCACAATATATAGTAGTTATACACCTCTCCTCCAGGTTTATTTGTATACTGCTGCTCAAATCTCTATGGGATTAGGGTATATAGTAGTTATACACCTCCCCTCCAGCTCCATCTGTATACTGCTGCTCCTATCTCTATGTGATCAGGATATATAGTAGTTATACACCTCCCCTCCAGCTCCATCTGTATACTGCCTCTGCTATCTCTATGGGATAAGGTTATATCATAGCAATACACCTCCCCTCCAGATCTATCTGTATACTGCTGCTATCTGTATGGGATCAGGATCAGGGGCGGACATATCGCCTGTGCAGCCGGTTCAGCTGCACAGGGGCCCAGCGTGGGAGGGGGCCCGGCACGCCCTCACACGCTGGGCCGGTCCTACCATCGGACCAAGTGCACAGGGCCGCCATCAGGGGGTAAACCCATACACTTGTATGGGGCCCGGAGCTTCAGGGAGGCCCGGACGTCCCTGTACTTTTTTTTTTCCGGCTAGTCAGTGAGTGACTGCGACTGTCATTCACTGACTCCTGGCTGGGTACCCGTCAGAACTATGACTGGGCCTCATAGTCCGGGGGGCCCGCAGGACTATGAGGCCCGCTCTTTCTAGGGCGCGGGCCCCTTAAGAAGTACGGCAGGGCCGGACAGGCCAGGGGCTGATGGGAGTCGACGTGCCCCGCGCAGGCACGCACGTCTACTCCAGTCACCTGACCTGTCCCGGCGCGATCTCCAGTCCATCATCTTCCCGACGGATCCTCCCCATGCAGTGACACTCTGACAGGAGCAGCAGCTGCACCGAACCCCGGCAGGGTGAGTGAACGGGGGTGTGTGTGTGTGTGTGTGTGTGTGTGGGGGGGGGGGGGGTTGGATGGGGGCTATGTTGTTTGCAGACTACAATGGTGATGAGAGGTGCAGGGGAACTGGTGCTTGGGGTGTTATAGGGGTGATGAGAGGGGGGGTTATGGGGGTAATGAGAGGTGCAGGGGGTGTTATGGGGGGATGAGAGGTGCAGGAGGGTGTTATGGGGGTAATGAGAGGTGCAGGGGGGTGTTATGGGGGTGATGAGAGGTGCAGGGGGTTATGGGGGTAATGAGAGGTGCAGGGGGTGTTATGGGGGTAATGAGAGGTGCAGAGGGGTGTTATGGGGGGGATGAGAGGTGCAGGGGGTGTTATGGGGGGATGAAAGGTGCATGGGGAGGTTATGGGGGTGATGAGAGGTGCAGGGGGGTTATGGGGGTGATGAGAGATGCAGGGGGGGTTATGGGGGTGATGAGAGATGCAGGGGGTGTTATGGGAGTGATGAGAGATGCAGGGGGTGTTATGGGGGTGATGAGGGGGGGGGTGTTATGGGGTGATGAGAGGTGCAGGGGGGGTTATGGGGGTGATAAGAGGTGCAGGAGGGTGTTATGGGGGTGAAGAGAGGTGCAGGGGGGTGTTATGGGGGTGGTGAGATATGCAGGGGGCATTATAATAGTGATGAGGAGAGGTGCGGGGGTTATAGTAGTGATGAGGAGAGGTGCGGGGGTTATAGTAGTGATGAGGAGAGGTGTGTGGGGGGGGGGTTATAGTAGTGATGAGGAGAGGTGTGTGGGGGGGTTATAGTAGTGATGAGGAGAGGTGCGGGGGTTATAGTAGTGATGAGGAGAGGTGTGTGGGGGGGGGTTATAGTAGTGATGAGGAGAGGTGTGTGGGGGGGTTATAGTAGTGATGAGGAGAGGTGCGGGGGTTATAGTAGTGATGAGGAGAGGTGTGGGGGGTTATAGTAGTGATGAGAGGTGCCTGGGGGGGGTTATAGTAGTGATGAGGAGAGGTGCGGGGGGGTTATAGCAGTGATGAGGAGAGGTGCAGGGGTTATAGTAGTGATGAGGAGAGGTGTGGGGGGGTTATAGTAATGATGAGGAGAGGTGCGGGGGTGGTTATAGTAGTGTTGAGGAGAGGTTTGGCAGGGGTTATGGGGGTGATGAGGAATGATGAGGACACAAAGGATAAGAGGTATTATATTTAGTGGGTATAGTGTGTGTGGCAGGATTATATTTAGTGGGTACAGTGTATAGCAGTATTATATTCAGGGTACAGTGTGTGGCAGGATTATATTTAGTGGGTACAGTGTATAGCAGTATTATATTCAGGGTACAGTGTGTGGCAGGATTATATTTAGTGGGTACAGTGTATAGCAGTATTATACTCAGGTTACAGTGTATAGCATTATTATATTCAGGGTACGGTGTGTGGCAGGATTATATTTAGTGGGCACAGTGTGTAGCATTATTATATTCAGGGTACAGTGTATAGTATTATTATATTCAGGGTACAGTGTATAGCAGTATTATATTCAGGGTACAGTGTGTGGAAGTATTATATTTAGTGGGTACAATGTGTGGCAGTATTATATTCGGAGTACAGTGTGTGGCAGTATTATATTCAGGTTACAGTGTGTAGCAGGATTATATTTAGTGGATACAGTGTATAGCAGTATTATATTTAGTGGGTACAGTGTACAGTGTGTGACAGTATTTTATTTAGGGTACTGTGTGGGGCAGTATTATATTTAGTGGGTACAGTGTATGGCAGTATGCTATTCATGGTACAGTGTGTGGCAGTATTATATTCAGGGTACAGTGTGTGGCAGGATTATATTCAGGGTACAGTGTGTGGCAGGATTATATTTAGTGGGTACAGTGTATAGCAGTATTATATTCAGGGTACAGTGTGGGGCAGTATTTTATTTAGGTTACACTTTCTGGCAAGGTTATAATGATTATTGTCTTCATGCAGAGGATGAGGATCTGCTGACAGTGAGGAGCCAATGATGTCTGCATGTCAGACTCTGCAGAGAAGATGGAGCTGGGGGAAGACCTGGTCTCTGGACGAGATGAAGAAGAAAAGAAGACGTCACTCAGGTCACTGACATCATTGTGTGTTCTTATGACTGTCCCATCAGAGCTGTAGTCACTTGTAAGTTCTGCAGTGATGATGGGTAAAACTGTGTCCAATCTGTGTCTCTTCAGCTGTTACAAAACTACAACTCCCATTGCCTGAGGCTCTCCAGACATGATGGGAGTTTTAGCTTTCCAACAGCTGGAGAACCACTTCAACCGAGGTGATCGGTGGGCGTCTCAGGCCTTGAGTTGTGTAAGGGGCCCCGAAATTTCTGATGGCAGCCCTGCCAGTGCACATATGACAGGGAAACCAGTCTTGCCCAGTCACTAAACTGCTACTTACATCTGCCCATGGGGACTTCCTGGCTGAGGTGCGTGCAGTGAGTGACGTCATCGCAAGCACCTGGACGCTGACGTCCAGCGCAGAGCGTGCGATGATGTCACTTATAGCGCGCACCTCTGCCAGGAAGTCCCCATGGGCAAATGTAAGTAGTGCAGGCCAGGTAAGAGTGTGTGGGTGAGTGAGAGTGTGTGTGTGTTTGTTTGTTGGGGTTATGCTACGCTACCTTATGTGGGGAATCTATGCTACCTAATGTGGGGAATATATGCTATGCTACCTAATGTGGGGAATCTATGCTACCTAATGTGGGGAATATATGCTATGCTACCTAATGTGGGGAATCTATGCTACCTAATGTGGGGAATATATGCTATGCTACCTAATGTGGGGAATCTTTGCTACACTACCTAATGTGGGGAATATATGCTACGCTACCTAATGTGGGGAATCTATGCCATGCTACCTAATGTGGGGAATATATGCTATGATACGCTACCTAATGTGGGGCTACGCTACCTAATGTAGGGAATCTATGCTACGCTACCTAATGTAGGGAATATATGCTGCGCTACCTAATGTGGGGAATATATGCTACGCTACCTAATGTGGGGAAATTATGCTACGTTACCTAATGTGGGGAAACTATGCAATGCTACCTAATGTGGGGAATATATGCTACAAAATGTGGGGAAACTATGCTACCTAATGTGGGGAATCTATGCTACCTAATGTGGGGGAACTGCTGCCTATCTAATGCAGATTAATGTGAGTTGCAGTGCAATTTTATGGCATATTACTTTTTTTTGGGGGGGGGGGGGCCCAGGCACATTCTTTGCACAGGGGCCCTCTGTTGTCTGTGTCCGCCCCTGATCAGGATATATAGTAGTTATACACCTCTCATCCAGCTCTATCTGTATACTGCTGCTGCTATCTCTATGGGATCAGGATATATAGTAGTTATACACCTCCCCTCCAGCCCTATCTGTATACACATTTCACATTTTTTTTACTTTTACTTTTATTTTTACACTTTAATAGTCCCCATAGGGGACTATTTATAGCAGTCATTCGATTGCTAATCCTGTTCAGTGATATGTATAGGACACAGCACTGATCAGGGTTATCGGTCATCTTCTGCTCTGGTCTGCAGGAAGGTAGATCAGAGCAGAAGACTCCCGGAAGACAGCGGAGCCAGGTGAGGGGACCTCCGGCTGCCGTGCAGGATGATCGGATCGCTGCGGACGATCCGATCATCCTGTTAAGTGACCGCGATCCTGCAGATGCCGTGATCGGTATTGATCACGGCATCTGAGGGGTTAATGGCGGACATCCGCGGGATCGCGGGTGTCCGCCATTACCGGCGGGTCCCTGGCTGCGATGCACAGCCGGGACCTGCCGCGCATGATGCCGTCATCGCTCTGATGCCCGCGGTTATGCTCAGGACATAAATGTACATCCTGGTGCGTTAAGTACCACGTCACCAGGACATACATTTACGTCCTGCGTCGTTAAGGGGTTAAGATAATTGTCTCAAGTCAATTACAAGTATTATTGGTCCCAGCAATCTGCGAGGTCTTCTGAGTTCCTAGCCACCTCTCTGGTAATCTGGCCTAGCTGTGAAGATTATACCATCTGTCTTAAGCTCAGTAAAGCCCCCATTAAATCATAACTGATTGTGGACTCTCCTTTCCTTAACTAGCCATTGGAATAGCGGAGATAGCGTTCGTGTGGTTCTGGTACCAAAAACCACTCTGGCGTCACAAACACTTGGGGTTAATAAAATCTTGCCCCCGGGGTTAATACCATCTGATCCCACCACCTACACCGCTACAACTGTGGTCCCGCCATACACGGGTGATCCACCACATAGAAATGGTTAATATGTTGCTGCATTATTACATTGTAGAGCTCAGACCCCTGTCCAGCCTCTTGATGTTAGATGTTTGGGAAGGGGGCCCTCTAGTGGTGAGCAGCTGTTGTAGACACTTCTTTTGCTTAGATCAGTGTTTCCCAACCAGGGTTCCTCCAGCTGTTGAAAAACTGTCAAGTCTGTCTCAAGTCAGCGTGGCCCTGCATCAAATTGTCCAAGTCCACTATAAGTCCCAGCAAACCCTGTGGTCTCTGAAGTCACTTCCATGGACCTAGCCAAGCTGTATAGACTTATACCTGTCTGACTCAGTAAAGCTGCCGTTATTCCGTAACTTGGTGTCAGAGTCATTATTTGCCCCCGTGCCCAGCCCAGGATCCAGCGGTATACCTTCGGGTGGTGTAGAGGATAAACCACGCCCTGGCATCATGAACACAAGGGGTTAATGCCATCTGCCCCTAGGGTAATTCCATCTGCCCTCATTACACCCTTACCGCAACTTTTGGCGTCCTATGAACAGGATACAGGTGTGCGCCTTATGCAGAAAGTACCCCCCAGTCTGAACTGCATCCAGTATTGCAGAGTAAAATGCGTGTGACAAAAATTGTGCCAAAAAGTGTACAGAACTTTGTCAGTGAAATCTTTTTATTGCGAGGTGCTTGTGAAATAGAAGGGAAGGTGAAGAAAAGTCTGTTTTCTGCCATTGTGAACTGTCCGATAATTGTGCCGACCATGTATAAAATTCGGTCAGAAGCTATGCTGAGAATCAAAGTGCTGGCTGTACCTGAAATGGTTAATGAAGCGCGCTGGTCAGTGTCCCGCCCCGGGCGTGGGAACCATGTTGCTGTATCAAATCCCAAGTGGAACCTGAAAGACCCGCCCCTTGTTGCCGGGGAAGCGGAAGTCAGCAATGCACCGCTGAAGCACTTCTGGCCGGTGGCCATTTTCCCGAAGTTCTGAATAAAAGAAACGGTGCCGCTGGTCCACTTCAGTTTTCCGGAAGTCTGTGAGGTGAGCAACATGGCGGAGCAGGCAAGCACGAGGTTGGAGAGTCCCAAAATGGTGCCGGAGACCCGGAAAGTTGGCGCGGCGCACATGTTTCAAGAGATCATATGCAGAGAATCTCCATCGGGGCCGAAGAGGCGTACCTCAAAGTCACGCTGCCCGAGGACGATGGAGAGTGGCCAGCATCTTTTTAAGTGGAAGAACTTGCACAATTGGTGGCTGACCAAATACTTTTTTGCCACAATGTATGTATATAATATATGTATTTTATTATTATTATTATACTTCTGTGAAAAGACCAAAATTGCATTGAAAAGTGGCCCCAATGCATTATAAATGTTTTTTTTAATGATTTTTTATTTTTCGAAAATAACAAAATCTATTCTTATAAGCTGCAGAGACTTTTTTTATACAACATTATATATGCTTCAAACGGAAGGTGGCCTTGCTTCCGGGTTCCAGCAGATCGCATTTTCGGACCCATGCTGGATAATGAAAGCGGCGATCCGATTGGTAGCGTTGAGATATAAAAATTTTTTTTTTATACAAAATAATTTTTACAATGTTTTTCTTGGCTGTTGTTGACGGCAGGTAATTCACAGGTGGACACGTATTGCGGAGGATTCAGTCGTTGTCATAGATGCAGTCTGTGGAGATAGAGAAAACAGAATATTCGGTTGAATATTCAGGAGAGAATTGTAATGTATGGCTAATTATTTACATGGAGGACAAATGCATCACTAATATATAAATATATAGGCCCATACTCGGGAAGGGGCGTGTCCCTCCCTTGTGGGGGTGGGAGGTGATTGGTGTGTGGTGGAAGGGGGCGTGTCCATCCCTTGTGGGGGTGGGAGGTGATTGGTGTGTGGTGGAAGGGGGCGTGTCCATCCCTTGTGGTGGTGGGAGGTGATTGGTGAGTGGTGGGAGGGGGTGTTTCCCTCCCTTGTGTTGGTGGGAGGTGATTGGTGTGTGGTGGAAGGGGGTGTGTCCCTCCCTTGTGTTGGTGGGAGGTGATTGGTGTGTGGTGGGAGGGGGTGTGTCCCTCCCTTGTGTTGGTGGGAGGTGATTGGTGTTATGTGGAAGGGGGTGTGTCCCTCCTTGTGGTGGGAGGTGACTGGTGTGTGGTAAGAGGGGGTGTGTCCCTCCCTTGTGGTGGGAGGTGATTGGTGTGTGGTTTGAGGGGGTGTGTCCCTCCCTTTTGTTGGTGGGAGGTGATTGGTGTTATGTGGAAGGGGGGGTGTCCCTCCTTGTGGTGGTGGGAGGGGATTGGTGTGTGGTAAGAGGGGGTGTGTCCCTCCCTTGTGTTGGTGGGAGGTGATTGGTGTGTGGTAGAAGGGGGTGTGTCCCTCCTTGTGGTGGTGGGAGGTAATTGGTGTGTGGATGGAGGTGATTGGTGTGTGGTGGAAGGGGTTGTGTCCCTCCTTGTGGTGGTGGGAGGTGATTGGCATGTCTGCTCATGCAGCCTTGTCCATGTGTTATCTCTTGTCTATTACTCATGGACAAACTGATGCTGCTGCAGGACTAGTTAGTGTTCTAGTAGGTATGGGGACCCCTAGTGGTGGGATTTTCAGAAGCCATTTTCTTTATTAAATATTCAAAATTTTTAATCAACCATTTTACAAAAGGTCTTTGATTTTCATCAGTAATAACATATAATTTTTTTTTTTATCTGACAGTGCCCATTTAAAATTAAAGTGTCCTGGTCACTTTGGGGGGGGGGGGGGGAACTAAAATCTTAATATGTCGAAGATACTAGTTAAAAGTTTTGATAGATGTCTGGGTGTTCAGACGCATACCATACTCTAAAACACAGTGTGAGAAGTGCACAGCTGAGCACTTCACTCCCCAGTTTGCTGTTGATCCATATAACGGACTCTCAGATACCGAGCGATCAAAATTTTTGACATCTCTTTTAAAGTGACGAGTACCCTTTAATGGTAAAGCACGATTATGTAGACATTGTATACTGCTGTATGAGATTACTTTATGTATGGAGATGCCTCAACCCCACTCCTCGTAGTCTGTAAGCTCTCAGGGCCCTCACTCCCAGTGCTCTCTGCTGACACCTCTGTCCATTTTAGGAACTGTCTAGAGTAGAAGCAAATCCCCATAGCAAACCTCTTCTGCTCTGGACAGTTGCTGACATGGACAGAGGTGTCAGCAGAGAGCACTGTGGTCAGACAGTAAGGAAATTCAAAAAGAAAAGAACTTCCTCTGTATTATACAGCATCTGATAAGTACTGGAAGGATTACGATTTTTAAATAGAAGTAATTTACAAATCTGTTTAACTTTCTGGCACCAGTTGATTTAAAAAAAAAATGTTTTCCGGGGGAGTACCCCTGCTGTTTATTCCTATACTAACATATTCATTAAACATATTACTATAATGATTATTTATCCTGCTCTTATCCTGTGCCGCTCCCTGCTTGGCTCAGTATTCTCTGTTTACTAGTTAACATTGATGACGCGATGTCCTGCGCTGAATTTACATCTAAGTTGCCTGTAGGCTCTACTTTGCTCCTGTTTTTTACAAACTTAGCAAAGGATGGTGCAGGCTAAATGTATGTATGACCAAAAAGATTCTAACAGATTTTACTATTCATAAGTATTAGTAGCTTCCTGACACCCAGACAAAAATCAAAGTTATTTAACCCCTTTTTAACTTACCATTTTCTTCCTCCTCATCTTATTTTATGCCGTACAAGATGTACTTTTACTGACATCCTTTGCGTTACCATATAGTGAATTACAAATTATTTGTAGAGCAAAATAAAATAAAAAAAAAATTGGAATTGTGAAATCTGTGGGTCAATTATGTTTTTTGGAGTTCACCTCACAGAAAAACTGAAATACTAAATGTATTCTACTGGTCGGTACGATTTCAACTAAATCAAACGTGAGTAATTTTTGTTTAGTTTTACTATTATAATAAAATATGTGCAACGCCATGTTTTGACCCCTGTAACTATTTAAAGGGGTACTCCAGTGGAAAAACACGTTTTCAAATCAACTGGTGCCAGAAAGTTTGATTTGTAAAACAGATTTGTAAATTACTACTTCTTAAAAATCTTAATCCCTCCAGTACTTATCAGCTGCTGTATATTCTCCAGAGGAAGTTGTGTAGTTCTTTCCAGTCTGAGCACAGTGCTCTCTGCTGACACCTCTGTCCATGTCAGGAACTATCCAGAGCAGGAGAGGTTTGCTATTGGGATTTGCTCCTACTGTGGACAGTTTCTGACATGGACAGAGGTGTCAGCAGAGAGCTCTGTGGTCAGAATGGAAAGAACTACACAACTTCCTCTGGAGCATACAGGATTAGGATTTTTTAATAGAAGTAATTTATAACTTTCTGGAACCAGTTGATTTGAAAAAGAAAAATAGTTTTCCACCGGAGTACTCCTTTAACTTTTAATTACATTACATTTTTGCGCTTTAATATTTTTACAGTATCCCTTTTTTAATCTGGGATGTAATGTGACCAAAAATCTGTTATTTTGGCATTTGGAATTTTTTTTTAGGCATATACATTGGCCATGGCGATCACAGCACAGCATGAAGTGAAAACTGCGCTGTGATTGGTTGCTATGGGCAACAGAGACAGCCTTTCTTTTAGGCAGGACTACTGCATGATGTCCTAGTGCATAAATTATGGCCAGTGGTGACTCTGAGCAACAAGTTCGCTTTCCAGGAGGTTTGCCCGTAGACGCTTCGTGCACCCGTCCAGTCCTAGTAATGTCACGTGACTATAAATGGCACCTCTATGAAATGTCATCACAATGTGTTATTGTTGTGGATGTCGCCTCATGTCTTTTGTAAATGAATATGGTTTGAACAGTTTAGTACAACCAATGCAAAATAAAAAGAAAATGAAAGGGGTACTCCGCCCCTAGATTCTGATTGTGGGGGTGCCAGCGCTGGGGACCGCCGTGATCTCCCTGCTGTACTCGGCGTTCGTTTAGAGCATTGGGTGCAGCACTGGAGGCCTGTGATCTCGCACACAGCACCCCGCTCTCATCAGGCCCCGGAGCGAACATCCGCTCTGGGTCTGAAGACGGGGTCGGTGATCGTGTCGTAACAGCCCCGCCCCCGTGTGACGTCACGCTCCGCCCCCTCAATGCAAGTCTATGGCAGGGGCTGAGCCGTGACGTCATGATACTCCGGCCCCGTGATCGGCAGTCATCAGACCCGGAGCGATGTTCGCTATGGGGCCTGATGAGAGTGGGGTGCTGTGTGCGAGATCGCGGGGGTACCTTATCCTTTAGATAGGGGATAAGTTGTCAGCACGGTAGTACCCCTTTAAGAAGGGTTCTTTAGAATCTGGAACATTGGTTAGATACGTACCCTCTCCAATATCATCATAGATGTCCCCGTCACTGCAAATTAAGACAAATGATTATCAGTATGAATGTTACATCTCAGTACCACTTAAAAAACTTTTGACATGTCCTTGCGGCATGTCAATAGTTTTGATCAGCATGGGTTCCAGAGCTCTGCCGATCAGGAGAACAAGCCTGGAGAAAGCCATGCTGCCCGTCTTCCTGTTGCATTATAGGACCTTCTGCATTACGTGACATAGACCCAGGAGAGAACACGCTGAGCATAACGTTCTACCGGCTCGTATTCCTGATCGGAGAACTCAGACCACTGCCAATCAAATATCGCTAGGATAAATTTTTCCAAATGACAATACCTATTTAAAGGGGTATTCAAACATAAGAATCCCCTATCCCAGAGGTCAGATCCAATGCAACCTTTAGAACATAATACTAACTCTCCCCGCTGAATGGAGCAGTGGGTCGGCACGCACTACAATTATTGCCTATGAGAGCACCGAAGATTGGATTGAACTGTATATGATAGAGGTATCTTTAGCATTGCTCCTAAGAGAAGAATAGCCTTGGAATATGGTGCCCCACGGAGTACAATATAATGTATACTACTGTAACTTCTGATGTACTGAAATCTGTTCCAGTTCTTTTCATGGTTTATGGTACAGTCCCCACCTCCCATCATCCCCTGACAAGTCTTTTATGCTTCTGTCAATACTTACTTATCAGCTATGTTGCTTCTTGATACATAACCATCTGGGGGGGGAAACACATTTTTCAATTAAATTGCAATGATCTTAACATGCGCAATCCTTAAATGTAGCAACAACAGCTAAATAAAAACAACAACTTTGTCACGTAGGTACTTTAGATGGGAAAAACTAATGTCATGTAGTTTCATATGTTGCAACTAGGTGGCAGAAATATTGTGACACTCAGGCCATTAGTTCATAATACAGCCAGTTTAGCACTGGGGACTATACCATGTGGAATTTGAAGTACTTTTCTTTTTGCTGACAGGGTATCTACTGTCCACTACAAGTACAAGGGAGCTTTCAGGAGAAAGGCTGAAGCCGAAGTGCTTGATAGTAAACAGAGAAAAAGGGATGCTGCATGCCTCGTGGTCTTGGTCCAGTTAGCAGTACTGATTTCCGAGTCAGAGGTTGTCATCCGGATGTGCCAGCTAGAACATGTCTCGGTATATTTAACACCATCAATATGGTAACCTGTACAGAAGTCAACCAACTACCTCAGCTACACCCCTGAGAAGACCCTACTTCAGTGAGTACATTGGGATTGTGCTAGAGAGCCTATGAATCACATAAGTCTTAGTTACCAGAGTAAGGGAACAAGTCAGGCTATACTCTGATCAGGCAACAATTCATGTCCTGGGATAGACCTGACCACTGAATCCAAACTCCTAAATATGTCAATCCATATTCCAAGCAAAGTGACTGCTTAAATGGGCACTGTCAGATACAAAAACTTTTGATATGTTGTAAAGCATGTATAACCAATAGGTTTTGCAATTGCTTTCATTAGAAAATTTTCTGTATTTCATACTGAAAAAGCCAGTCAAACAACTGCTCTCCCCTGCCTGCTTGGACACATACTAGTCCTGCTGTGTCCATGCATCATGGACACACTTCCTTGATTGACAGCTGTGAGTGCAGGGCTCACAGCTGGAGGAAAAATCCTCCCACTGTCAGCTTGTGTCCCGGTACTGTCAGTGAAGAGAAGCTGGGAGTTGTAGTTTTGCTAATGCTAGGGGAGATGTGAACAGACAGCATACTGAGGGAGGGGACGGAGACCTGCACAGTGAGGCCATGCCCCCTCCCTTTGAGAGGAATTAAGACTAGTGAGCTAAATTAAAAATGTAATAAAAAAATAAAGGTGCTAGACACATAAAAATTAGATGTACATGGTCAGGATTAGGTACTGAGTGATATATTAAAAACATTTTTTTGGTTGGATCTGACGGGTACGCTTTAAAGGGGTACTCCGATGAAACTAAACCCATAGCCCATCATCTCACCAATCAATTTTGTATACCTTAATATCATTCACTAGCTATAAAGAGCAGTTTGCCTCTTTCAGCTGTCACTTGCAGCATGCAGGGAGTGAGAGAAACACGTCATTCTCAGATCCACCTTGTCTTTGTGCAAAGCCCTCACTAAGAGTAGCCCCCACCCTCCTGGAAGACAAACACCATGTGATTTCTGTCTTGTTTAGGGCTCTGGCTTCACAGCCACTCCTTCCCTGTGCAGCCTCTCCATTAACAAAGCTGTGTGCACTGGGAACACAGCACTCGCAGCACTGTTGACATACTAGGAGCACTGCTAGTCCCGATAGACAACCCCCTGGGTCACCACATATGTACTTACATTTGCCTTCATTATTTTTACATAGAAGTGTATTATTGTTGGTATGTTGTATCACACTCAGCATTTCTCCAGGCTTCAGAGGTAAATCCTTGGATCCCCACTTCTTTGCTGCCAGGTTGGTCGCTATCTGGACCGTTGACAACACCCGAATATCACCTGTAAACTATAGAACAGAAAACTTATATTAAAAAAGGGGCATTTCCACGATTTCATTAAGTGGACTTCATGATGAGTAAAACTTTACTACAATACAATCCCTTTATAATGTACTCATAAATAATACCACCATACTGTACATACTGGAGAACAATTACATTGGCATAGGGGCTTCTGTCAGGTTTTAACACTGTGCCATATCCTACTGCTTATTTCTACAAAATGGCAAGTTGGTTGTTGGACAGGATTGTAATGCTTTTGCACTTTTATTGCACTTTTGTTTTATGCCATTTTATGTTCATAAATCTCTATTGTTGGCTGTGAGTTATGGAATCCATACACTTAGAAAAGACATTCAGTTAGTTAATTATTAGGTCATTAACCACAGGACCACTTAAAGGGGTACTCCAGTGGAAAACTTTTTTTTTTTTTTTAAATGAAGTGGTGCCAGAAAGTTAAACAGATTTGTAAATTACTTCTGTTAAAAAATCTTAATCCTTCCAGTACTTATTAGCTGCTGAATACTACAAAGGAAATCTTTTTCTTTTTGGAAAACAGAGCTCTCTTGTCACGTACCGGCAGGACAGGTAGTGGATCCTCTGGATCAGAGAGGCGATAGCACGGGTTGTACTGGAGGACCGGTTCTAATTATCGATGCGCTGGCCCTTTAAATTTACGTGCCGGGATGCAGAGGAGCCGAGAGCCGTGCGGGAAGAAGGTAGGCCGAACAGGAACGCGGCGCATGAGCGGGGACCAGCTGCCACGCCAGCCGCGTCTCTGCCACTGTGGGGCCCGTGCTCCCGGTCAGTACATCTGACCGGGAGACGCCGGAACCCAGGAGTGGAGGGCGGAGGCAGCGGGCGCTCCGGTCCGGAGGTGAAGACCGGAGCACTCGCTGTGACAGTACCCCCCCCCCCCCCTTAGGTCTCCCTCTCTTTTTGGCACCAAGAAAGTTGAGGATGAGACAGCGATCCAAGATGTTATTTTCAGGCTCCCAAGACCTCTCTTCAGGACCGCAGCCCTCCCAGTCGACCAAAAAAAATCTTCTCCCCCGGACAAGCTTTGGGGCTAGGATTTCTTTAACAGTAAAAACATCAGAGGTTCCAGTGACAGGGGTGAGAGAAAGAAGTTTAGGAGAGAAGCGATTAAAGATAGCAGGTTTGAGAAGGGAGACATGAAAAAAGTTATGAATTCTGAGGGAGGGAGGAAGATGGAGCTGGTAGGACACCGGATTAATGCGGCTCTTGACTCTGAAGGGACCCAAGTAATGAGGGCCCAGCTTGTAACTTGGTACCTTAAATCTGATGTACTTCGAGGAGAGCCACACCCTGTCACCGGGACTGAATTCTGGAGGAGCTCTACGATTTTTGTCAGCCTGGAGCTTCATATGGGCCGAGGCCTTGAGGAGGGCTGAGTGGGTCTCTCGCCAAATAGAAGTGAAGTCCAGAAGAAGGTCCTCTACAGCTGGTACAGAGGAGGGGGCGGAGGTCCTAGGCAGAGGGGGTAGAGGATGACGGCCATAAACCACAAAAAATGGAGACTTATTGGTGGCGGAAGATTATTTAAAACTCTGCCCAAGGGAGTAAATCCGACCAATCATCTTGGCGAGAGGACACAAAATGGCATAGATAATCTCCCAGAGTCTGGTTCACCTGTTCTACTTGGCTGTTGGACTGAGGGTGATACGAGGAAGAAAAATCCAGCTTGACTCTGAGTTGACCACAGAGAGCCCTCCAAAACTTGGAAACGAACTGCACCCCACGATCAGAGACAATGTGTTTGGGAAGACCGTGGAGGCGGAAGATGTGCAGAAAAAACTGTTTGGCCAACTGAGGCGCGGACGGGAGACCAGACAGGGACACAAAATGAGCCATCTTTGAAAATCGGTCAACCACGACCCAAATGACTGTCATACCATGTGAGGAGGGAAGATCAGTGATAAAGTCCATGGCGATGTGTGACCAAGGGGTCTCCGGAACAGGGAGGGGCAGAAGAAGACCCGCAGGTTTCTGTCGAGGAGTCTTGTCCCGGGCGCAGATCGCACAGGACTGGACAAATTCAGTGATGTCTCTGTCTAGGGAGGGCCACCAATATCTTTGAGAAATTAACTGAAGAGACTTCTTAATCCCAGGATGACCGGCAAGGAAGGAAGCGTGACCCCACTTGAGAACTTGCAACCGTTGACGAGAAGGGACATAGGTCTTACCCGGAGGAAGAAGCCGTAAGTCCACAGGTGCAACTGAGATGAGACATTCAGGTGGGACAATGTGTTGAGGAGTGGGTACGTTGCCCACCACATCCGAAGAGCGAGAAAGGGCATCTGCCCTGATGTTCTTGGCAGCGGGACGGAAGTGAATCTGGAAATTGAAGCCGGCAAAGAAGATGGACCAACGGGCTTGGCGGGGATTTAGTCTCTGAGCAGACTGGAGGTAGACTAGATTCTTATGGTCCAAGAAAATGGTCACAGGGTGAGGAGCACCCTCGAGAAGACGTCTCCACTCCTCCAAGGCTAATTTAATTGCCAACAGTTCTCTGTCCCCAATAGCGTAGTTCTCGGCGGAAGAAAAGGTTTTAGAGAAAAAACCACAAGTTCTGGTCTTGCCTTTGGAAGACTTCTAAATTAGTACCGCTCCGGCTCCCACCGATGATGCATCCACTTCAAGATAGAATGGCTTGGAAGGATCTGCCCAGGAAAGAACGGGTGCAGACGCAAAGGCGGCATTCAGGGACAGAAAGGCCTCTTCAGCGTGAGGAGGCCAGGTCTTGGGATTGGCACCCTTTCTAGTCAAAGCCACAAGAGGGGCCACCAGGGTGGAATGAGGAATAAACTGTCTGTAGTAATTGGCAAACCCCAGGAATCTCTGTATGGCTCGGAGACCAGAGGGGCATGGCCAGTCCAGAACCACAGATAGCTTGGCAGAATCCATTTGCAGACCTTGGGCCGAGATGATATACCCCAGGAATGGCAAGGAGGTACGCTCAAACAGACATTTCTCAATTTTGGCGTAGAGGCGATTACTTCGGGTGTCGGGTGAGAACTTGTCGGACATGGACTCGATGTTGATCCAGGTTAGAAGAAAAAAAAAGGATATCATCCAGATATACTACAACACAAGTGTAAAGAAGGTCCCGGAAGATGTCGTTAACGAACTCCTGGAAGACTGCGGGTGCGTTACAAAGTCCAAAAGGCATCACTAAGTACTCAAAGTAGAGGTGAGAGAGGATATATTCTGCCCCGAGGAGGAGTAGATCCCGGTAACAGGTCAATGGGACAATCATAAGGCCTGTGAGGAGGAAGAGTCTCCGCTTGTTTTTTACAGAAGACGTCCGCAAATTGGTGGTAAAGCTTGGGGAGTCCTGGTGGCGGAGGAACTGGCGAGACCCGTTTGATAGGAGGAGGCTTGAAGCACCGGTCAGAGCAGGAGGAAACCCAGCACAGAATCTCACCGGTGGACCAATTCAGGACAGGACAATGGCATTGCAACCACGATAAACCCAGCAGGAGTTCGGAAGAGCAGAAGGGAAGAACAGAAAATTCCAGAGTCTCGGTATGGAATATCCCAATGTCCATCTGCAGGGGCTGGGTGGGGTATTGTACCGTAGCAGAGAGTCTCTCCCCGTTGACCGTAGAAATAAGGAACGGCTTGGGCAGACGGGTTATAGGAATTTGATACTTGTCGACCAAGGAGGCGTGGATGAAGTTGCCGGCTGAGCCGGAATCCAAGAAAGCAGCAGCAGAGAAGAAGGATTTGGACGAAAGGAACAGCTGCACGGATATGATGAGACGTGGAGAGGAAGAATCCACACCTAGTAATGCCTCTCCCACATCCACTAGGTGCGAGCGTTTCCTGAACGTGGAGGATGAAGAGGACAGTCCTTAAGGAAGTGCTCGGTACTAGCGCAGTACAAACACAGGTTCTCGTCTCTACGGCGGCTCCGTTCTTGCGGGGTCAGGCGAGACCGGTCCACCTGCATGGCCTCCACAGCGGAAGACCCAGAGACAGGTAGAGGTGGACGCTGGAACACTGGAGTCAGACGAGGGCAGCGTTTAGTACGAGCTTTTTCCTTTTCAAAATGGAGCTCCTCTTGTCTCTCGGAGAAACGTTTGTCCATCCTTGTGGCTAGCAAGATGAGGTCGCTCAGGGTGGTAGGCAGGTCACGTACAGCAAGGACATCCTTAATGTCACAATTAAGTCCCTTCTTAAAAGTGGCACAAAGAGCTTCATTATTCCAGTTCAGCTCGGAGGCAAGGGTGTGGAACTGGATGGCATAGTCACCCACGGTAGAATTTCCTTGGGACAAGTTTAGCAAGGCAGTCTCTGCGGAGGTAACCCGGGCAGGTTCCTCGAAAACACTACGAAACTCCTGACAAAAACTCTGGACAGAAGCGGTGGCTGGATCAGCGCGGTCCCAGAGCGGTGTAGCTCAGGCCAGGGCCCTCCCGGAGAGCAGACTGAGGATGAAGGCTACCTTGGCTCGCTCAGACGGAAACTGGTCTGACAGTAGCTCGTATTTGTCTGGTAGGGACGAACGGATTCTGGATCCAGTGGCAACTGCAGGCGGAGGAGATGCAGCAGGTGCAGACAGAGGTGCTGGCTGTTGCTGAGCAGGCAGGAGCTGTTGCATCATGGCGGTCAACTGGGCCAGCTGCTGACCTTGCTAGGCCACAATGGAGGTGAGGTCCGCTAGACTTGGCAGGGGAACATCAGCGGGATCCATGGCCGGATCTTACTGTCAGGTACCGGCAGGACAGGAAGTGGATCCTCTGGACCGGAGAGGCGATAGCATGGGTTGTACTGGAGGACCGGTTCTAAGCAGTTACTGGTCTTCACCAGAGCCCGCCGCAAAGCGGGATGGATTTGCTGCGGCGGTAACTACCAGCTCGTATCCCCCAGTAACAATTCGACCTCTCTGGCAGCTGATAGCGTGGTACACAGGATGACAGTTTTTTCCAAATGCTGAGCAGCGGAGTACCCTTTTAAAATTCCCCCCTCAAAAAAGACTTTAAAGGAGTACTCCACTGCCCAGCATCCGGAACATTTTGTTCCAAATGCTGGGTGCGGGCTGCGGGGGTCATGATGTCGCGGCCACACCCCTTGTGATGTCACGTCACACCCCCTCAATGCAAGTCTATGGGAGGGGGCCTGGCAGCTGCCACGCCCCCTCCCATAGACTTGCATTGAGGGGGTCTGGTGTGATATCACATGGGGTGTGGCCATGATGTCACGACCCCCGCAGCCCGCACCCAGCATTTGGAACAAAATGTTCCTAATGCTGGGCCAGTGGAGCACTCCTTTAACGGCCGTTCTCGACCAGGAGCAACGGCAGTGTGAATGGGGCCTAACACGCATAAAACAGAACCCCCCGGAGGATTAATAAGGCTGGGTTCACACCACGTTTTTGCAATACAGTTCCTGTATCAGGTTTTGGATTAAAAAAAAATGGATTCCTCAAAACCTGACTAAACTGTATCAAAATCGTGTGTGAACCCACCCTAACATGGTTTTATATACCGTATATACTCGAGTATAAGCCGAGACCCCTAATTTCAACCCAAAATCCCAGGAAAAGTTATTGACTCGAGTATAAGCCTAGGGTGTGAAATACCTCATCCCCCCCTGTCATCATCCAGACCCGTCATTAACATCCTCATCATCATCACCGCCTGTCATCATCCAGACCCTCATCATCATCATCTGTCATCATCCCCTTGTCATCATCCCCACCCCCCTTCATCATCCCCTTGTCATCATCCCCACCCCCCTTCATCATCCCCTTGTCATCATCCCACACCCCCCCTTTATCATCCCCTTGTCATCATCCCACACCCCCCTCCTTCATCATCCTCTTGTCATCATCCGCCCTCAGTGGTCTTCAACCTGCGGACCTCCAGAGGTTTCAAAACTACAACTACGGCTGTCCGGGCTTGCTGGGAGTTGTAGTTTTGAAACCTCCGGAGGTCCGCAGGTTGAAGACCACTGCGGCCTTCAACATCATCCAGCCCCCTCTCACCCCCTTTAGTTCTGTACAGTACTCGCCTCCGCTCGGCGCTGGTCCGGTGCTGCAGGACTGTCCGGAGAGGAGGTCGTCCGGTGGGATAGTGGTTCTGGGCTGCTATCTTCACCGGGGAGGCCTCTTCTCCGCGCTTCGGGCCCGGAATAGAGGCGTTGTCTGCACGATGACGCAGAAGTACGTTGGCAATGAACGTACCTCTGCGTCGTTGTCAAGGCAACATGACTATTCTGGGGCCGGGCCCGAAGCGCTTAGAAGAGGCCTCCCCGGTGAAGATAGCAGCCCAGAACCACTATCCCACCGGACGACCTCCTCTCCGGACAGTCCTGCAGCACCGGACCAGCGCCGAGCGGAGGCGAGTACTGTACAGAACTAAAGGGGGTGAGAGGGGGCTGGATGATGTTGAAGGCCGCAGTGGTCTTCAACCTGCGGACCTCCGGAGGTTTCAAAACTACAACTCCCAGCAAGCCCGGACAGCCGTAGTTGTAGTTTTGAAACCTCTGGAGGTCCGCAGGTTGAAGACCACTGCGGGTGGAGAGTTCACTCGAGTATAAGCCGAGGGGGGTGTTTTCAGCACGAAAAATCGTGCTGAAAAACTCGGCTTATACTCGAGTATATACGGTACTCATATCTATTTACCTTGAACTTTTTCCTGAATTCCTTCTCCTCTTTCTCCAGCTTCTTCAGTGTCTTGTAGTCCGATGATTTCCCAAAGGTGGAGGTGCCCTGATTTGTTAAACTAAGAAAACACATATTATAATAATAGCCGGAGTCACCACTTACCTCTCTGCTTATATAACACTTGTATTTATCCACAATCCTGTATAGAGAGTGTCATCACTAAATGTTCCCAATAGAGATTCACATAAGATTTTCCTTTTTTTTTTTTTTTTTACAGCATACTGTAAAAAATATATACAGATACAATAGAATTTTTACTAATGTCTAAGTTGTTAGAGTCACCTGATTGGTACATGTGATACAATAAGGGGGTGCTAAGCACTGAAGCTGGGGGCCTACTGAAGGTCCAGGTCTGTTACTATTGGCTGGGTGTAATAGGATTTGGGTCACTGCTCAATACATTGCAATACATTAGTGTCTGAGGCCCCTAGTGGTCAAAACATGATTATACAAGTTTTAAAAGTGTTTAATAAAAAAATGTACTAGTAAAAGTTAATACAACATAATACCTTTAATAACATATTCAAATTATATGTGAAAAATATGCATAATTTCGTGTTAATTTCATGTTTTATATCCTGCAAAGTGAATTCCATAAAAAAAACACAATGCCCGAATTACTATTTTATTTTGGTCACTTCGACTGCCTCAAAAGTTGTAAAATACAGCAAAAAAAGAGTAATTTAACTTTTTATTCACACTGCATGATGAGTCCTGTAGAAACAATACCCCCCCCCCCCCCTCACCCACCAAGATATGGCAGAATAATGTTTTCTCGGTCGCTCTTCATTGGGGGACACCGAACTGATGGGTATATGCTCTTGCCACTAGGAGGCGCTGACACTAGGAAAAAGAAAAGTTGGCTCCTCCCTGGCAGGATATACCCGCCCACCTGCAGTGAGGCAACCAGTTTTATCTAGTGTCAGCTAGGAGGTGGACACGGTCTGGTTCTCTCCAGACCTCGTATTTTTATTATTATTTTCTAGTTAGGACTGTTTAGTTAGATTTCTTTACTCCCTTTTATTTCACTTTTCAGGTGGGGCGACAGGAGCATGGCGCTGCCTGTTTCCCCATATGCGGCTAAGGGGCACAGGACATATGTATGCACCGTCAACCCCTTCCCGCCAACGGCCAGCGCCTGGAGGTTGCACCCTGGGTCCTGGTTCCCCACTGCCCCTGCTCGCACCGCTATCTGTAGCCTTGTATGATGCAGCGTGGCCATAAGCTGGTTGAAGACGTCTGAGGGTGAGTATAAGAAAGCAGGTAAGTATTTTACACCCCCCTTCCCCCCCTCAGGGTGACGGACTTCCACCTAAAAAAAGGGACTCTGTCGTTTATTGCGGTCTTCATGTGGGGGGAAGGGGGCTGTGTTAGCAGGGACACTGCACCTGCACCTGGCAGAATGAGGGGCTCAGGGCGGCGCATGGCTCCGTCCTTCTTCCCCTGTGCCAGCACCCATTCTGGGGGCTAAAATGGCGCGGGCGGACCGCGGCTTTTTATCTCCCTCCAGATGTCTCTCACTTTTTCGGGAGCGGCGCCGCTCGTTCCCTGAGTGGCGCCGTCGGCTCTCTGTACTGCGGACCGGAGAGAGCTTCCCTCTCCGGGCCGCCATGTCTTTTCATCCGGCGGAGCTTGACTCCACCCCCTGTACACCGAGGACATGCAGGGCTCTGTACACCGAGGACAAGCAGGGCTCTGTACACCCTGTTCTGCAGCCCGGAGGGAGCTTCTCCTCTCCGGGCTGCCAGGTTAACTTTCAGCGGAGCTCAGCTCCGCCCCTCACACATGGGAGCGGCGCCGCTCGTTCTCTGAGCGGCGTCGTCGACTCCCTGTTCTGCAGCCCGGAGGGAGCCTTTCCTCTCCAGGCTGCCAGGTTACCCCTCATACATTGGGAGCGGCGCCACTTGTTCCCCGAGCGGCGCCGTCGGCTCCCTGCTCGCAGCCCGGAGGGAGCTTCTCCTCTCTGGGCTGCCAGGTTAGTTTTCAGCGGGGCTTAGCTCCGCCCCTCACACATTTGGGAGCGGCACCGCTCGTTCTCCGAGCGGCGCGGTCGGCTCCCGGATCAAAGGCCTGGAGGGAGCTTCTCCCCTCCAGGCCGCCATGTCAATTTTTCGGCAGAGCTTAGTTCTGCTCCTCACATTCTGGAGCGGCGCCGCTTGTTCTCCAAGCGGCACCGTCGGCTCCCTGATCTGCGGCCCGGAGGGAGCTTCTCCTCTCCGGGCTGCCATGTCCGCTCCCGGCGGAGCCTAGCTCCGCTCCTCTCACCCTGCAGCGGCGCCGCTCGTTTTCTGAACGATGCCGTCGGCTCCCTGAACTGCGGCCTGGGGGGAGCTACTCTTCTCCGGCCGTCTTTTTTCCCTAGTCTCGGAGCTAGGCGGTGGCTTAGCAGGCGCTTCTAAGCATGCTGCTCTGTGTCGCCACCACTCCTGAGACTGCCACTGTGTCTGTGAGGCTTGGGGGAACTCATGTGGAGTTCAGGTCCCCAGCAGTCTCACGGTGGCAATATGGTAAGGGAGCAGCACAATTCTGGTATTTGCACTCTGAATTATTGCAGCGATGGCCTGTTGGCCATATCAGCTATACACACCAGACAATGGCTACTATCATGAGCTGCTTACCGTATCCCTCGGGCGTCCCTGTCCAGCATACAGTGCTGGTGGTGCGGTGGATAATTTCGACATTGTTGCCGTGGCAGGTTTTTGCATGGGATGTACGGTCCCTTGGTTTCTATAGGGGATAATTTCATACATTTTGTTATCCCCTACCGTTGGGTGCCATACCTTGACGGTGGCCTCACCTGTCTTTCATCTCACAGCTGCCACCTTAGCGGCTGGCGCTCTGGTACTTCTGCTGGTGCGAGATGCCGAAGGCAGATCCCTTCGTTACTAGAGTTCCATACCAGTCAGTCAGACAGTGGTCTGCATGGTTTCTTCAGCCACCTGTCATCCACTTGTCGGTACCTCACTGCTGTGCGAGACGTCCGATGTCATGTCTCGCTACGCTCTGGACCTATACCAGTAAACCAGACAGCGGTCTGCATGGTTTCCTCTGCCTTTTGTCAAACGACTCACGGCTGTTGTCTTGGTGGCTGCAGTTCCGATACCCCACTGCTGGGTGCGGTATGTGGAGAACTGACCCGATGTGTCTTCAGGACCCATACCAGTAAGCCAGACAGTGGTCTGCATGGTTTCATCTGCCGTTTATCACACGTTTCATGGCTGATGTATCTGTAGCTGCATTTCCGATACCCCACTGCTGGGAGCGGTATATGGAGAGCGGACCCGATGTGTCTTCAGGACCCATACCAGTAAGCCAGACAGTGGTCTGCATGGTTTCCTCTGCCGTTTATCACAGGTTTCACGGCTGATGTATCTGTAGCTGCAGTTCCGATACCCCACTGCTGGGTGCGGTATGTAGAGAACTGACCTGCTGTGCCTTAAAGACTCTAAGGCTCTTTGTCTCCTACGGACCCATACCAGTGAGCCAGACCGTGATCTACATGGTTTCCTGCATCGCCTGTCACACACTTCACGGCCGAGGTGTCTGCGACTGGAGTTCCGGCTCCTCACTACTGAGCGACGTGCCAATGTCATGAATAGCTGTCTTCTTTGGATCCATGCCAAAAGGTCAGACAGTGGTCTGTATTGTTGCTTACACCGCCAGTTATACATCTAATGGCTGATGTATCTGCGCCTGGGGTTCCGGTTCCTCTCTACTGAGTGCAGTACCGATGGTGTGCATAGTTGGTTTTCTGTGGATCCATGCCAGTGAGCCAGGCAGTGGTCTGCATGGCTGCCTACATTTGCGTGGTTCTCTACACTGCCTGTCCTCCATCAAAGGGCTGGTGTATCACTCGGTTCCTCACTATATAGTGAGGTGCCCGTCTTCTATGGACCCATACCAGTAAGCAAAACAGTGGTCTGTATTGTTACCTACACCGCCTGTCATACATCTAATGACTGATGTCCCTGCAGATGGAGTTCCGGTACCTTACTACTGAGCGAGGTGCCACTGAAGTATTTCGTCTTCCGTTGACCTGTGCCTGTCAGCCAGGTATTGGTTGCAGATTTTCCTGCGCCACCTGTTACACATCCTATGGCTGGTGTTTCTGCGCCTAGTCTTCCTCACTAATGTATGGTTCCTCACTAATGTACGAGGTTTCCGATGGGATCACTCGCTGTCCCCATACCAGCAAGCCAGACAGTTGTCTGCATATTTTCTTTTGCCGACGGTCACTCGGCAGGTGTTTTTTTGCGGCCGCAGTTCCAGTTCCTCCCTCTGTGCGTGGTATACTTGAGACTGATCCTGCGTGTCCCACAGGACACTATACGGGATGTCAGGGATACATTCTGCGGTCCCTCCGTTTTCCGCTCTCTCTCTCTCCAGGGGACGGGGGCTTTCTTGGCCTCCCCGCCTTTCCACTTTCGGGTCATCTACCATGCGTTGTGCCCCGTGGACGGTAGTTCACCTCTGCCATGGTAGTTGTCAGGGGAGATTTTCTCCGAGCTGCCCCATGTGCCTAATATAATACACCACATACTGATTACAGGGTGACCTGCTTAGCTAGGCCCCTCTCTGCATGTCTGCTACTCTGTCTGCAGGCTGGGTTCTCTCTCCCTGGGTCTGCCTAGTGCTCTGATCCACCGGGTCACCTCCCCCTTTCGACTACTGCTGCAGCTGTAGTCCAGTGTCTCTCTTCCAGGTGCAGTCCCGCAGAGTGTGTGCATGTGGGTTCTTAGGACCTTTCTGTCTGTGAGTCCTAGGGACCTTTGCAGCAACAGCAGTGTCGCTCCGTTCTCCTTCTCGGGTTGCACTGTTGGCTGTTTTGGGGAATTCCTATCTTCCTGCTGGTCCCTTGGATGTCTGCGGTTTCTTTAGTGTCTGCAGTCTTGGTTAGGCCACTTTTGTCCCGGGGTCCCCATGTCTGTGTTCCTACATATGCTAGGTCCGCTTTGTAGGTGGGGAACCCACCTTTCTTTGGCTAGGTGGGATGTGTCCAGGGGTCCTCGGCGACCCGTTCCGGTTCCGAGGTGGTTGAGCACCTCTCTTCCGGCATGGGGCCTGCTAGGGTGCCGGTCGGTTCAGCCCCTCCCTGTCCCTCCGGGTGTTCTCTTCCGGGGTCCCTGTCCTACTGGTCACTGTCTGGAATGGCTCTCATCATGTCTTGTTTTTGTTGCCCAGCCTCAGTGTACGGGATTCCGGTCCCTCTTGGGGCGCAAGGAGGCTTCTCCAGACAGCAAAGGTTACTGCTGGAGCCTGAGGGTTTTGTCCACTCAGTCATTGCATTTTCCTGCTCCTTCTGCGCCTTGCCAGCCTTTTTTTCAGGGCTGCGGGATCAGGGTACTTGTCGTAGGTCCGTACTACATTCACCAGTGATTTTACTGCCTAGGCTTGAGTGCTTTCTGTCCGCCATCACAGCCTAGTGCTCTCCCTGGAAGGCGTGTGTTCTTCTTCCCCTTTTGTCTGTGTCAGTTGTACTGCATTGTCACCACAGTCTCCTGGAGTTATCCTTCCTATGCCCAGACACTGGGAGTCCAAACTGGGTTCTCATGGGTTCTCTCTCCATTCCCATTTCTGGCGGGGCGTTCTTCAGGAAGCTCTGGTCTACTCGGACCATTCTGGTCTGTTGCTGTTGGTTCCCTTGTTAGGACTCTGTCCTTCGATGCTGTGGTGTGCCTTCTTTTCAGGCAGCTTTCTGTTTCCTGGGCCTTATTGATGGTTCAGGTCTTGGACATGTGTTGTGGCCGACCCAACTCCTCCGCAATACCGTTCATCGGGGTGGTATTTCCGTCCTGCACTCCTTCTCTTCTTTATGGCAGTCTTTTCGCCAGGAGAGTTGTTCGCGGACATCTGTTTACCCTTTGTCCTGTGGTTTCTTGTCTCTCTATATGGCCCGGGTGCCTGGGGTCTCTACAGGGATGGCCTTTCCCTTTGGTCCTGGTCCATTTCCTTGGACGGAGGATCTTCCGGGAGCTCCTTTTCTGGACCTAGAGTGTATCCGGCCTGGGGGCTCATCCACAGGCCTTGCAGGCACGTGAGTTCAGTCTTGGGAATGTCTCTTTTCACAGGTGGTTGTTCTTTTTCCCATCCTAAGGGACTGCTTTGGTACGTCCCATCAGTTCGGTGTCCCCCAATGAAGAGCGACCGAGAAAAGGAGATTTTTTTGTACTCACCGTAAAATCTCTTTCTCGTAGCCTTCATTGGGGGACACCGCACCCACCCATTTCTTCTTCTTTTTCTGGTTCTTGGGTTCTCCGGGATTCCTTCTAGGGTCCTTCGGACGTTTTTCCTCATTTGGCTTCTCCTACTGCTTTGTGACACAACTGGTTACCTCACTGCAGGTGGGCGGGTATATCCTGCCAGGGAGGAGACGACTTTTATTTTTCCTAGTGTAAGCGCCTCCTAGTGGCAAGAGCATATACCCATCAGTTCGATGTCCCCTAATGAAGGATTCGAGAAAGAGATTTTACGCTGAGTACAAAAAAATCTTTTAGCCATTTTACCCCATTTCAGTTTTTTAGTATAAGAATACAACATGGCACAATAAATGGTATCACACAGCTCTGTCGAGGAAAAAATAAGCTATCGTCACAAATCACTAATCACTGTGCCCCGACAGGATTAAGCTGATCATACACTTAATATATGGTACGGGCTGAATGCTGGTATAGGTGACTGTTGAGAGGTGCACCCAGCCACATTGAGGGGGAGGTAACATACTGAAGGAGAAGTGATACACTGAGGGTGAGGTGACACACTAAAGGTAAGCAGGCACACTGAGGGGGAGGTGACACACTGAAGGTGAGGTGATACACTGAAGATGAGGTGACACACTGAGGGGGAGGTGACACACTGAATAGTTGTTTTTTTTTCGTTAAGAGCCGAGACAAGTGCTCTTGAATCACCCAAAGTGCAAGAAAAAGTGCAAATGTGTTACACTAAAAAAACGTGCACAAAGGATGCGGTCTATCGCAAGCCCTTCTCCGATAGGAGAGAGGCCCCCCAACAAACCGTACCCTTCACCTCCGGACCAAAAGGTACCTGCGAGGTTCCAGGTTCGATGTCCCTTTTCGCCAAAGCTACTAAGGGACCACAAATGCTCCCAGCATCCCCCTTGGCGTTAGCCAACGTATCTGCCCGCAGAGCCGATAACGGTCAGTACCCTGCCCATGCAGGAGTACCCAGCGTTTTTGCAGGGAGGTGCGAAACCTGATTACCACACACACCTCCCCTAGACTGTTAGGAGGGACACCCAGAAGGGCTACTGCAGCCTAACAATCCTGTGGACACACAACACTTAAAAAGTGACAAAAAATTAATTAATAAGTGAATGTGTGCAGATATACTGCCCGGACATCCGGACGGATCTATAAAAAATGTATCTGATCCTAGCCAGAAGGCCGGGAATCAAGATGAGTGCCACAAGTTGAAGATCACCACTCCCCGAGACTCTAAAGTAACTTGGCTCTAGACCCTCTCAGCCTCATGGCGAGACCCGGAGGAAACAGGTCACATCGGGGCAGCCGTCGAGCTGATTCCTCAGAACCAGCCCGGGACGCCCTGGTACACCTGCCCGCTACCATGTAGCACTCATTCCCACCAGCTACACACCGGCGTCGCCTGCCACTGGCATGAAACTGATAAGAACAGATACTACACTTGATCTTAGCCAAAAGGCCGAGAAGCGATACAGTGAAGGTGAGGGGACACATTGAATGTGAGGTGACACACTAAAGGCAAGCAGGCACACTGAGGGTGAGGTGATACACTGAATGTGAGGTGACATACTGAGGGGGACAGTCAGCCCCTCCCCACTATTATACTTCTTACCTGAACTCTATTGGAGGAGGTGGAAATTCACTGGTGTCCACATCATCATAAACATCTCCATCTGATCAACAAAACCACCAAAATGTGAACTCATAGTGTAACCAATGTAACATCATATACAGCTCTGCTAAATACTAAATATGGCAAATTGTATTGTAAATTATAGAACACAAAATTCCAACCGGCCATGACGACTATGTCCACCACTTATAATATGCGTATTGCCAGGACACTGATTATGGACTCGTATATAACGCCATTATGTGCAACTTATTCTAAACACTTAAATATATTATAATATATTATTTAAGTGTTTATCTATCTATCTCATATCTATCTATCTATCTATCTATCTCATATATATTTATCTAATTTCTATCTCATATCTGTGGTGGCCCAGTACGGGAGGTGTTACCCCGTACCCTTGCTACCCTGTCAGGCAGCCTCCCTGCAATGTCCCCTGGGCGCCCCCCCCCCCCCCCCCCCTGCATCTGTTCTACTGTAATTGTATATTATTGTATATTATCCTATGTTATGTATATGTTATGTATATAAGAATGTTTTATCTTTAAGAAAGGTTAACATGTGATCAACAGTTGTCACGTGAGTTGTCATGTGATTTTTACCCAGGAGGTATCAGTGACCATGTGACTTAAGGGTGACCAATGGGACCCCACCAGAGTCTCCCCCATAAAAGCCCTGGGAGGAGTCTCCTCTCTCTCTTAGTTCCTGAGTCTTTGCTGAGGTGCAGTCGAGCCTATGATTGTGTCTGGAGTCATAGGAGCCTCAAGTCAAGTCTGCAGCCACACGATACAAGTCTACGAGTAAGCTACAGTCACAGCTTAGTCTGTCTCCAGTCAAGTCAGTCACTGTCATCTATTGTCAATTCAACTTGGCCTGCACTAAATTGACCGCCGGGAGCTCGTGACATCATAGCCCAGCCCCCTCATGATGTCACGCCCCGCCCCCTTAATGCAAGTCTATGGGAGGGGTGACACGGCTATCATGCCCCCTCCCATAGACTTGCATTGGGCGTGATGTCATGAGTGGGTGGGGCTATGATGTCACGAGCTCCCGGCGTCGGCTCCAGCATTCGGAACAGTTTGTTCCAAACGCTGAGCAGCGGAGTACCCCTTTAAGGTCTCTGAAGTCACTGGTCACCTCCGTGGGCTTGGCTACACTTTATAGACTGTACCATCAGGTGCAGGCTGTTGGAGCCTAGGTTAGAAGCCCTCCAGTATACAAAGAACTAAAAAATCAGCAGCACTCCATTCCTTCAGATGAGTCAGTGCGTGACTTTATTCATCTTGTGTTACAAGCAGCTACATTTTGAGCCCTTGGTATTGGCTGTGTGAGACAATTGAAACATAGCTGCTTGTAACACAAGACGAATAAAGCCACACACTGACTCATCTGAAATAACAGAGTGCTGCTGATTTTTTAGTTCTCTATCTATCTTTATATTATCTATCTATCTCATATCTATTTATCTATCTATCTATCTATCTCATATCTATCTATCTATCTTATTGCCCTAGCTATTTGCTATGTTCTTTTGTCCAGCACAAACTGTACATTAGGCACACAGTTACTTACCGAAGGTAGAGTTTGACCTGTAAACATAATAGAGAAGTTTCTATTAATAAGATGACAATAATAAAACGCACATATTGGGGAGGGTGGTCTTTTATGTATGGGGCTTATCATGTCACCTAAAGCTACAGACCTGACAGAGGGAGGGGTGATCCACGTCACACCTCACTGATTACCATTACACATGGACAGGACGGCGGCCAGCTGTAATCTGCACTCACACCACAACCACAATGCACCAGCATCCCAACCACAGCGCAACTCAACTGCATAATGGGATTTTACCCTAAACCTTATGTGCAGGAATTGGTTTAGAAATTAAAGGGAAATGTTTAGTTCTACTTAAAGGGGTACTCCGCCCCTAGACCTCTTCTCCCCTATTGAAAGAATAGGGAATAAGATGTCTGATCACGGGGTCCGGCTATTCTGACCCCCCTCGATTTCCAGTGTGGCACCCCAGTCATCCGGTGCACAGAGTCTATTCTGCTCTATGCCGGATGACGGGCAACCACCGCTGTCACGCCCCCTCCATTGATGTCTATGGGAGGAGGCATGATGACTAAGTACTAGCCATCACGCCCCCTCCCATAGTCATGAATGGAGGGGGTGTGGTGTGATGTCATGAGGGGGCTTGAAGCTTCCATGTTCAGAACACTGCAGCATCAGCCCCGAGATCACAGGGGGTCCCAGAGGCCGGACCCCCCCGCAATCAGACATCTTATCCCCTATCCCAAGGATAGGGGATAAGATGTCTTGGGGTGGAGTATCCCTTTAAAGGGGGAATATGGTATATCAAATATCATTCTATACTGAAAATTTCTACAATATTTCAATATACTCTCTGTATCAATTCCTCAATGTCTTTAGGATCTCTGCTTGCTGTGATTTAGTAGGAACTGTGTCTACTTATAATTTTAAATTCTACATTGTTTATGTATTATAAATCTCTGTGATGAGCCCCGCAGCTGTGTGTCCATTAAATGATTAGTATTAAGAAAGTAAAGATTCTCATTTAACGACAGCAAGCAGAGCTCTTTAAAGGGATTATCCAGGAAAAACTTTTTTTTTATATATCAACTGGCTCCAGAAAGTTAAACAGATTTGTAAATTACTTCCATTAAAAAAAATCTTAATCCTTTCAGTACTTATGAGCTTCTGAAGTTAAAGTTGTTCTTTTCTGTCTAAGTGCTCTCTGATGAAACGTGTCTCCGCAACCGCCCAGTTTAGAAGAGGTTTGCTATGGGGATTTGCTTCTAAACTGGGCGGTTCCCGAGACACGTGTCATCAGAGAGCACTTGGAAAGAAAAGAACAACTCAACTTCAGAAGCTCATAAGTACTGAAAGGATTAAGATTTTTTAATAGGAGTAATTTACAAATCTGTTTAACTTTCTGGAGCCAGTTGATATATAAAAAAAAGTTTTTCCCTGGATAACCCCTTTAATACAGAATGTATGTAGGAAAACTGTACAACTTTTCATTAAACAATGAATAACATTTTTATAATTTATAGTAACATAAAAAAAAATATACATTTTATTCCAAGTATTTGACATCCAAATTGCAATAACTGAACATAAACGATTTCACAGACATTCACGGTAATGAACATGAAGTGAACATAACAAGAAATAGACGTAAGCAAAATCATTCAAATGGTGCGAAAACTGTGTCATCGAATGAAGATCATTGCAGCAGTTAGTAGAGTCAGAGATCACAGGTAGATTAGGAGTTGGGCGCAGTGGACGATTCTAAAAGCCTATCTACTACTTTCACAATTTTGTTCTTGGTCAAAGGAGATCCAAGAAAGGGAGATGAATGGCGCTGCCACAAGGAGTATGTATAGGTAAATTTACTGCACACAAAGGATCCACGCAACGCGTTTCAAAGCTGCCCCGGCTCTTTCGTCAGGCGTCACGCCTGACGAAAAAGCCGGGGCGGCTTTGAAACGCGTTGCGTGGATCCTTTGTGTGCAATAAATTTACCTATCCATACTCCTTGTGGCAGCGCCATTCATCTCCCTTTCTTTGATCTCCTTTTACCTATATTTGCGCCTGGACGCTGGGAGCCGCCGCAGCAGTCGCTATTATAGGATTCCTGATCAAGCGCATTGAGTGTTGTGCCTCCATTCGCACAACTCGCATTGGTGAGTGCGTTGCGTTTTGATTGGGCTCTTCACTATCTCATCCATCCAGGGGCGCGCACCCTGTTCTCTTTTATACAATCTTGTTCTTAGCAGATTAATAATATTGTCTAGTTCCTATGCATATCCTCGTAGCTCCAGACAACAACCTACCTTTCATCTGTCCCTTACTATATGCTGACACACAGAATATTTGGCAGATTAGTGAGAAGTGGAAGATAAATTGAAGGAAATGTGCAGGATCTGACTACACTTGGTGTGTTTGTTGTCTGTTACCATGGAAACATATAGATCTTTTGTAAAGTCGGCGGTTGGCAGCCTCCAACATGCAGCGTGTCCTGCTGCTTACCCTGGCCAAGCCGCACACTCCGCTTTCCTACCTCGCTGCAGATTCTGATAGGGGATAAGATTTCTGATCGCGGGGGGTCCCACTGGGGACCACTGCAATCTCGGGTGCGGCACCCCAAACATCCGGTGCACGGAGCAAACCTTGCTCCGTGCCGGATGACTGGCGATGCGGGGCGTAGGCTCCTGACGTCATGGTCATGCCTCGCTCTTGACGTCACAGCCACGCCCCCTCAATGCAAGTCTATGGGAGGGGGCGTGACGGCAGTCACGCCCCCTCCCATAGACTTGCATTGAGGGGGCGTGGGCGTGACATCATGAGCGAGGCATGGCTGTGACATCACGAGCCTCCGGCGCTGCACCCAATGCTCTAAACGAATGTTGGGTGCAGCAGGGAGATCGCGAGGGTCCCCAGCGGAGGAAACCCTGCGATCAGACATCTTATCCCCTATACTTTGGATAGGGGATAAGATGTCTAGGGGCGGAGTAGCCCTTTAATAATGTGTAACTTCCCTTCTGTGTCTGCACCACTTCCAACTATACTCAATATATAGGGCGCTTTCTCTTAGCTATTGGATCTTGCTGAGTCGTTGCGCTCTAGATATCTGGTGCTCTGTTCAAAATGGTCAATAATCTCCATCAGAGACCATGGACCAGTTTTTCCCAACCAGGGTGCCTCCAGCTGTTTCAGAACTACAACTCCCAGCATGGAGAGTCAAGTTTTTCACATGCCCTTCATTGGATGATTGTTCCATTCGGTTAGTCCATAAAAGCTTGTATTAGTGTCCAAAACTGTTCTGGCCATTTTGCACAGATGGATGCGGAGAGACACAGCTGACTATGGAAGTACAATTTTTTAGGTAACCATAGACACCCAGCGAGTTCCATGCACGAGCCCTTTTCTGATGACTGGGTCTCATATACGGAACTTGCTGGGCATCGGCAACTGTCAAGCGCCAGCTGCATTTTTTTTGCACCAACCGGTACATAATGGGCAGGAGAGCAATTCTGGAGTTACACTTAAAAGGGGTAATCCGGTGAAAAACATTTTTTTTTTAAATCAACTGGTGCCAGAAAGTTAAACAGATTTGTAAATTACTTTTATTTCTAAATCTTAACCCTTCTAGTAATTATCAGCTGCTGTATACTACAGAGGAAGTTGTTTGGTTCTTTCCATTCTGACCACAGTGCTCTCTGCTGACACCTCTGTCCATGTCAGGAACTGTCCAGAGCAGGAGAGGTTTGCTATGGGGATTTGCTCCTACTCTTGATAGTTCCTGACATGGACAGAGGTGTCAGCAGAGAGCACTGTGGTCAGACAGAAAGGAAATTCAAAAAGAAAATAACTTCCTGTGGAGCATACAGCAGCTGCTAAGTCCTGGAAGGTTTAAGATTTTTAAATAGAAGTCATTTACAAATCTGTTTAACGTTCTGGCACCAGTTGATTTAAAAAATAAATAATTGTTTATCACCGGAGTACCCCTTTAATGATTCGGGCTGGGTTAATGTGATCAGTAAGCACAGGATTAATAGCAGATTGATTGGTATTGATTTGGTGCTGGGGTTATACCAGTGAATTAGTACTGGACGCTGTTAGCAGAGCTGTTCTCATTTATACTCTTACAGAGATGGGTCTTCTTCGAACTCTTCGTGATCTGCTTTTTCGTTTGCGTGTTTCTTTTTGTTCTCAGTTCCCTTCCGCTTCCTAAAGAGACCCCACAACGATGGGCTGCTCTTGTCTTCCTCCTGTGGTTCAGAGCTTTGCAGTGTGTAGAATGCACCGTTCAGTTCAGAAATACAGAATTCAAGTGGTGTGGCAAAAATATTGTTTTCACAGATCTAACAATGCTCAGTGAGCTGAACAGCCCCAATTCCAAACTGGTATATTTTTGTATCAAAGAATTGTGCAGAGCATTGTCTCCACTTCTCAGCTGAGAGCAGGACTAGCCATGTACAATGTATCAGTCTGGAGTCCAGGATGTTTAGCTCACAGAGCATTGTCTAGACTGGATACAATTGTCTCCACTTCTCAGCTGAGAGCAGGACTAGCTATGTACAATGTATCAGTCTGGGGTCCAGGATGTTTAGCTCACAGAGCATTGTCTAGACTGGACACAATTGTCTCCACTTCTCAGCTGAGAGCAGGACTAGCTATGTACAATGTATCAGTCTGGAGTCCAGGATGTTTATCTCACAGAGTATTGTCTAGACTGGATACAATTGTCTCCACTTCTCAGCTGAGAGCAGGACTAGCTATGTACAATGTATCAGTCTGGAGTCCAGGCTGTTTAGCTCACAGAGCATTGTCTAGACTGGATACAATTGTCTCCACTTCTCAGCTGAGAGCAGGACTAGCTATGTACAATGTATCAGTCTGGAGTCAAGGCTGTTTGGCTCACAGAGCATTGTCTAGACTGGATACAATTGTCTCCACTTCTCAGCTGAGAGCAGGACTAGTTATGTACAATGTATCAGTCTGCAGTCCAGGATGTTTAGCTCACAGAGCATTGTCTAGACTGGATACAATTGTCTCCACTTCTCAGCTGAGAGCAGGACTAGCTATGTACAATGTATCAGTCTGGAGTCCAGGCTGTTTAGCTCACAGAGCATTGTCTAGACTGGATACAATTGTCTCCACTTCTCAGCTGAGAGCAGGACTAGCTATGTACAATGTATCAGTCTGGAGTCCAGTTTTTTTTTTTAGCTCACAGAGCATTGTCTAGACTAGATACAATTGTCTCTACTTCTCAGCTAAGAGCAGGACTATGTATGTACAATGTATCAGTCTGGAGTCCAGGATGTTTAGCTCACAGAGCATTGTCTAGACTGGATACAATTGTATCACTTCTCAGCTGAGAGCAGGACTAGTTATGTACAATGTATCAGTCTGGAGTCCAGTTTTTTTTGTTTGTTTTTTTAGCTCACAGAGCATTGTCTAGACTAGATACAATTGTCTCTACTTCTCAGCTAAGAGCAGGACTATGGATGTACAATGTATCAGTTTGGAGTCCAGGTTGTTTAGCTTATAGAGCATTGTCTAGACTGGATACAGGAGTAAAAAAGTGAAATATTGATACATTAGGCCCACTGCGTATAAAATGTAGATAACATTTAAGTAGGACACTAACCCCAAAATCTATCAATATCTGATCTTGGGGTATTTGACTAATTGTAACTGATGATATACTACTTGGCTATGTGGGGATCTGACCACAGGGACCTCTATCGATCGCCAGACTGATGGGGCTTTTCGGTTTAGTGCCTCCCCTGTTTAGTGGTTGTGCAGAGTACTGCCCTATTCAAGTAAACTGAGCCCTGCTTAGTCCTGCACACCACTTTTTAAAGGGTTTGTCCACCTGGGACCCCCCTGTATTAGAATGGAGAGTGGATGGAAAAACCAGCTCTCACCCTGCAAGTCTCAATGTATTAGCAGTCAGACTCTAGTGCTTAACTTACAATAGGCGTTCAGAAACAAAGCCCCCATCCTTATAAATGTTGCTTGGAATGCACGGCATCATACACACGGTCAGGTGTAAAAGTTGATATTTTTCCATTCAAAGAAATGTACTGAGGTCCAATACCTACCTATCCATGGGGCCATCGTCAACACCATCATAGATATCATCATCATTACTCGGTGGCGGAGGAAAATCTATGGAAATAAATTATATGTGTACAGCTCTCAAAGAAGTTGTCACCCAGCTTTCCAAAAAAGTTATATAACACGGAAACTACTGCATCCATCTGATTATGCAGTAAGTTGTAAGCCCTCAGCGCTTATATATATATATATATATATATATATATATATATATATATACATACATATATATAACCCCGTACCCTTGCTGTCCTGTGAGGCAGCCTCCCTGCAGTGTCCCCCGCCCCCCCCCCCCTCCTGCATCTGTTCTACTGTAATTGTATATAATCCCCTATGTTATGTATATAAGAGTGTTATATCTTTAAGAAAGGTTAACGTGTGATCACCAGTTGTCATGTGAGTTGTCATGTGATTGTTACCCAGGAGGTATCAGTGACCAGGTGACTTAAGGGAGACCAATGGGACCCCACCAGAGTCTCCGCCATAAAAGCCCTGGGAGGAGTCTCTTCTCTCTCTTAGTTCCTGAGTCTTTGCTGAGGTGCAGTTGAGCCTAAGAGTCTGGAGTCATAGGAGCCTCAAGTCAAGTCTGCAGCCACAAGCTACAAGTCTACAAGTAATCTACAGTCACAGCTTAGTCTGTCTCCAGTCAAGTCAGTCACTGTCATCTATTGTCAAGTCATCGTGGCCTGCACTAAATTGTCCAAAACCACTGCAAGTCCCAGTAAGCCCTTAAGGTCTCTGAAGTCACTGGTCACCTCCGTGGGCCCTGGCTACACTGTATACACTGTTCCATCTGTCACTCAGTAAAGCTACCGTTGTCCGTAACTTGGTGTCGGAGTCATTATTGCCCCTGTGCCTAGCCCAGGATCCAGCAGTATACCTTCGGGTGGTATAGAGGATAAACCACGCCCTGGTGTCACGAATACAAGGGGTTAATGCCATCTGCCCTGCATCTCACACCCCATACCACATATATATGCGAAATATATATATCAGGAGGATACCCCCCCCATGCTTCTATTTGTATAACAGGAATATACAGTTATACTCACTTGAATTTCCTCCTATGCTGTGACTGAAATAAGGAAAAAATAGGGAAAATTATATAGTAAATCTGTTAAATGTATAATATTTAACACATATAATAGAGCAGTGTTTCTTGGCTGTCAAGGCATGCTAGGAGTTATAGTTTTGCAACAGCTGAAGGCACCCTGGTTGGGGAACTCTGCTATAGAGTGTGTTATTGTATACCTATGTAAACCGGCACTAGTAGTAACAAAAATGATTGCTTCTAGATCATACATAATGCTGCCACATGGTAAGATTTAAAGGGGTACTCCGCCCCTAGACATTTTATCCCCTATCCAAAGGGTTTGGGGATAACATGTCTGATCGCGGGGGGGCCTACATGTCCTACCGCTGGGACCCCTGTGATCTCCCTGTTGCACATGACGTTTGTGTACACCGTCGGGTACAGCGCCGAAGGCTTGTGACGTCACGGCCCCTCAATGCAAGTCTATGGGAGGGGCGTGACCGCGGTCACGCCCCTCCCATAGACTTGCATTGAGGGGCCGTGGCGTCACGAGCCTTCGGCCCACATTGCCCGTCATCCAGCACGGAGCCAAGTTCGCTCCGTGCACCAGATGTCTGGGGTGCCACAACCGAGATGGCGGGGGTACCCAGCGGCGGGACCCCTGCAATACAACATCTTATCCCCTATCCTTTGGGAACAAGGATATACAGTATCTTCCATAAGTGAGTCCACTCCTCACATTTTTTGTAAATATTTTCTTATATATTTTCATGTGACAACTCTGAAGAAATGCCCCTCTGCTGTAATGTAAAGTAGTGAGTGCACGGCCTGTATAACAGTGTTTAATGTTGTGTCCCCTCAAAATAACTCAGGACACAGCCATTAACATCTAAACCTTGGCAACAAAAGAGAGTACACCACTAGGGGGAAATGTCCAAATTGGGCGAAAAGTGTTAATATTTTGTGTGGCCACCATTATTTTCCAGCACCGCCTTACGCCTTTTGGGCATGGAGTTCACCAGAGCTTTACATGTTGTCACTAGAGTCCTCTTCCACTTCTCTATGATGACATCATAGGCGCCTCTTGAGAAAGGAATCATCCGAAACACGTGTCGAGGTTGCAGGATCATCACTGGGAAGCCGTCAGCATGTCACAATTAGGTATTGTGTTGATTTAAGTTATTATGTTTCATGTGCTGACCAAACTAATACTGCTAGACTGTATATGGCATTACTGATTACTGTATATATCCTAGTGATATCCTGCTTAGCTTTGTGTTGGTTTTTTTTTAAGGGTGGGTCATTTTATGGGTGTTTTTTCTACCTGTTTTTGTATATATAATAAAGAGGAATTTTCTTGACTATATCTTTGGGCTAATTTTGTAGGTTATAGATTTGTAAATTACTTCTATTAAAAAATCTTAATCCTTCCAGTACTACAGAGGAAACGCTTTTCTTTTTGTATCTCTCTTCTGTCACGACCACAGTACTCTCTGCTGACCTCTCTGTCCATTTTAGGAACTGTCCAAAGCAGGAGAAAATCCCCTTAGCAAACATGCTGCTCTGGACAGTTCCAAAAATGGACAGCAGAGGTCAGCAGAGAGCACTGTGGTCACGACAGAAGAGAAATCCAAAAAGAAAAGCATTTCTTCTGCAGTATACAGCCCCTAAAAAGTACTGGAAGGATTAAGATTTTTTAATAGAAGTCATTTACAAATCTGTTTAACTTTCTGGCACCAGTTGATTTGAAAAAAAAAAGTTTTCCATGGGAGTACCCCTTTAATGGCTGTGTCCTGAGTTATTTTGAGGGGACACAACATTAAACACTGTTATACACTGTTATGAAAGGTGGACTAAATTATGTGAGATACTGTATATAATGTGAGGGTGGACTTATGGGATATACTGTATATAATTTGAGGGTGGACTTATGGGAGATACTGTTAATGCGTCACTTACCTGCTGACAGAATCCTGTTCCCCAACATCATCATAGATGTCCTGGTCGTTTTCTGCTTTCACAGGAATGGGCTTCCTTGGTAGCGAGCCATAATCTACTTTCACCATTGACGTTTTTATATATCCATCTGAAAAACAGATTATTTTGTTACACGGATGAATGTAAGAATCAGTGCCATCTACCATAACAGCCTGCAAATCTAATGTATGACCTATGGGATGTTACAAAGGGAGGGAGAGTGTTTTTTGTAATATATACAACTATAATGTCTACATTATATGGGGGGGGGGGGGGGGGGACTCTAAAAAGAAGGACCGGAAGGAGTAAATAAAGGAGTGAGGTAAGGAGAAGAAGGAGGAAGCAAGAAATTGGGGTGAGGAAGGAAGAAGAGGGTGAAAAGTATTGAGGAAGAAATGAAAGAAGGGTGCATTCACACTACGAAATCTCCACTTGCTGAATTTCGCAAGCGGAGATTCCGCCTGGCGGCCACCTCCGGGGTTACTTCGGCGCTAGGGCCGTGGGGCACTGAGCCGTCACCATTGATGGCTATGCAGTGCTCGCGGAATCCGCGCAAAGAATGAACATGTTCTTTCTTTGCGCGGAACAATTCCGCGGTGTGAACCCATTCACACTAATGTTAAGTTCACACCGCGGAATTCCGTAGTGTGAACATGGCCGTAAGCAGAATAGAAGGCTGAGATGGAGGAAAGAAGTTACACAATGGATGGAGGGTAGCAATTATTATGGAAAGGACCTGAGAAATGGGGGTAAGGAGAAAGGAATAAAGAATGGGATGGTGGGGGCAGAAGAGAAACAGAGACTGAAGTTAGAAAAAGATGGAGAATTAAAGGGGTGCTCTACTGGCCAGCATTCGGAACATTTAGTGGGAGATTTATCAAAACCTGTCTAGAGGAAAAGTTGCTGAGTTGCCCATAGTAACCAATCAGATCGCTTCTTTCATTTTTAACAAGGCCTCTGCAAAATGAAAGTAGCGATCTGATTGGTTGCTATGGGCAACTCAGCAACTTCTCCTCTGGACAGGTTTTGATAAATCTCAACGCTGTGTGCGTGCGGTGGGGGTTGGCCACCCCCCCTCAATGCAAGTCTATGGGAGGGGGCGTGGCATCCGCCACGCCCCCTCCCATAGACTTGCATTGAGGTTGCATGGCGTGACGTCACGAGGGGGGCGTGTCCGACCCCCAATTAAATGTTCTGAACGCTGGCCAGTGGAGTACCCCTTTAAGGAAGGAGAAAAGGAGGAAGGGGAAGAAGGAAATATATTAAACGAGAGATAAAAGAAAATAAAGAAGAGAGGAAAGGAGTGAAGTAGGATTGATGGGACGGATAATGAGAGGAGGGAGAAAGAAGAAGAGCTAGAGAATAAATGGAGAAAGGGAGAGGGGGAGACAGGGAGGGAGGAAAGAATATGGACAAAGAAGATGGGAAGCAAAGAGATTTTATGGCAAGACAAGACGCTTCGTATTATGCTATTTAACTTCTTTAGTGAAACTCAGCAGCCATTAAGTAATGTAAGTATTAACAGAAAAAGACTTTTTTAAAATAACAATAAAGAGTATATGAACATGCAACCTAGGGTGCAACCTAGTATGGAGTCCCGTGATATTAGCCAATCAGAGTGCAACACAGATGATAAAGGTGACCAACACCCAGTAATCTCCCTTCTTCTTTGCTGCTCAGCAGAGTGATTACATTAGATAAGTACAGTATTTTCTCTCTCGCACATATAGTTTTATCATTTATTCTATTGTCTAATTGATTAATTAGTTAATTAATTGTCATTTTTTCTTTCTCCTATTATTAAATTCTCCCTGTATATTTTCTCTCATTCAGTTTCTCCTATATAATTTTCTCTGTATAGAAATTTTACTTTATTCTACATTCAGATTTCTTATCTTTCATTGCGCATATTCTGTCCGGTTTCCCCATTTTCCCCGGTCGTTCCGGTCATTGTTTTTCACTCCAAAAACCTATTCCTTTAGTTTACCTTGCTATCTCGCTCTCTTCGGCGCCACAAGCGCTTCTAGCGGAGCGCGAGCGCTTCCTGTCACTCTCCGGCGCTCGCGCAAGTCTCGCGTGACTTGCTGACAGAGAGGTCATCCTCTGTCCAACACCTTCGGGATCTCGTCATTCTCCTCAGAGTGACAGATCCTGGATGACGCGTATTTTCTCCTCACAACTACTGTTACTGTATCCTATAAGTAAAAGTTCCCTTTCCCCTCTTATTTTACCTCAAATATTCATTCATACCATTTCCTTAGTGTATACTGTCACCCGGTGACTGTTTTCTATATATTTTTCCACATTTTTCTCCTCATAGAAAATTCATTGCTGTATATCCCATAGTATTTAATTATTACTATATTTATTCTATTAATTGGTTGTCAAGTACAGTATATTCCTTAACTATATATTTACAGATACCCTAACTGTATTCCCTACATTCACTCTTAAAGATGTCTGAGGAAAATAAAACCATATCTACAGAAAATGTCCTTCCAGAAAACTTACAAGCTCTGGTGGACGCTTCTATCTCAAAATCTATTAATACAGCGGTTCAATCCGCAGTCTCTGCACTGCAGGGCTCAATTGATAAATCAGTGTCTCTGGCTATAGCTCGCTCTAACTCAACAAATTTGAGCTTTATACCTCCCCTAACTCCTTCGGACCAATTCTGGTCCCCTGAAGAGTCTGTGTCCCAATTAGCTAAGGGACTTAAGGGGCCAGGTAAAGCAAAAGCCAAAAGACGCCATTCTACAGACGGCCCATACTCCTTAAAACATGGTAAAAATACCTCAGGAGTACGCCAAGATATTTTACAATCTCAAACTACTGAATTTATTCAAACCTCTAACACTAGTGGTTCACATAAGCCACAAGATCTACCCTCAACCCATGAGGAGGCTCACTCCAGCAAGGGTAAAAAATCTAGCTTAAGAGCTAAACCAAACTCCTTCAACATCTCTTCCTCTGATGAGTCGGATGACTCTGACATTGAGGAGGTATTGTATGTAGCGGAGGACAGTGATCCCAATCATGAGGACCCTGGCAGTCAGGAAGAAACCATGATAACTGAATCGGGTGACACATATTTTGACCCAGCATTAATATGTCATCCACGTTCTGGGGAATGGCAACCAAAGACAAAAGTAGCCGAATTTATTTCATTATGGGCCAATAAGCCTCTTGACAAACCATCAAGAAATAAATTAAAGGCTGAATGCCCTAGACCAACCTTACCAAATAACGCCTCACACACCCCAGAATTGGATCCACTCATTGCCAAGTTCCTTTTTAAGACGGGCAACAATCCCAAGAAAGGAGTGGATAGAAGCTTTAAGTCCTGTCAGGACAAATTAATGTCAGGACAAATTAATGGACAAAAATGTTAAATTTAGCCGAAGAGGCATCCACTTATGATACCCCTGTGGACCCAGAAACCCTAAAAGGATGGGCACAAAGGGCTGTATGTATTTTCGGGAATGCCAATGCTTCCCTCTCCAATGAGCGGAAACGCTCCATCCTATTAAAAATAGATCCCCAATTGACCAATCTGGCCACGGTAGAGCCCCCTAATCCCACCAAGGGTATGCTCTTTGGGGATGATTTTATTAAAGAACTTAATAAATATGTCGGCCTATTTTCATCCCTAAATAAGGCCCAAGTATCATTGAAAAAAGTTTTTTCAAATAGAGTTTTTGGGAAGGCCAGAAGAGGTAGGGGCCGCTTTTCTGGCCATTCCTCACAAAATATATATCACAGAGGCTCCTACTCCCATACTTCACAGCATTCATACCCCATCCCCGCCACCCAACCCCCCTTTTTTCCATACAGGGGCAGACCATGGAGGGCCAGAGGTCACAGAGGATTCCCTCGCTCAAGACCTCATACAGGTAAGCCTACCTCAGTCTTCCTCCCTAGATATTCCACTGGGGGGAAGAGTCCTGTATTTTTCCCACAATTGGACTACGATTACGTCCAACTCATGGATCCTAAACACGGTCCAAGGTTATCAAATAGAATTTGTCTCCCCACCCATCCCACACCCATCTACCACATCCGATTCAATTCTCCCAAACAGACAAACATAGATCTGATAGATCTAGAAATCAAACACTTATTTGCCAAACAGGCAATTATTCCGATTCCATCCCAATCACCAGGTTTTATCAGCAATCTGTTTCTGGTGAAAAAGAAAGATGGAGGTCACAGACCTGTGATCAATTTGAAACTCTTGAACAATTTAGTGATATATCGCCACTTCAAAATGGAGGGCATACATCTACTAAGAGACATCCTATTGCAACACGACTGGCTTGCAAAAATAGACTTAAAGGAGGCCTATCTCACTGTTCCAATTCATCCCTCTTCTCAAAAATTCCTACAATTTCTTTGGGAAAACCAAAAGTGGCAATTCAGCTGCCTACCTTTCGGCCTGTCATCAGCCCCTTGGTGCTTTACAAAACTACTGAAACCGGTAGTGGCTTCTCTCAGAAGTCGAGGGGTTAGTCTTATCATCTATCTAGATGATATTCTCCTTATGGCCCAGTCAAAAGAGTTACTTTTGCGCCACTTGAACTGGACTCTGTCTCTTCTGATTCATCTGGGTTTTCTGATAAACTACAAAAAATCAATCCTAGTTCCCTCCCAGGAACTAGAATTCTTAGGCTTCATGATCAACACTCAGTTATCCACTCTAAGCCTACCTCCAAGGAGACTGAAAACCATTTGAAAAGAGATCAAACAAATTCTCCGCAAAGATATAATCTCTTTGAGAACAATTGCTCCGATAGTAGGCCTCTTATCAGCCTCTATTCAAGCCATTTTCCCAGCTCCTCTCCACTACAGGGCTCTTCAACGCTTGAAGATCCATCATTTAAGGGAAGGTCTCGGTTACTCCGACAAGATTCCCCTATCTCCAGAAGCCAGGGAAGAACTTTTATAGTGGTTCAATCACATAGAATCTTGGAATGGGAAAACAATTTTCCATCCGAATCCGGACATCATTATAGAGTCGGATGCGAGTCTTTCCGGATGGGGAGCTCGTTGCGGTTCTCTTTCCACTGGAGGGAAATGGTCCCAGATGGAATCTCAATTACACATAAATTGTCTGGAACTACTAGCGGGATTTTTTGCTTTAAAAAGTTTTGCAAAAGATTCCTCCCACTGTTGTGTCCTCCTTCGTATGGACAACATTTCTTCTGTCCAATACATCAATCACCCGGGAGGTACGAATTCCAAAGCTCTTGCAGACTTTGTCAAAGATTTTTGGCATTTCTGTTTGGACAAAGATATCATTCTGAAAGCAGTATACTTACCAGGAATTTCCAATACAGTAGCGGATTGGTATTCACGTTACCTCACGGACTCCAGCGATTGGAAACTTCTTCATCCAATCTTTCAATCAATCAATTCTTTATGGGGTCCCCTTCATATAGATCTTTTTGCTTCCCGCCTGAATACCCAATTACCTCTGTTTTACAGCTGGCGTCCAGACCCAGAAGCTCTGGGTGTGGACGCCTTCCTACAATTCTGGCCTCAGAAGACCCTATATGCTTTTCCTCCGTTCAATCTAATACCCCGAGTTCTTTTTCAAACCTCGATTCAGAAAGCCACTCTGGATCTCATAACTCCACTCTGGCCAACCCAATCGTGGTTTCCACAAATCTTACACCTAATCATAGATCTTCCCCGTCTTCTTCCTTCCACTCACGATCTTCTCCTAGATCCTCAAGGGAACTGTCACCCTCTGATTTTGTCGGATCATCTACCTCTGGTGGCTTGGATCATTTCGGGACGCCAAGACTTGACTTCCAGCTTTCAAAGTCGACTCAGGACATCCTATCAGATGCATGGGCCCCGGGTACCAAATCGGCTTACAGATCAGCCTGGAGACTTTGGTCTCATTGGTGCGATCAACGACATTTGGATCCCTTACGAGCTTCTATACCCCATATCTTGAATTTCTTATCAGAATCTTTTGATGCTGGTAAAGCCTACAGAACGATTAATCTATATCGTTCAGCGATTTCATCCTAACACCCCCCTATAGATTCTGTTCCTGTAGGTAAACATCCTTTAATTTGCCAACTACTAAAAGGCATCCGTTTTCGTAGACCGCCCCTTCCTAAATATACATCTACTTGGAATGTAAACACGGTACTGGATTTGTTTATTTCCTGGGATGATAATGATGTTTTATCATTAAAATTCCTATCCTTTAAACTTACTACCCTTTTGTGCCTTATCTCCGTCAAAAGGGTATCTGATGTAAGATCTTTAGATATCTCTCGCAGACAATTTACACCTCAAGGTGTCATTTTCTCTATATCTCGACGTACTAAAACGAACCTCCACTCCGTTTTTATCCTTCCTTTCCAGATAATGAGAAACTCTGTGTCGTTCGTTGTCTTCGTTCCTATGAATCCAGAACTGAATCTCTTCGATCCTCATCTTCGTCCCAACTATTAATCTCTTTTTGTAAACCTCATTCTCCAGTCTCTTCCCCCACTCTTGCTAGATGGGTTAAACAAACCATGCATCTTGCCGGTATTGATATTTCCAAATTTACAGTTCATTCCACCAGAAGTGCAGTATCCACCAAACTTTTCCAATCTGGTGCTTCTCTTTCAGATCTATTAAAAGCGGCTAATTGGTCCTCTGACTCTACTTTCAAAACCTTTTATTTTAGACCTGAATCTCATGTCTCTATGTTATTATTGTAATAAGATTTAATATTTATTTATTACATCTCGTTGATTTGTATGTTTAATTTCGATTAAGCTTTGAACTAGCATAATATGAAGCGTCTTGTCTTGCCATAAAATTGAGAATTTTCCTATCCTAAGTGACGGAAAATTTGAATTTTATTAAAGACAAGACGCGAGTATTATCCCTCCCTAAACCCATCCCTATAACATGTCTTTTCTGTCTCTAATTATTCAACAGCTCCACAATAGGATCTACTCTCCGTTGGACATCATCCCCATCGACATCTCATGGGATCTCTATTCCTACTGCTTCCAGTCTCCCTGCCTTATCTTCGTGATCAATTTTCCATAACCTTCTCTAACTTGAGGATTTCCGCAAAGAAGAAGGGAGATTATTGGGTGTTGGTCACCTTTATCATCTGTATTGCACTCTGATTGGCTAATATCACGGGACTCCATACTAGGTTGCACCCTAGGTTGCATGTTCATATACTCTTTATTGTTATTTAAAAAAAAGTCTTTTTCTGTTAATACTTACATTACTTAATGGCTGCTGAGTTTCAGTAAAGAAGTTAAATAGCATAATACTCGCGTCTAGTCTTTAATAAAATCCAAATTTTCCGTCACTTAGGATAGGAAAATTCTCAATTAAGGACTGAAAAGCAGAAGAAGGAAAAAAGGAAACTTAGGAAAAGTGGAATGAAAGAAAAAAGAGAGAGGAAAGAAAAAATATAGAAAGAAACATTATCAATGGCAAATGTTTGTGTGAGGTGTTTGTGTTCCCGTGATTCAGGAGAGAGTATAATACTTGGAGCTTTGTATTCTTACATCCTAACCATGGATGTTACTTCTTCCTCCATCCATTACCTGGGGTCCCGTTGACCTCTCCTGTTAATCATTGACTCACAATGTCCTGTATGACTTCACTTATGGGCTGGAGAAGTGTTATAGCTCTGACAGATACTCACAATGTCCTGTATGACTTCACTTATGGGCTGGAGAAGTGTTATAGCTCTGACAGATGCTCACAATGTCCTGTATGACTTCACTTATGGGCTGGAGAAGTGTTATAGCTCTGACAGATACTCACAATGTCCTGTATGACTTCACTTATGGGCTGGAGAAGTGTTATAGCTCTGACAGATACTCACAATGTCCTGTATGACTTCACTTATGGGCTGGAGAAGTGTTATAGCTCTGACAGATGCTCACAATGTCCTGTATGACTTCACTTATGGGCTGGAGAAGTGTTATAGCTCTGACAGATACTCACAATGTCCTGTATGACTTCACTTATGGGCTGGAGAAGTGTTATAGCTCTGACAGATGCTCACAATGTCCTGTATGACGTCACTTATGGGCTGGAGAAGTGTTATAGCTCTGAAAGATGCTCACAATGTCCTGTATGACTTCACTTATGGGCTGGAGAAGTGTTATAGCTCTGACAGATACTCACAATGTCCTGTATGACTTCACTTATGGGCTGGAGAAGTGTTATAGCTCTGACAGTATAGCTCTATACTCACAATTTCCTTTCATTCTGCCAAGCCATTTCCCTTCTGGATTATCCGTAACTCGGATGATTTCGATATCATCTCCGTTTTTGAAACTGAGCTCGTTTTTGCCTCCTTTATAGTCTGTGTTTGCCTGAGCCTGATGCATGACATCTATCTTCTCAGTTAACTGCAAGAAAATCAGGGAGTAATATTATTGAACCTACATTGCAAAATCTGTATCGGCCCCCACCTCCCCACCATGTGCCACCTATCATACAGGTACTTATGGCCCAGATGCGAATGCTTCCTCTACACCCTGACTTAAACTTTGATCACCATTTCATCTCTTATGTCTAGACTGACGCATTTCGAGCACTGTGGCTCTGAAAGGAGTACTCCGGTAGAAAACAATTTTTTTTTAAATCAACTGGTGCCAGAAAGTTGAACAGATTTGTAAATTACTTCTATTTAAAAATCTTAATCCTTCCAGTACTTATTAGCTGCTATATGCTCCACAGGAAGTTCTTTTCTTTTTGAATTTATTTTCTGGCTGTCCACAGTGCTTTCTGCTGACACCTCTGTCCATGTCAGGAACTGTCCAGAGAAGGAGAGGTCTGCTTTGGGGATTTTCTCCTGGTTTGGACAGTTCCTGACATGGACAGAGGTGTCAGCAGAGAGCACTGTGGTCAGACAGAAAAGAATTCCAGAAAGAAATACAATTTCCTGTGGAGCATACAGGAGCTGATAAGTACTGGAAGGATTTAGATTTTTGTATAGAAGTAATTTATAAATCTGTTTAACATTCAGGCACCAGTTGATTGGAAAAAAATTGTTTTCCACCGGAGTACCCCTTTAATCAGAGCTATGAGCAAGAACCACAGCATTGAAATGCTGTGTTCTTGCTCACAGCTCTGGTTAAGAGCCACAGTGCTCAAAATGCGTCATACAGAGACAGCACTGGTTTTCATTTTAAATGGTTTGAAAATAAAATATAGATATTTTAACTACATGCTGGACCCCCTCACAACTCTTGGAATCTACAATCTGTTTGTCCATGGCCACTTCCATGCACCTTCTATCTTGGCAGGTATGTGGTAAGACCTATTTTCATTACATGGTGGGCTGAGTTGTACTTAAAAGGGGTACTCTGCCCCTAGACATCTTATCCCCTATCCAAAGGATAGGGGATAAGATGTCTGATCACAGAGGTCCCGCAGCTGGGGACCCCCGCGATCCAGAGATACAGTGAACTTCGCTCCGTGCCAGATGACTGGCGATGCGGGGTGGAGGCTCGTGCCATCACAGTCACGCCTCGCTCGTGACATCACGGCCACGCCCCCTCAATGCACGTCTATGGGAGGGGATGTGACGGCCGTCACGCCCCCTCCCATAGACTTGCATTGAAGGGGCGTGGCAGTGACATCACGAGCGAGGCGCGCCCGTGACGCCACGAGCCTCTGGTGCTGCACCTGACACTCTAAACGAACGCCGGGTGCCGCAGGGAGATATTTGGATAGGGGGTAAGATGTCTAGGGGTAGCGTACCCCTTTAAAAGGTGAATTCCGGTGTCACAAAATTGTATTAAAGCAAAACTATCACCCCAAAATAGATTTCTGCATAAGGAAAATAGAGCACAGATCTTTATAAAACTATAGTAAATTTTTTATTTTTTATTCAACATAGCGTTCAATAATGGTCATGAACAAACAACTTTTTACATGTCGCTCAAACATGTCAAAAGTTGTTGATTTCATCAGGGTCTCACTCCTGAGACCTGCTGCAATCGTGAGAAATAAGCTGCGGACTTCCCAGCAGGCCAGCCGATTCAAGCTTTTCTCTTCACAGAAGTCTTTACGGAGAAAAGGCCCAGTCTTTAGACAGGCCGGCAGAGCACAATACTGACCGCTTCCCTGGCTCACAATCGCAGCGAGTCTCAGAAGTGAGACCTTGTGCAGACCTTCTGTAGGATGACCATACAGTTGAATACTATAAAAGAGCATAGAGACGCCAGCTCCCTACTCCACCATACACATACTTCAAGCCTTTGGCATACATAGGGTTGCCACCTTTCTTGCAAAAAAAAAATTAAAAAAAAATACCGCCCATGCTAATTTGCATAATTCATTATATAAATGCGTAACTTCATGGATACACATATGAGGGGGAAATTTTGTCCTATCTTGACCCCTATAACTTTTTTTTATTTTTCCTTATACGGGGATCTGTAGTTTTGAACAGGACCATTTTTTGTTTTAATGAGACTTTTTCATCGCTTTTGTTTAAATAAAATTCGGGAGGTGCAGTTAGTTACTAACTACAACTCCCAGCATGCCCTGATACAGCCTGTGGCTCAGCAGCAGCCCCAAATGAAAACTACAAATCCCTTGCATGTTGGACTATATAGTGTGTTTTTCAACCAGGGGTGCCTCCAGCTGTTGCAAAACTACAACTCCCAGCATGTTGGACTATATAGTGTGTTTTCCAACCAGGGGTGCCTCCAGCTGTTGCAAAACTACAACTCCCAGCATGCCCGGACAGCCGTTGGCTGTCCGGGCATGCTGGGAGTTTTAGTTTTGCAACAGCTGGAGGCACCCCTGGATGGGAAACAGTTGTATAGTATATGGTGCAACATTCTGGGAGTTGGAGGATTGGTTGGATAAATACCGACCATTGCATTACTGGTAATTTTAATATAAAACTACCGGCAGGGGGGCCAAAATACCGGCTGTGCTGGTAAAATACTGGCCAGGGGGCAACCCTAGGCCTATGTGACTTGGCACAGGCCTGCGCTATGTAGTCTGTAGACATATAATCACACCCATCTACACAATGACACTAACACTGGCCAGAGGAGTGCTGCAGCCTGAGCAGAAATGTTCATTGTGGGAACAGGAATAGATGATTTTTGGGGTACTTTTACTGTATTGGGGGCACTTTGTGTGTGTGTGTTGAGGGGACTAACAATCAATTTAAGAGCAGTTTTAATATGTGGAGGTACAAAAGGGTGGCACTGTTTTTTTTGTGGCAGCCTTTAGGGGGCACAGGTAGGGTTGCCACCTGGCTGGTATTTTACCGGTACAGCCGGTATTTTGGCGACCCTGCCGGTATTTTTATATGAAAAATACCGGGCATGCTATGGCCGGTATTTATCCAACCAGTCCTCCAACTCCCGGAATGTTGCACCATATACTATACCAGTGTTTTCCCAACCAGAGCGCCTCCAGCTGTTGCAAAAGTACAACTCCCAGCATGCCCAGACAGCCGTTGGCTGTCTGGGCATGCTGGGAGTTGTAGTTTTGCAATAACTGGAGGCACCCTGGTTGGGAAACACTGATCTATACTATATACTACTATATAGTCCAACATGCTGGGAGTTGTAGTTTTGCAACAGCTGGAGGCCCTCCTGGTTGGGAAACACTGATCTATACTATATACTACTATATAGTCCAACATGCTGGGAGTTGTAGTTTTACAACAGCTGGAGGCACCCCTGGTTGGGAAACACTGACCTATACTATATACTACTATATAGTCCAACATGCTGGGAGTTGTAGTTTTACAACAGCTGGAGGCACCCCTGGTTGGGAAACACTGACCTATACTATATACTACTATATAGTCCAACATGCTGGGAGTTGTAGTTTTGCAATAACTGGAGGCACCCCTGGTTGGGAAACACTGATCTATACTATATACTACTATATAGTCCAACATGCTGGGAGTTGTAGTTTTACAACAGCTGGAGGCACCCCTGATTGGGAAACACTGACCTATACTATATACTACTATATAGTCCAACATGCTGGGAGTTGTAGTTTTTGTTTGGAGCAGCTGCCGAGCCACAGGCTGTATCAGGACATGCTGGGAGTTGTAGTTAGTAACTAAATGAAACTCCCGAATTTAATTTAAACAAAAAAGCAATCAAAAAGTCCCATCAAAACAACAATGGTGCTATTCAAAACTACAGATCGGGGAGCAAAAAATGACCCTCATACATGTCCGTATAAGGAAAAATAAAAAAAGTTATAGGGGTCAGAATAGGACAAAATTTCCCCTAAATATGTGTATCCTGTGATGTCACGCATATATAATTAATTATGCAAATTAGAATGGCAAGTAATTTTATTAATTTTTTTGTTGCAAGAAAGGTGGCAACCCTAGGCACAGGACAGTACTAATGAAAAGTTTATTTCTAGCGTGCTGGGAGCCATCTATATGGGAAAATCTGTAGACACAAGTTATGGCTAAAAGAAGTCGTCATGGTGGTGAAGGTATCCTATCAGATAAGTAGTCCTGGATGTAATTGCACTGTAATCACTTATATAGTCTGCAGAGCTAGTGAAGAACTGCTGTCTATAGCTAAATAGGGGGAGATTTATCAAAACCTGTCCAGAGGAAAAGTTGCTCAGTTGCCCATAGCAACCAATCAGATCGCTTCTTTCATTTTGCAGAGGCCTTGTTAAAAGTGAAAGAAGCGATCTGATTGGTTGCTATGGGCAACTGGGCAACTTGTCCTCTGGACAGGTTTTGATAAATCTCCCCATATATAGTCACTATAGTGCTCTATGTATAGTGTGTTTTATATAGTGGTAGTATAGTTATATTATCCAGTCACCATGCGGCGGTAATAAGTGGTGAGTAGAGATGAGCAAACTTACAGTAAATTTGATTCGTCACGAACTTCTCGGCTCGGCAGTTGATGACTTTTCCTGCATAAATTAGTTCAGCTTTCAGGTGCTCCCATGGGCTGGAAAAGGTGGATACAGTCCTAGGAGACTCTTTCCTAGGACTGTATCCACCTTTTCCAGCCCACGGGAGCACCTGAAAACTGAACTCATTTATGCAGGATAAGCCATCAACTGCCGAGCCGAGAAGTTCGTGACGAATCGAATTTACTGTAAGTTCGCTCATCTCTAGTGGTGAGGGTATGGAGGTATTATTATTTTTTTTTTAAATTATTTTATACCTGCATATGCCATTGTTTATATGAAGCTCAAAGGAATACCAGGACATACCCTGAATCGTTTCCTTATCTCCTGCTCCTTCTTCTCCTTTTCCTTCTGTTCCTTCTTAGCTTGCTCCAATTCTTTCTTGCGCTTTTTCTCATCTTGATCTTTCCTGTATGAAGCATTAGAAGGAAAGGCTCACATATTACCAGGGGTCTGGGCCTTGTTCATATTACTTATTCCGACAAAATACTATGTATTAGTATATCCTGTCTTATACACCACGCACTTACCTATGCTCATCAATCCCTTCATAGCATTCTTCATCACTTTCTTCACTCTTAAAACAAATATAGTGTTCAGAACAAGTTATATTAGTAGCACAAGAAGTCTTCATTCAACTATAATTTCCACTTAAAGGTACCTTTCATCAAAAAATGTTTTGATATGTTATAGATTAATGTATGCAGAATAATTTTCCAATAGCATGTTATTAAAAAATATGCTTCTTTCCTGGCAGGGAGCAGTGCTGAGCTTGTCTGTGTCCCGGCTGCAGTCAGATTTAGGACTCCAGCATGAGTCTGAAATCTATAAAAAAGGATTGCAGACAGGACTGGTAGGGAGACCCCTAGTGGTCATTTTTTCAAAGTGGAAAATTTTATAGAAAAAAGCTTATTTTTTGATAACATGCAATTGGAAAGTTATTCTGCATACATTAATCTATAATAATATCCAAAGTTTTTTTGATGAAAGGTACCCTTTAAATTATTGGGCCTGGTTTGCACTATGGAATTTCCAAACAGAATTCTGCTTTGAAATTCCACTCGGAAATTCATAACAAGCACCATAAATGGGCCCTGCAGGTGGTCCCAGCAGTCCTAACATCTGAAACTCAGGCCGCGTTCACACAATGGAAATTCCGCATGGATTTTTGTCTAAATTAATTGCCCATTAACTTAAATGGCATTCCGCAACATCATTCACACAGCAGAATTTGTGCTGCGGAATGATTGATGCGGAAATCCCTTCATTCTGTGCTCCCGAAAAATATAAGTCTGGTCTTATATTTTTCTGGACTTTGGCTGCAGAATCCCATTGAAGTCAATGGAGCTTGATTTCTGCCGAATTTGTGCGGAATTTGCGTGGAATACATGTTCCATCCGCATGGAAATTCTGCATGCATTCCCATTCACAGTCCCATTCACACTGCAGAATTTCCACATCCAACATAAAGAAAGGTCCTGTCCTAAGTTTATGCAGAATTTGGATGCGGAAGCTCATTTAGGTGAATAGGGTTGTTTTTTCTACGCAAAATGCGGAAGTTGCGCTAATTCCACGCAAAATTTAACAAAATGAACGAAAAGCACCTTTTTTTTTTTTGTGCACGGAGAATTTATATACACAATTAGTTCCACCAGGCATCTCCTACCCTTTTCTTATAACATGCATGTTGCTTTAGGGTGAAAATAGTGGACTTATAACTAGGACATTCATCCTATATCAACTTGTATAACTATTGTACACTGAAAAAACTCCAGTTGATAACCAATTTTTAAGCATAAAAACCAATGACTTTATTCAATAATCCATTATAAAAAGAAACCTATGGAGCTAAACAAAATTACAGACAAAAAATAGCCAGGAGAGTACAGCAGTCACGCCCCCTCCCATACGCTTACATTGAGGGGGCGGGACGTGATGTCATGAGGGGGCGGGGCTATGATGCCATGAGCTCCCGATGCCGGTGTGAGGTGGTTTTTTGCGCCCCCGTAGATCCATGCGTCCGCTCCTCCCCCAGCTCTCCGAACATTTCCGAAGCTAGAGCTAGGGGAGGGCAAAGCAAGGGGAGGGAGGAGGTTCACGCCCCCTCCCTCATCTCTCCTCCCTATGTTGAGATAAGGGCGTCAGGCAGTTTTCAGACGGAAACTGTAATATTCTTTTAAGAATGGAAGTATGACTGAATGGGTTTAAAGGGTTAATATATTCCAAAAAGAGAAAGATCTGTGTACATAGGTTGTGTCTCTTATTGCAGCTTAGCCCTAGAGAATAGTCAATCAATTGAATTTCATATGGAATTTTTCCCCAAATTTGTACATTTTATTTTGCACAAATCTCTCATAATGGCAGCCATTAAAACTATTCCTGGGCAACCACATACATAAGGAGGGTGTTTGTTACAGTGTGTCACCCCTCCTTCGGATAGGGGATAAGTTATATTGCACTACAGATGTCCTTTAAGTGCCTATGTTATTTAGTGTAATGTACATATTTTGTTCTATGCCTTTAAATACTGTTGTCATGTGATTGTAACCAGGGAAGGTACCAGTGACCATGTGACCTACAGTGTGACCTATGGGACCCCTTCAGAGTCTCCCCCATATAAGCCCTGGGTTGAGCTTCCTTTTCCTCTTTGAGTTTTTGCTGAGTGCAGTGAGGTCAAGTCCTGAGAGAGTGTGCACTACCCCACAGGTGAACGTCAAAACCTGGTAACCTACAAACGGGGTGAAGTCTGTCTAGTCAGTCCCAGTCAAGTCAGTCAAGATAAATCTTTGTCAAGTCAGTGTGGTCCTGCATCAAATTGTCCAAGTCCACTACAAGTCCCAGCGAGCCCTGAGGTCTCTATAGTCCCTGGTCACCTCCTTGGTGATGTATAGACTGTTACATCTGTCTAACTCAGTAAAGCTGCCGTTGTTCCGTAACTTGGCGTCTGAGTCATTATTTGCCCCCGTGCCTAGCCCAGGATACAGAGGTATACCTTCGGGTGGTGTAGAAGATAAACTACGCCCTGGCGTCACAAACACAAGGGGTTAATGTCATCTGCGCTTGCGGTAATTCTATATGCCCTCATCACACCCTCACCACATGTAATCACCTTACTACTGGGGTGACACACTGTAACAAACCTCCTCCTCATGTAATCACCTTACTACTGGGGTTACGCACTGTAACACACCTCCTCCGCATTTAATCTCCTTACTATTGGGGTGACACACTGTAACAAACCTCCTCCTCATGTAATCTCCTTAGTACTGGGGTGACACACTGTAACAAACCTCCTCCTCATGTAATCTCCTTACTACTGGGGTGACACACTGTAACAAACCTCCTCCTCATGTAATCTCCTTAGTACTGGGGGGACACACTGTAACAAACCTCCTCCTCCTCATGTAATCTCCTTAGTACTGGGGTGAAACACTGTAACAAACCTCCTCCTTATGTAATCACCTTACTACTGGGGTGACACACTGTAACAAGCCTCCTCCTCATGTAATCTCCTTACTACTAGGGTGACACACTGTAACAAACATCCTCCTCGTGTAATCTCCTTACTACTGGAGGGACACACTGTAACAAACCCCCTCTTCATGTAATCACCTTACTACTGGGGTGACACACTGTAACAAACCTCCTCTTCATGTAATCACCTTACTACTGAGATGACACACTGTAACAAACCTCTGCCTCATGTAATCTCCTTACTACTGGGGTGACACACTGTAACAAACCTCCTCCTCATGTAATCACCTTACTACTGGGGTGACACACTGTAACAAACCTCCTCCTCATGTAATCTCCTTACTACTGGGGTGACACACTGTAACAAACCTCCTCCTCATGTAATCTCCTTACTACTGGAGTCAAACACGATAACAAACCCCCTCCTTATGTAATCTTCTTATAACTAGGGTGACCGTGACACACTGTAGCATATGCAGGGGGGCATTGGAGGAATGGTGCTGGCTGTGAGTGTGTGGTTTGGATGCTGGCTGGCTAAGTTGCGGCGGCAGAGCAGCGCCCCCCCACCCCCACCCCCTCAAGAGGGCGCTCTAGGCAGCAGCCTATTTTGCCTATAAGCAGAGCCGGCCCTGGAACTACTACTAATACTACTTAGCTGCACATCTCCTGCCTTGATCATCATATTCCATACTGTACTATTACTACTACTAAATGTAACACAGCTTTTTATTCTCAGAAGCAATACTTACTATATCATCAACGACAGCTCCTGTAAAATACAATACAAAAACAATATAAATGATATGATTTACTCACTGTTATATTGTAATGTTAGAAATAAAAATATCTGCAGCTCCACTGATCTTGTAGATAGTTTGCTAGCTATGTACAATGTATCAGTCTGGGGTCCAGGATGTTTAGCTCACAGAGCATTGTCTAGACTGGATACAATTGTCTCCACTTCTCAGCTGATAGCAGGACTAGCTATGTACAATGTATCAGTCTGGAGTCCAGGATGTTTAGCTTACAGAGCATTGTCTAGACTGGATACAATTGTCTCCACTTCTCAGCTGATAGCAGGACTAGCTATGTACAATGTATCAGTCTGGAGTCCAGGATGTTTAGCTCACAGAGCATTGTCTAGACTGGATACAATTGTCTCCACTTCTCAGCTGAGAGCAGAACTAGCTATGTACAATGTATCAGTCTGGAGTCCAGGATGTTTAGCTCACAGAGCATTGTCCAGACTGGATACAATTGTCTCCACTTCTCAGCTGAGAGCAGAACTAGCTATGTACAATGTATCAGTCTGGAGTCCAGGATGTTTAGCTCACAGAGCATTGTCTAGACTGGATACAATTGTCTCCACTTCTCAGCTGAGAGCAGGACTAGCTATGTACAATGTATCAGTCTGGAGTCCAGAATGTTTAGCTCACAGAGCATTGTCTAGACTGGATACAATTGCCTCCACTTCTCAGCTGAGAGCAGGACTAGTTATGTACAATGTATCAGTCTGGAGTTCAGGGTGTTTAGCTCACAGAGCATTGTCTAGACTGGATACAATTGTCTCCACTTCTCAGCTGAGAGCAGGACTAGCTATGTACAATGTATCAGTCTGGAGTCCAGGATGTTTAGCTCACAGAGCATTGTCCAGACTGGATACAATTGTCTCCACTTCTCAGCTGAGAGCAGAACTAGCTATGTACAATGTATCAGTCTGGAGTCCAGGATGTTTAGCTCACGGAGCATTGTCTAGACTGGATACAATTGTCTCCACTTCTCAGCTGAGAGCAGGACTAGCTATGTACAATGTATCAGTCTGGAGTCCAGAATGTTTAGCTCACAGAGCATTGTCTAGACTGGATACAATTGCCTCCACTTCTCAGCTGAGAGCAGGACTAGTTATGTACAATGTATCAGTCTGGAGTTCAGGGTGTTTAGCTCACAGAGCATTGTCTAGACTGGATACAATTGTCTCCACTTCTCAGCTGAGAGCAGGACTAGCTATGTACAATGTATCAGTCTGGAGTCCAGGATGTTTAGCTCACAGAGCATTGTCTAGACTGGATACAATTGTCCCCACTTCTCAGCTGAGAGCAGGACTAGCTATGTACAATGTATCAGTCTGGAGTTAATGCTGTTTAGCTCACAGAGCATTGTCTAGACTGGATACAATTGTCTCCACTTCTCAGCTGATAGCAGGACTAGCTATGTACAATGTATCAGTCTGGAGTCCAGGATGTTTAGCTCACAGAGCATTGTCTAGACTGCATACAATTGTCTCCACTTCTCAGCTGAGAGCAGGACTAGCTATGTACAATGTATCAGTCTGGAGTTAATGCTGTTTAGCTCACAGAGCATTGTCTAGACTGGATACAATTGTCTCCACTTCTCAGCTGAGAGCAGGACTAGCTATGTACAATGTATCAGTCTGGAGTTAATGCTGTTTAGCTCACAGAGCATTGTCTAGACTGGATACAATTGTCTCCACTTCTCAGCTGAGAGCAGGACTAGCTATGTACAATGTATCAGTCTGGAGTCCAGGCTGTTTAGCTCAAAGAGCATTGTCTAGACTGGATACAAGTGTCTCCATTTGTCTCCATTTTAATCGCACTGACCTGCAGAATAAAGATAATGTGTAATTTTTACCACAAATGAGCAAAATTGCAATTTCCATCTACAAATAATAATTTTTTCTTTCGCTGTACATTTTATGTTAAAATGTAAGGTGTCATTACAAAGTGCAATTGGTCGTGGAAAAGAACAAGGCCCTCATATGGGTCTGTAGGTGGAAAAGTAGAAAAGTTATGAATTTTAAAAGGAAAGGAGGAAAAAACGAAAACGCAAAAAATGAAAATGACCCAAAAAGAACTATTACAAGCAATCATTAGGGAGATCTATTGTTCAGGGCTATGAACGTAGGCTTTAGATGTTGTGGTCAGCATCGATCACTGTGTCTAAAGGGTTAATGAGGGACATCGGTGGGATTGACAGCTCGCATACATGTGCACCCTGTGTTGTCTAGATGTTATTTGTAATTAAAGGAGTACTCCTGTGCTCCAGCGTTCTGAACATTTTGTTCAGAACGCTCGGAGCCATAGGCCGTGATCGTGACATCACCGCCACGCCCCTTGTGCCATCACACCACACCCCCTCCATTCATGTCTATGGGAGGGGGCATGTCGGCCGACACGCCCCCTTCGATAGACATGAATGGAGGGGGTGTGACTTGATGTCACAAGAGGACGTGGGCGTGACATCGCGATCACTTCCGCAGGAACCCGGCGTTTGTTTAAAACACTGGGTGCTGCGAGAGATCACGTAGGTCCCCAGCAGTGTGACCCCCGCAATCAGACATCTTATCCCCTATACGTTGCATAGGGTATAAGATGTCTCGCAGCGGAGTACCCCTTTAATGAAGCTAAAAACTGACCTGTGAATCCTGCACAGATACCCATCAGGATACATACCGTCCTCAGACCTGTAATCTTCATTTGTGCTCCTGCAAAGTAAGAAAGAATAATATTTAAATAAAATATTTGGCTGTTTGCGACATTGTACGGCAACATTGTGAAATAAAATCTGCGCATTGATTAGTTCCCAAAAAAAGTGGTCTAAATTACATAGATTATCCCTGTGGTGCGGAAGTCTATTGATGATATTCCAGTAAAAATGCCCCATGATGTTTATTATCCCTGTACTGTGACATCACTGTGTATTATCCCTGTACTGTGACATCACTGTGTGTATTATCCCTGTACTGTGACATCACTGTGTGTATTATCCCTGTACTGTGACATCACCGTGTATTATCCCTGTACTGTGACATCACTGTGTATAATCCCTGTACTGTGACATCACTGTGTATTATCCCTGTACTGTGACATCACTGTGTGTATTATGCCTGTACTGTGACATCACTGTATGTATTATCCCTGTACTGTGACATCACTGTGTGTATTATGCCTGTACTGTGACATCACTGTATGTATTATCCCTGTACTGTGACATCACTGTGTATTATCCCTGTACTGTGACATCACTGTGTGTATTATCCCTGTACTGTGACATCACTGTGTATATTATCCCTGTACTGTGACATCACTGTTTATTATCCCTGTACTGTGACATCACTGTGTATTATCCCTGTACTGTGACATCACTGTGTATAATCCCTGTACTATGACATCACTGTATGTATTCTCCCTGTACTGTGACATCACTGTGTGTATTATCCCTGTACTGTGACATCACTGTGTATTATCCCTGTACTGTGACATCACTGTGTGTATTATCCCTGTACTGTGACATCACTGTGTATTATCCCTGTACTGTGACATCACTGTGTATAATCCCTGTACTGTGACATCACTGTGTATTCTCCCTGTACTGTGACATCACTGTGTGTATTATCCCTGTACTGTGACATCACTGTGTATTATCCCTGTACTGTGACATCACTGTGTGTATTATCCCTGTACTGTGACATCACTGTGTATATTATTCCTGTACTGTGACATCACTGTGTGTATTATCCCTGTACTGTGACATCACTGTGTGTATTATCCCTGTACTGTGACATCACTGTATATTCTCCCTGTACTGTGACATCACTGTGTGTATTATCCCTGTACTGTGACATCACTGTGTGTATTATCCCTGTACTGTGACATCACTGTGTATTCTCCCTGTACTGTGACATCACTGTGTACTCTCCCTGTACTGTGACATCACTGTGTATTATCCCTGTACTGTGACATCACTGTGTGTATTATCCCTGTACTGTGACATCACTGTGTGTATTATCACTGTACTGACATCACTGTGTGTATTATCTCTGTACCGTGACATCACTGTGTATTATCCCTGTACTGTGACATCACTGTGTATAATCCCTGTACTGTGACATCACTGTGTATTATCCCTGTACTGTGACATCACTGTGTGTATTATCACTGTACTGTGACATCACTGTGTGTATTATCTCTGTACTGTGACATCACTGTGTATTATCCCTGCACTGTGACATCACTGTGTATTATCCCTGTACTGTGACATCACTGTGTATTATCCCTGTACTGTGACATCAGTGTGTATAATCCCTGTACTGTGACATCACTGTGTATATTATCCCTGTACTGTGACATCACTGTGTATTATCTCTGTACTGTGACATCACTGTGTATATTATCCCTGTACTGTTACATTACTGTGTATATTATCTCTGTACTGTGACATCACTGTACGTATTATCCCTGTACTGTGACATCACTGTGTATTATCCCTGTACTGTGACATCACTGTGTATATTATCCCTGTACTGTGACATCTCTGTTAGTATTATCCCTGTACTGTGACATCACTGTGTATTATCCCTGTACTGTGACCTCACTGTATGTATTCTCTCTGTACTGTGACATCACTGTGTATATTTTCCCTGTACTGTGACATCACTGTTAGTATTATCCCTGTACTGTGACATCACTGTGTATTTTCCCTGTACTGTGACCTCACTGTATGTATTATCCCTGTACTGTGACATCACTGTGTATTATCCCTGTACTGTGACATCACTGGGTGTATTATCCCTGTACTGTGACATCACTGTGTGTATTATCCCTGTACTGTGACATCACTGTGTGTATTATCCCTGTACTGTGACATCACTGTGTGTATTATCCCTGTACTGTGACATCACTGTGTGTATTATGCCTGTACTGTGACATCACTGTATGTATTATCCCTGTACTGTGACATCACTGTGTGTATTATGCCTGTACTGTGACATCACTGTATGTATTATCCCTGTACTGTGACATCACTGTGTATTATCCCTGTACTGTGACATCACTGTGTGTATTATCCCTGTACTGTGACATCACTGTGTAAATTATCCCTGTACTGTGACATCACTGTGTGTATTATCTCTGTACTGTGACATCACTGTGTGTATTATCCTTGTACTGTGACATCACTGTGTGTATTATCCCTGTGCTGTGACCTCACTGTGTGTATTATCCCTGTACTGTGACATCACTGTATGTATTATCCCTGTACTGTGACATCACTGTATGTATTATCCCTGTACTGTGACATCACTGTGTATATTATCCCTGTACTGTGATATCACTGTGTATATTATCCCTGTACTGTGACATCACTGTGTGTATTATCCCTGTACTGTGACATCACTGTGTATTATCCCCGTACTGTGACATCCCTGTGTGTGTATTATCCCTATACTGTGACATCACTCTGTGTATTATATTAGTACTGTGACATCACTGTGTGTATTATTCCTGTACTGTGACATCACTGTGTATTATCTCTGTACTGTGACATCACTGTGTATTATCCTTGTTCTGTGACCTCACCGTGTGTATTATCTCTGTACTGTGACATCACTGTGTATTATCCCTGTACTGTGACATCACTGGGTGTATTATCCCTGTACTGTGACATCACTGTGTAAATTATCCCTGTAGTGTGACATCACTGTGTGTATTATCCTTGTACTGTGACATCACTGTGTGTATTATCCCTGTGCTGTGACATCACTGTGTGTATTTTCCCTGTACTGTGACATCACTGTATGTATTATCCCTGTACTGTGACATCACTGTATATTATCCCTGTACTGTGACATCACTGTGTATTATCCCTGTACTGTGACATCACTGTGTGTGTATTATCCCTATACTGTGACATCACTCTGTGTATTATATTAGTACTGTGACATCACTGTGTGTATTATTCCTGTACTGTGACATCACTGTGTATTATCTCTGTACTGTGACATCACTGTGTATTATCCTTGTACTGTGACCTCACCGTGTGTATTATCTCTATACTGTGACATCACTGTGCGTATTATTCCTGTACTGTGACATCACTGTGTGTATTATCTCTGTACTGTGACATCACTGTGTGCATTATCCCTGCACTGTGACATCACTGTGTATTATCCCTGTACTGTGACATCACTGTGTATTATCCCTGTACTGTGACATCACTGTGTATTATCCCTGTACTGTGACATCACTGTGTGTATTATCCCTGTACTGTGACATCACTGTGTATTATCCCTGTACTGTGACATCACTGTGCTTATTATCTCTGTACTATGACATCACTGTGTATATTATCCATGTACTGTGATATCACTGTGTATATTATCCCTGTACTGTGACATCACTGTGTGTATTATCCCTGTACTGTGACATCACTGTGTATTATCCCCGTACTGTGACATCCCTGTGTGTGTATTATCCCTATACTATGACATCACTCTGTGTATTATATTAGTACTGTGACATCACTGTGTGTATTATTCCTGTACTGTGACATCACTGTGTATTATCTCTGTACTGTGACATCACTGTGTATTATCCTTGTTCTGTGACCTCACCGTGTGTATTATCTCTGTACTGTGACATCACTGTGTATTATCCCTGTACTGTGACATCACTGGGTGTATTATCCCTGTACTGTGACATCACTGTGTGTATTATCCCTGTACTGTGACATCATTGTGTGTATTATCCCTGTACTGTGACATCACTGGGTGTATTTTCCCTGTACTGTGACATCACTGTGTGTATTATGCCTGTACTGTGACATCACTGTGTGTATTATCCCTGTACTATGACATCACTGTGTATTATGCCTGTACTGTGACATCACTGTGTGTATTATCCCTGTACTGTGACATCACTGTGTAAATTATCCCTGTAGTGTGACATCACTGTGTGTATTATCCTTGTACTGTGACATCACTGTGTGTATTATCCCTGTGCTGTGACATCACTGTGTGTATTATCCCTGTAATGTGACATCACTGTGTGTATTATCCTTGTACTGTGACATCACTGTGTGTATTATCCCTGTGCTGTGACCTCACTGTGTGTATTTTCCCTGTACTGTGACATCACTGTATGTATTATCCCTGTACTGTGACATCACTGTATATTATCCCTGTACTGTGACATCACTGTGTATTATCCCTGTACTGTGACATCACTGTGTGTGTATTATCCCTATACTGTGACATCACTCTGTGTATTATATTAGTACTGTGACATCACTGTGTGTATTATTCCTGTACTGTGACATCACTGTGTATTATCTCTGTACTGTGACATCACTGTGTATTATCTCTGTACTGTGACATCACTGTGTATTATCCTTGTACTGTGACCTCACCGTGTGTATTATCTCTGTACTGTGACATCACTGTGCGTATTATTCCTGTACTGTGACATCACTGTGTGTATTATCTCTGTACTGTGACATCACTGTGTGCATTATCCCTGCACTGTGACATCACTGTGTATTATCCCTGTACTGTGACATCACTGTGTATTATCCCTGTACTGTGACATCACTGTGTATTATCCCTGTACTGTGACATCACTGTGTGTATTATCCCTGTACTGTGACATCACTTTGTATTATCCCTGTACTGTGACATCACTGTGCTTATTATCTCTGTACTATGACATCACTGTGTATATTATCCATGTACTATGACATCACTGTGTGTATTATCTCTGTACTGTGACACCACTGTGTATATTATCTCTGTACTGTGACATCACTGTGTATATTATCTCTGTACTGTGACATCACTGTGTGTATTATCTCTGTACTGTGATATCACTGTGCTTATTATCTCTGTACTGTGACATCACTGTGTATATTATCCCTGTACTGTGACATCACTGTGTATTATCCCTGTACTGTGACATCACTGTGTGTATTATCCCTGTACTGTGACATCACTGTGTATATTATCCCTGTACTGTGATATCACTGTGTATATTATCCCTGTACTGTGACATCACTGTTTATTATCCCTGTACTGTGACATCACTGTGTGTATTATCCCTGTACTGTGACATTACTGTGTGTATTATCTCTGTACTGTGACATCACTGTGTATATTATCCCTGTACTGTGACATAACTGTGTATATTATCCCTGTACTGTGACATCACTATGTGTATAATCTGTGACATCAGTATATTTCTTTAGTGTGATCATTCCTGTTACTTCCCTTTGGTCATTTTTTATTTTAGTTCTCTTTTTTTCCACTGATATACACTGATGTAATATACACTGCAATACCCTTCCTTACCACTAGATGGGCCTAGTGATCAATTTCATGATTTTTAGATGAAATCTGTATTTCTTCCACTATGCAGACGTCACATGTACAGTATAAAGGTTCAGTTTTTGTAGTTCAGCAAATAAGGGCCATATTTTATAACACTACTATGTCAACCACACTTTATTAAGTTAAGGAATGCATTAAACCCAACTTCATTATGTAAACCTCAAAGGTTCACCTCCATGCTAACATTCACATCTCAGATCATGTGTCAAGGGTCCTAGAGGTCGGAGCCCCACCAATAAAGAAGAGACTGCTAATCCGGGCACTTATGTATTCATTTCATATATCTGGGGCAGCAAATTAGTTGATTTCTTGTGTTGTGCAGCAGATATATTGCACTTGTATTTCTCTTTTTTACTTGTGGGATTGTGATCTAGCAGTTGTTGCTTCATTCAGTGGTTGCAGTGCGATCTTACTATGTGATTGTCATCCTAATAATAAACTCTACATTTACACAATTCAGAACAGTTTAAAAACTTGCTCTCGTTTTTGACTTTTACATAAGTCTCTGTACACAGGGTTCCATAGTGAATTTTGGATGAATGGCAGCCTCAGTGATATTTCAGGACCACTGTGCAATCTCACTGTGTCCTTATAGTGGAAATCATATGGCAATAAAAAGAATTCCGACAACGACCATAGTTGACAACATTTTCCACTCTTTTTCCACTGTGCCTGAATATTTAAATTACCTTTATTAGTTCCGGTCTGATAAAGCCTGAGTAACCCCTGTAATCCAAATCAATCCCCCAAATTATGGTAGATCCAAGATTATACCCCATAATTTAGACCCTAGTCCATACCCCATACTTCAGATTCCAGACCCCATAATTTACACTTCAGACCAGATCCCATATTTCAGACACCACATCAGATCCTATAATCCAGATCCCAGACCAGGTCCCAAAATTAAGACACCAGACCAGATCCCATATTTCAGACACCATATCAGACTTATAATTCAGATATCAGACCAGACCCCATTATTCAGAGATCAGACCAGACACCATAACCCAGACCAGGTCCCAAGATTAAGATGCCAGACTAGATCCCATAGTTCATGCCTTAGATCAGACCCCAGACCAGACCCCATAATTCAGGCCCCAGACCAGACCCCATAATTAAGCAATGCAGACCACTGACCAGACCCAATAATTTAGACCTCAGACCAGACCCCATAATTCAGACACCAGACCAAACCCATAATTCAGACAGCAGACCAGACCTCATAATTCAGACAGCAGACCAGACTGAATTGTGTCACTTGGTGTGGGGTCTGGAATATCATGTTTTAATTATGGTATTCAGAAAGCAAACCAAACCTTATATTTCAGACCCCACAACAAGTGTCACAATTCAGGCACCAGACAAGATCCCATAGTTCAGTCCTCAGTCCAGACCCCATAATTCAGACAGCAGAGCAGACCTCATATTAAAAAGACAGCAGACCACAACCCAGAATTGGGACAACAAACCAGATGTCATAATTCAGACCACATTTCATATTAAAGACAGCAAAGCAGGTCCCAGACCAGACCCTCTAGTTTACACACCAGACCAAATACCATAACTCAGACCCCAGACCAGATCCAATAGATCGAGCCTCAGACCAGATCCCATAATTGCAACAACAGCTCAGACCCCATAATTCAGACAGTAATCCAGGCCCCATTATTCAGACAGCAAACCAGATGTCAGAATTCAGACCCCCAGATGAGACCCCACAATGCAAGCACCAAACCAGACCCCATAATTCAGACAGCAGACCAGATCTCATAATTCAGACAGCAGACCAAATCCATAATTCATACAGCAGATTAGACCCCAAAATTCAAACCCCAGGCTAGACCCCATTATCTAGACACAAAACCAGACCCCATAATTCAGACAGCACACTAGCCCCAAGGTTCAGACCGCAGACCAGATCCTATAATTCAGACACCACACCAGACCCCATAATTCAGACAACACACTAAACCCCAAAGTTCAGACCACAGACCATCCCCCATAATTCAGACACCAGACCACATCATTTAGACACTAAACCCAATAATTCTGACACCAGACCCCATAATTCAGACACCAGACCGCATAATTAAGACCACAGACCATATCCCGTAATTCAAACACCAGACCCCATAATTCAGACCACAGACCAGACCACATAATTTAATCCACAGACCAGACCCCATAATTCAAAAAGATTACAAAACCCATAATTCAGACCCCAGACCAGACTCCATTATTCAAACATCAGACCAGACCACATAATTCAGAACAATGACCAAATCACATAATTCAGACCCAAGACAAGATCCTATAATTCAGATACCACACCAGATCCCATAATTCAAACCACAGACCATACCTCATAATTCAGACCACAGACCATCCCACATAATTTAGACACCAAATCAGATCCATGGTGAGCATGTGCTTTGGTTCCAGGTGAGAGATGGGGCACCATCAAGCTCTTCTGTCTTGGACAGGGTAATTAGCTAGGGCAGCAATCTGAATTATTGCCCCTGGGAAGGACACTCTAGGTACAAATTACAATCTGTGCCAATAAATACAGTAGCAATGGGAAGTCGATAAGTACCTGATGTTCCTGGGAGGTAAGCTTGGGAATGATGAAGGTGCTGCTGAGGATTTTAAGGGTGGTGGCGGTGGTGGCAATGCAGCTGACAGTGCAGATGACCTCTTTTCACTGACTGCCATTTTATTACCTAAAAATAAAAAAGAGAAAATCCATAAATTGTATAAAGATAATATTGGTGCATGCAGCCCATTAGATCACACCCCCATAAACAAAAGCAAGGGGCTACTGATAGCCAGACAGTAATGGACATGTTAAGGAAGGATCTGTGCTTGTTTTGGAGCTAAATGGCTGTGTTCCGATTCCACCATAACGCTGCTGCTTTCTTTTTGTAAACTGGCTACTATCCTTCAACTACAAGTCCCAGGATCCCTTGTTTGTAAGTGTGAGGTCACTTTTCTTCTTCCCACACATTAAAGCACACCTGAGCTCCCTTCCAGGAATGCTGTGCCTGAAACTACAATTCCCTGCAGCCCTGTGGGGAATAATCTCCCTCCCACCCAGCGGTCGCTCCACCCATTGAATCAGACAGGCTCCATCAAACACAGGTACAGACACTATATTATGAACTACACTAACTTTACAGCCCCTGTGAAGTCAAATAAATGAAATCCCGGAATGCCCCTTTAGGGTACGTTCACACGTACGCAGATTGGATGCTCAGGATTTCATGCACAGGATTTTCTGTTGCAGATTTCAATGTAAACTAAATGACTGAGCACAGCTTCTAATCTGCAAACACAGTGATCCCTCAACTTACAATGGCCTCAACATACAATAGTTTCAACATACAATAGTCTTTTCTGGACCATCGTAACTTGAAACCAGACTCAACATACAATGCTTCAAACCGTCCAGATCTGTGATACCTGTCACAACTGGAGGAACTGACCAATCAGAATGGGCATTTTACTGGTAAATCACCTCTATTACTGAAGTACATGCACTGACTGGCTGTCTGGTAGCGCCCCCTACAGTACAGGGAGGAACTACAAGTTCTGTACTACTCCTTACCTGTGCCAGGGTTAGCTGCTCTTTTGGACACCAAGTAAGGACGGCTCCATTTAGGACACTGTGTGTACTGTACAGGACCCTGAAGAAGTTCCTGTCCGCTACATAAGCCATTGTTTCCCAACCAGGGTGCCTCCAGCTGTTGCAAAACGACAACTTCCAGCATGCGCGGACAGCCGTTGGCTGTCCGGGCATGCTGGAAGTTGTTGTTTTGCAACAGCTGGAGGCACCTTGGTTGGGAAACACTGACCTAGACAGTGATTACAGCTCCCAGCAGATCTTTCTTTCTTTAATCCTCACTTTTTGCTATTTTTGGATGACATTTTGGTGGCTTCAGAACCAATTACCAGGTTTCCATAGAGTTATGGTCTCAACATACAATGGTTTCAACATACAATGGTCGTCCCGGAACCAATTAATATTGTAACTTGAGGGACCACTGTACAAGTCCTGCGTTTCAAATCTGCGCAGGATCCTGTACGTGTGAACATACCCTTAAGGAACTTCTCAGCAGTCACTGGTCTGTGAAAAGCAGCAATCTATATTCTGCCCGAAGCGTATTTCTCATGTCAGATTCTCAGCTTGCTGATCTCCACCAATGTCATCTTCTAATTCATCTAGTGTATAATACATTGTATAGTCTTTTATTGAATAACAAGGTACTGTATTCCATAGTGTGACTGCTCTTACAGTAGAGAATTCTATGGTGTGACTGCTCTTACAATAGAGCGCTCCATATTGTGACTGCTCTTACAGTTCTTACTGTGGAGTGTGAACGCTCTTACATAGTGTGAACGCTCTTACAGTAGAGACTCCATATCGTGACTATTTTTAGTAAAAACTCCACAGTGTTACTGCTCTTACAGTAGAGACTTCATATTGTTACAAGTCCTACAATAGAGACTCCATAGTGTGACTGCTCTTACAGTAGAGACTTCAGAGTGTGACTGCTCTTATAGTAGAGGTCTGCATAATGTTGCCGATATTACAGTAGATACTATTTATTGGTCCTGCTCTTAGAGTAGTGGCTCCATAGTGTGACTGCTCTTACAGTAGAGATTTCCATAGTGTGACTGCTCATACAGTAGAGGCTCCATAGTGTAACTGCTCTTACAGTAGAAAGATCCATAGTGTGAATGCTCTTTGAGTAGAGATCTGCATAATGTGACTGCTCTTACAGTAGAGACACCATAGTGGGACTGCTCTTACAGTAGAGACTCCATAGTGGGACTGCTCTTACAGTAGAGACTCCATAGTGGGACTCCTCTTACAGTAGAGACACCATAGTGGGACTGCTCTTACAGTAGAGACTCCATAGTGGAACTGATCTTACAGTAGAGACTCCATTGCATGACTGTTCTTACAGTAGATAATTCATAGTGTGATTGATCTTATAGTAGAGGCTCCATAGTGTGACTTCTCTTACAGTATAGACTCCATGGTATGACTGCTCTTACAGTAGAGTCCTTAGTTTAACTACTCTTACAGTAGAGACTCCATAGTGTGACTACTCTAACAGTAGAGATTCCATAGTGTGACTACTCTTATAGTAGAGGCTCCATAGTGTGACTGTTAACTGTTCTTATAGTAGAGGCTCCATAGTATGACTGCTCTTACAGTAGAGAGTCCTTAGTTTGACTACTCTTACAGTAGCAACTCCATAGAGTGACTACTCTTATAGTAGAGGCTCCATAGTGTGACTACTCTTATAGTAGAGGCTCCATAGTATGACTGCTCTTACAGTAGCGACTCCATAGTGTGATTACTCTTATAGTAGAGGCTCCATAGTGGGACTGCTCTTACAGTAGAGACACCATAGTGGGACTGCTCTTACAGTAGAGAATCCATAGTGGAACTGATCTTACAGTAGAGACTCCATTGCATGACTGTTCTTACAGTAGATAATTCATAGTGTGATTGATCTTACAGTAGAGGCTCCATAGTGTGACTTCTCTTACAGTAGAGACTCCATAGTATGACTGCTCTTACAGTAGAGTCCTTAGTTTAACAACTCTTACAGTAAAGACTCCATAGTGTGACTACTCTTATAGTAGAGGCTCCATAGCGTGACTGTTAACTGTTCTTATAGTAGAGGCTCCATAGTATGACTGCTCTTACATTAGAGAGTCCTTAGTTTGACTACTCTTACAGTAGCGACTCCATAGAGTGACTACTATTATAGTAGAGGCTCCATAGTGTGACTACTCTTATAGTAGAGGCTCCATCGTATGACTGCTCTTACAGTAGAGGCTCCATAGTATGACTGCTCTTACAGTAGAGAGTCCTTAGTTTGACTACTCTTATAGTAGAGGCTCCATAGAGTGACTGCTCTTATAGTAGAGTTCTGCATAATGTTGCCGATATTACAGTAGATACTATTTATTGGTCCTGCTCTTAGAGTAGCGGCTCCATAGTGTGACTGCTCTTACAGTAGAGATTTCCATAGTGTGACTGCTCTTACAGTAGAGGCTACATAGTGTAACTGCTCTTACAGTAGAAAGATCCATAGTGTGAATGCTCTTTGAGTAGAGATCTGCATAATGTCACTGCTCTTACAGTAGAGACACCATAGTGGGACTGCTCTTACAGTAGAGAATCCATAGTGGAACTGATCTTACAGTAGAGACTCCATTGCATGACTGTTCTTACAGTAGATAATTCATAGTGTGATTGATCTTACAGTAGAGGCTCCATAGTGTGACTTCTCTTACAGTAGAGACTCCATAGTATGACTGCTCTTACAGTAGAGTCCTTAGTTTAACAACTCTTACAGTAGAGATTCCATAGTGTGACTACTCTTATAGTAGAGGCTCCATAGCGTGACTGTTAACTGTTCTTATAGTAGAGGCTCCATAGTATGACTGCTCTTACATTAGAGAGTCCTTAGTTTGACTACTCTTACAGTAGCGACTCCATAGAGTGACTTCTATTATAGTAGAGGCTCCATAGTGTGACTACTCTTATAGTAGAGGCTCCATCGTATGACTGCTCATACAGTAGAGGCTCCATAGTATGACTGCTCTTACAGTAGAGAGTCCTTAGTTTGACTACTCTTATAGTAGAGGCTCCATAGTGTGATTGATCTTACAGTAGAGGCTCCATAGTTTGACTGCTCTTACAGTAGACAGTCCTTAGTTTGACTACTCTTATAGTAGAGGCTCCAGAGTGTGACTACTCTTATAGTAGAGGCTCCATAGAGTGACTACTCTTATAGTAGAGGCTCCATAGTGTCACTACTCTTATAGTAGAGGCTCCATAGTATGACTGCTCTTACAGTAGAGAGTCCTTAGTTTGACTACTCTTATAGTAGAGGCTCCATAGTGTGACTACTCTTATAGTAGAGGCTCCATAGTATGACTACTCTTATAGTAGAGGCTCCATAGAGTGACTACTCTTATAGTAGAGGCTCCATAGAGTGACTACTCTTATAGTAGAGGCTCCATAGAGTGACTACTCTTATAGTAGAGGCTCCATAGTATGACTACTCTTATAGTAGAGGCTCCATAGTGTGACTACTCTTATAGTAGAGGCTCCATAGTATGACTGCTCTTACAGTAGAGAGTCCTTAGTTTGACTACTCTTATAGTAGAGGCTCCATAGAGTGACTACTCTTATAGTAGAGGCTCCATAGAGTGACTACTCTTATAGTAGAGGCTCCATAGAGTGACTACTCTTATAGTAGTGGCTCCATAGAGTGACTGCTCTTATAGTAGAGGCTCCATAGAGTGACTACTCTTATAGTAGAGGCTCCATAGAGTGGCTACTCTTATAGTAGAGGCTCCATAGAGTGACTACTCTTATAGTAGAGGCTCCATAGAGTGACTACTCTTATAGTAGAGGCTCCATAGAGTGACTACTCTTATAGTAGAGGCTCCATAGAGTGACTGCTCTTACAGTAGAGAGTCCTTAGTTTGACTACTCTTATAGTAGAGGCTCCATAGAGTGATTGATTTTACAGTAGAGGCTCCATAGTATGACTGCTCTTACAGTAGAGAGTCCTTAGTTTGACTACTCTTAAAGTAGAGGCTTCATTGCATGGCTGCTTTTACAGTAGAGAGTCCTTAGTTTGACTACTCTTATAGTAGAGGCTTCATCGCGTGGCTGCTTTTACAGTAGAGGTTCCCCTCTCCCCCTGTTTACTTCCCCTGATGACGTGCTCTCCTTGCTCTGCTGATGGCATTTTAAACATTATGACGCCTCAGTGATCAGCTTCAGGGGGTTTATAATGTCATTGGCAGAGCAGGGAAAGCACATCATCAGTGGGTGCCTTCTTTCTCTAGGAACATAGCTAACCAGTCACCCTTTAGCCATGGCTGTTTCCATTCTGCTTTGTTTTAGTCATCAGTCCACAGACACAGAATAATAGGTGTCCCCCATGGTCAGTGACGGGGCAGCTCGCCAGATATGAGATGTGGAGCCACTTCCTGCAGGTTATTATTATAGCACAGTAACAAGTCTGACAATAATATTAGAGAAATGCTCATACAGTATGTCATTTCCTGATTTTGGTTGCTTCTTCCTTCTTCCCCAATGGGGAACACATTGTATTTGAAAGCATTATAGCATTCCTGCAGTAATGGTACAATAAGTAAATGACCCCTTGTAAATTCCTATCTATATCCTGTTTAATGTTGTGGTGTCCCAGCACCAAAGGCTGACCTGTGGGCTAGAGATTGCCTCAGGCATCCCTGCTGTCTATATATTGGGCCACTGCTCCATTGTCTAACCTGTGATAATGTGATTTATTGTTGTGTTATGTATTCATTTATGCACTGTACCTTTAAGGGATTGTGGCAACGTGATCAGGTGACCCTGACACCCCAAAGAAGGACCCCTAAACCAAGCTCCTATGTCGTGTGGGGGAAAAGAAGACTACAATATTCCACATCTACGCCAATCCCAGTAAAAGACTTTGGCGCACAGGTGGATGTCAAAACCTGGCGGTAAGCAAAGCTCTTGGGGAAAATCTCTTCTTCAGTCAGTCAAGTTATATCTTTCAAGTTGGCGAGTGCTGCTAATAATCTTAAAGCTGCATTCAACAGCAACTACAACCCCCAGCAAGGCGACAGGCTCCTCCGGTTCCACTCTTCCCATCCCTCTGCACAAAAGACTGTACTGGTTAAGATCTGCTACTTCCAGCAACAGTAAAGATAGTTATCTGTAACCTTGAATCGGTGTATTCATTATACCGCATCTGGCCCAGAAGAAGCTATCTCATCCTTGGACCGTGGAGGTTAACCGTGCCCAGGCGTCATGAACTACACCTTACCCACAGCATTCCATCATCCAAATCATCTCCCAGTGGTCGCCACAATGTTAGTCAAAGGGAAACCGAGTAAATAACCAGCATATTCATATATCCATCTATGCATTGATCTATTGATATTTCCACCCACCCATGCATCCATAGATATGTGCATACATCTTTTCATTAATGTATTAACCCATGCATGTATCCATCCATCCAACTATTCATTTTCTCTTATATCCACTCATGGAACCACGTATGCATCCATCCGTCTATCCATAAATCAAACAATCCATTTATCCACCCAGTGACTCATTCACTTAGCCACACATCTATCTATCTATCTATCTGTCTGTCTGTCTGTCTGTCTATCTATCTATCTATCTATCTATCTATCTATCTATCTATCTATCTATCTATCTATCTATCTACTGTATCTATTTATCTATCTATCTATCTCCTATCTATCTATCTATCTATCTATCTATCTATCTATCTCCTGTATCCATTGATCTCTCATATCTATCTCATATCTATCTATCTCACATATATCTATCTATCTCATATCTACCCATCTATCTCATATCTATCTATCTCATATCTATCCATCTATCTCATATCTATCTATCTCATATCTGTCTATCTATCTAGCAACAGGAGAATACAGCAGCACACTGCTAGCACAAAGATATAGATAAAACATGAGTATATAGATAGAACATGAAAAGCTATACAGCTGTAGTGCAATAAATGATGATATGAAACTATGAAATTATGAGGTACTTAGCTTGCAAATTTGGTGCCAAATAGCGCGGACCGTCCCACCACTTATATACACCTAATAGAGGGGGGTGGGGTGCAGGAGCCAACATGGAGGTAGCCACTCCCCCATATGTGTAATACAACCAAAGAATAAGTTGGCCAGCACTATTAATTCCAAACTATTGTAAAGACCTGGCTTGCAGGTGCAGGCTGCTGGGCTAAATATACAGCAACAGGAGAATACAGCAGCACACTGCTAGCACAGAGATATAGATGAAACATGAGTATATAGATAAAACATGAGTATATAGATAGAACATGAAAAGCTATACAGTTGTAGTGCAATAAATGAAAATATGAAACTATGAAATTATGAGGTATCTCATAATTTCATAGTCTCATATTTTCATTTATTGCACTACAGCTGTATAGCTTTTCATGTTCTATCTATATACTCATGTTTTATCTATATACTCATGTTTTATCTATATCTTTGTGCTGGCAGTGTGCTGCTGTATTCTCCTGTTGCTGTATATTTAGCCCAGCAGCCTGCACCTGTAAGCCAGGTCTATACAATAGTTTGGAATTAATAGTGCTGGCCAACTTATTCTTTGGTTATATATATATATATTTATTGATTGTTAATTAATTGTGACACTTTGGGGCTATTTAAGAGCCTGAGTTTGTTTGATTCACTAGGCCTGAAGATGGTGGTGTGAGAATACCGAAACGTTGCACTTGATAATTTTGCTGAAGATGGAATAAATCACTTTTTGCACCAAGATACTTTTGTGTGCTGCGGTTTTATCCTTTCTATTGAAGTTGGAGTCCTTTGCCAAGGCCCCTATGACTGCGTGCACCTTATTTTGAATCTGCTGCTGAATTTCTGCGGATGTGCTGTATTTTCTATCTCATGTGCTATCTATCTCATATCTATTATCTATCTCATATCTATCTATCTATCTCATATCTATCTATCATCTATCTCATATCTATCTATCTATCTATCTCATATCTATCTATCTCATATCTATCTATCTATCTCATATCTATCTATGTATCTATCTCATATCTATTATCTATCTCATATCTATCTATCTATCTCATATCCATCTATCTCATATCTATCTATCTCATATCTATCTATATCTATCTATCTATCTCATATCTATCTATCTCATATCTATTATCTATCTCATATCTATCTATCTATCTCATATCCATCTATCTCATATCTATCTATCTCATATCTATCTATATCTATCTATCTATCTCATATTTATCTATCTATCTCATATCTATCTATCTATCTCATATCTATCTCATATCTATCTATCTATCTATCTACCTATCTATCTCATATCTATCTCATATCTATCTATCTATCTATCTATCTCATATCTATCTATCTATCTATATCTATCTATCTATCTCATATCTATCTCATATCTATCCATCTATCTATCTATCTCATATCTATCTCATATCTATCTCATATCTATCTATCTATCTATCTATCTATCTATCTATCTATCTCATATCTATCTATCTCATATCTATCTATCTCTTATCTATCTATCTATCTATCTATCTATCTCATATCTATCTATCTATCTCATATCTATCTATCTATCTCTTATCTATCTATCTCTTATCTATCTCATATCTATCTATCTATCTCATATCTATCTATCTTCCCGGCACCAACTTCTCTGCATCCGACCCATGGAGTGGTAGCCTGAAGGCAGTGAAGACAGGGTACACAAATGACTGTTTCCACACACCAGCAAAAACGCAAGAAAAATTGACAAAACGCAGGAAAAAGCTGACAGTGTTTCTGGCGTTTTTGCTGGTTAACAAAAAAACCTCAATGGAATCTGAGCCTCAAAGCAGTAGAACAAAATCCCTGCGTCCACTTTTCCTGTGAGGAGCAGCTCAGGTTACAAATAGAACTGAGTGGAGATTTAGAACTTTGCACCAAATTTATCAGGTGATTGCACAAGTATGGTGAATTTGGTGCAATTGCACCAAATTTAGGTCAACCAAACCGATGTACAAAAAAAAATCTACCTACCACCAACATTGATGAATTTCCCCCTTAGTCTCAACATACAATGGCCCCAACATACAATGGCCCCAACATTCAATGTTCCCAACATACAATGGTCCCAACATACAATGGTCATCCAGAACCAATTAATAATGACACCCCCTAAGGGTCGGCCTTACACCCCCAAATGGACTACCCCTCTGTCTCATTCCTGTGTACCTATTGGATTATCCAGTTTATAACTCGGGTTGCAGACTAAATTTATCTGCCCGACCAAGTTGTGTTACCCACAGGTTCCACCAGGCTCCCCTAAGCCAGAAGCTACCACACCTGGACCACTATTTAGAAGCGACCTGGCACCTCCTGGCAGCTAAGTCCAGCTTCCACAACCAGGAGCTGAATAAAGGGTGAAACTCCGCTCCAGAGCCTGACTCAAAGCCAAATCATTTGGTAGCTTGTTACAAAGGGCATTGCTTCTGCCCTGGCAAAGGTGTTGGTAATGGTCGTCCATTACACTGATCAATGAAGGTGCTTGTAGGTGAAGGATTATTATTATGAAGCAATAACAACCAGTATAAAGGAAACTTCCACAGAGTGTACATATAATCCACCCTTAAAGGGGTTATCCTATCCACCATCAGGTGATTTTATTATGTACCTGGCAGACAGTAATGGACATGCTTAGGAAGGATCTGCGCTTGTCTTGGGGCTAAATGGCTATGTTGTGAGATTACCATAACACTGTGGCTAGCGGTTTGTGAACTAGTATTTCCTGTTGGAGTTTTCTTCTTTTGCCTACAAATCCCATAATTCCATTTTCCTCCCTCCCACACATCAGCCACCCCACCCATTGAAACATAAATGAGCTGCATCCATTCAAAGACCTGTGTTTTCTAATCAGGGTGCCTACAGCTGTTACATTAGTTGCAGATTGATCTCTCTCCCACCAAGCGATCGCTCCACCCATTGAAGCAGACAGGCTTCCTGTCATCAGCTGACTAGTGATGTCAGGTCTTGGCCGCATTGCAACCTGGGAAAAGTCATTTGTATGTGTTACGCCGAGCGCTCCGGGTCCCCGCTCCTCCCCGGAGCGCTCGCTACACTCTCGCTACTGCAGCGCTCCGGTCAGATCCACTGACCCGGTGCGCTGCGATACCGCCTCCAGCCGGGATGCGATTCGCGATGCGGGTGGCGCCCGCTCGCGATGCGCACCCCGGCTCCCGTACCTGACTCGCTCTCCGTCGGTCCTGTCCCGGCGCGCGCGGCCCCGCTCCCTAGGGCGCGCGCGCGCCGGGTCTCTGCGATTTAAAGGGCCACTGCGCCGCTGATTGGTGCAGTGGTTCTAATTAGTGTGTTCACCTGTGCACTCCCTATTTATACCTCACTTCCCCTGCACTCCCTCGCCGAATCTTGTTGCCATTATGCCAGTGAAAGCGTTTCCTTGTGTGTTCCTAGCCTGTGTTCCAGACCTCCTGCCGTTGCCCCTGACTACCATCCTTGCTGCCTGCCCCGACCTTCTGCTACGTCCGACCTTGCTTCTGTCTACTCCCTTGTACCGCGCCTATCTTCAGCAGTCAGAGAGGTTGAGCCGTTGCTAGTGGATACGACCTGGTCACTACCGCCGCAGCAAGACCATCCCGCTTTGCGGCGGGCTCTGGTGAACACCAGTAGTGACTTAGAACCGGTCCACTAGCACGGTCCACGCCAATCCCTCTCTGGCACAGAGGATCCACCTCCTGCCAGCCGGCATCGTGACAGTAGATCCGGCCATGGATCCCGCTGAAGTTCCTCTGCCAGTTGTCGCCGACCTCACCACGGTGGTCGCCCAGCAGTCACAACAGATAGCGCAACAAGGCCACCAGCTGTCTCAACTGACCGTGATGCTACAGCAACTACTACCACAGCTTCAGCAATCATCTCCTCCGCCAGCTCCTGCACCTCCTCCGCAGCGAGTGGCCGCTTCAGGCCTACGACTATCCTTGCCGGATAAATTTGATGGGGACTCTAAACTTTGCCGTGGCTTTCTTTCTCAATGTTCCCTGCACTTGGAGATGATGTCGGACCAGTTTCCTACTGAAAGGTCTAAGGTGGCTTTCGTAGTCAGCCTTCTGTCTGGAAAAGCTCTGTCATGGGCCACACCGCTCTGGGACCGCAATGACCCCGTCACTGCCTCTGTACACTCCTTCTTCTCGGAAATTCGAAGTGTCTTTGAGGAACCTGCCCGAGCCTCTTCTGCTGAGACTGCCCTGCTGAACCTGGTCCAGGGTAATTCTTCCGTTGGCGAGTACGCCGTACAATTCCGTACTCTTGCTTCAGAACTATCCTGGAATAATGAGGCTCTCTGCGCGACCTTTAAAAAAGGCCTATCCAGCAACATTAAAGATGTTCTGGCCGCACGAGAAATCCCTGCTAATCTACATGAACTCATTCATCTAGCCACTCGCATTGACATGCGTTTTTCCGAAAGGCGTCAGGAGCTCCGCCAGGATATGGACTTTGTTCGCACGAGGCGTTTTTTCTCCCCGGCTCCTCTCTCCTCTGGTCCCTTGCAATCCGTTCCTGTGCCTCCCGCCGTGGAGGCTATGCAAATCCTCCTCTCCTGCCGAAGCTGGATTTTTCTTTGTGTCTAAAAAAGATGGCTCCCTACGTCCTTGCATTGACTACCGCGGTCTTAACAAAATCACGGTAAAGAACCGCTACCCTCTACCTCTTATCTCTGAACTCTTTGATCGCCTCCAGGGTGCCCACATCTTTACCAAACTGGACTTAAGAGGTGCTTATAATCTCATCCGCATCAGGGAGGGGGATGAATGGAAAACGGCATTTAACACTAGAGATGGACACTTTGAGTATCTGGTCATGCCCTTTGGCCTGTGCAACGCCCCTGCCGTCTTCCAAGACTTTGTTAATGAAATTTTTCGTGATCTCTTATATTCCTGTGTTGTTGTGTATCTGGACGATATCCTGATTTTTTCTGCCAACCTAGAAGAACACCGCCAGCATGTCCGCATGGTTCTTCAGAGACTTCGTGACAATCAACTTTATGCCAAAATGGAGAAATGTCTGTTTGAATGTCAATCTCTTCCTTTCCTAGGATACTTGGTCTCTGGCCAGGGACTACAAATGGATCCAGACAAACTCTCTGCTGTCTTAGATTGGCCACGCCCCTCCGGACTCCGTGCTATCCAACGTTTTTTGGGGTTCGCCAATTATTACAGACAATTTATTCCACATTTTTCCACCATTGTGGCTCCTATCGTGGCTTTAACCAAAAAGAATGCCAATCCTAAGTCATGGCCTCCTCAAGCGGAAGACGCCTTTAAACAGCTCAAGTCTGCCTTTTCTTCTGCTCCCGTGCTCTCCAGACCTGACCCATCTAAACCCTTCCTATTGGAGGTTGATGCCTCCTCAGTAGGAGCTGGAGCGGTTCTTCTACAAAAAAATTCTTCCGGGCATGCTGTTACTTGTGGTTTTTTTTCTAGGACCTTCTCTCCGGCGGAGAGGAACTACTCCATCGGGGATCGAGAGCTACTGGCCATTAAATTAGCACTTGAGGAATGGAGGCATCTGCTGGAGGGATCAAGATTTCCAGTTATTATTTACACCGATCACAAGAATCTCTCCTATCTCCAGTCTGCCCAACGGCTGAATCCTCGCCAGGCCAGGTGGTCTCTGTTCTTTGCCCGATTTAATTTTGAAATTCACTTTCGGGCTGCCGATAAGAACATTAGGGCCGATGCTCTCTCTCGTTCCTCGGATGCCTCGGAAGTAGAGCTCTCTCCGCAACACATCATTCCTCCTGACTGCCTGATCTCCACTTCTCCAGCCTCCATCAGGCAAACTCCTCCAGGGAAGACCTTCGTCTCTCCACGCCAACACCTCGGAATCCTCAAATGGGGTCACTCCTCCCATCTCGCAGGCCATGCGGGCATCAAGAAATCCGTGCAACTCATCTCTCGTTTCTATTGGTGGCCGACTCTGGAGACGGATGTTGTTGATTTTGTGCGGGCCTGCACTGTCTGTGCCCGGGATAAGACTCCTCGCCAGAAGCCCGCTGGTCTTCTTCATCCTCTGCCTGTCCCCGAACAGCCTTGGTCTCTGATTGGTATGGACTTTATTACAGACTTACCCCCATCCCGTGGCAACACTGTTGTTTGGGTGGTCGTTGATCGATTTTCCAAGATGGCACATTTCATCCCTCTTCCTGGTCTTCCTTCAGCGCCTCAGTTGGCAAAACAATTTTTTGTACACATTTTTCGTCTTCACGGGTTGCCCACGCAGATCGTCTCGGATAGAGGCGTCCAATTCGTGTCAAAATTCTGGAGGGCTCTCTGTAAACAACTCAAGATTAAATTAAACTTTTCTTCTGCTTATCATCCTCAATCCAATGGGCAAGTAGAAAGAATTAACCAGGTCCTGGGTGATTATTTACGGCATTTTGTTTCCTCCCGCCAGGATTACTGGGCAGATCTTCTACCATGGGCCGAATTCTCGTATAACTTCAGAGTCTCTGAATCTTCTTCCAAATCCCCATTTTTCGTGGTGTACGGCCGTCACCCTCTTCCCCCCCTCCCTACTCCCTTGCCCTCTGGTTTGCCCGCTGTGGATGAAATAACTCGTGATCTTTCTACCATATGGAAAGAGATCCAAAATTCTCTCTTACAGGCTTCATCACGCATGAAGAAGTTTGCTGATAAGAAAAGAAGAGCTCCCCCCATTTTTTCTCCCGGAGACAAGGTATGGCTCTCCGCTAAATATGTCCGCTTCCGTGTTCCCAGCTACAAATTGGAACCACGCTATCTTGGTCCTTTCAAAATTTTGTGCCAGATTAATCCTGTCTCTTACAAACTTCTTCTTCCTCCTTCTCTTCGTATTCCTAATGCCTTTCATGTTTCTCTTCTTAAACCACTCATCATCAACCGTTTCTCTCCCAAATTTGTTTCTCCCACTCCTGTTTCCGGCTCCTCGGACATCTTCTCCGTAAAGGAGATACTGGCCTCCAAGAAGGTCAGAGGGAAAACCTTTTTTTTGGTCGATTGGGAGGGCTGTGGTCCTGAAGAGAGATCCTGGGAACCTGAGGACAATATCCTAGACAAAAGTCTGCTCCTCAGGTTCTCAGGTTCCAAGAAGAGGGGGAGACCCAAGGGGGGGGGGGGGGTACTGTTACGCCGAGCGCTCCGGGTCCCCGCTCGTCCCCGGAGCGCTCGCTACACTCTCGCTACTGCAGCGCTCCGGTCAGATCCACTGACCCGGTGCGCTGCGATACCGCCTCCAGCCGGGATGCGATTCGCGATGCGGGTGGCGCCCGCTCGCGATGCGCACCCCGGCTCCCGTACCTGACTCGCTCTCCGTCGGTCCTGTCCCGGCGCGCGCGGCCCCGCTCCCTAGGGCGCGCGCGCGCCGGGTCTCTGCGATTTAAAGGGCCACTGCGCCGCTGATTGGCGCAGTGGTTCTAATTAGTGTGTTCACCTGTGCACTCCCTATGTATACCTCACTTCCCCTGCACTCCCTCGCCGGATCTTGTTGCCATTGTGCCAGTGAAAGCGTTTCCTTGTGTGTTCCTAGCCTGTGTTCCAGACCTCCTGCCGTTGCCCCTGACTACCATCCTTGCTGCCTGCCCCGACCTTCTGCTACGTCCGACCTTGCTTCTGTCTACTCCCTTGTACCGCGCCTATCTTCAGCAGTCAGAGAGGTTGAGCCGTTGCTAGTGGATACGACCTGGTCACTACCGCCGCAGCAAGACCATCCCGCTTTGCGGCGGGCTCTGGTGAACACCAGTAGTGACTTAGAACCGGTCCACTAGCACGGTCCACGCCAATCCCTCTCTGGCACAGAGGATCCACCTCCTGCCAGCCGGCATCGTGACAGTATGCTGTTAAATAAATATTGGGGTGAAAATCACAGAAGAATTGTGAGAAAACCATCACTCACAGGTACAGACACTATATTATGAACTACACTAACTTTACAGCCCCTGTAGCATAATCAAATAAAACAAAATTCCTGGAATACCCCTTTAATGTCTTGGAGGAAATCTGCTCTGCCAGGACCACCTCCCTCCATATTACATCCATACGCCCTTATAGGAGTTGTCTAAAGCATAGACATCTTATCCCCTCTGCAAAGGATAGGGGATAAGATATCTGATCGCAGGGGTCCTGCCGCTTGGGACCCTCGCAATCTCGGCTGCGGCACCCCAGACATCCGCCGGTGCACGGAGTGATCTTCACTCCGTCCCGGATGACTGGTGATGCGGGGAGGAGGTGTGGTCGTGATGTCACGTCCAGGCCCCCTCAATGCAAGTCTATGGGAGGGGGCGTGATGGCCATCACGCCCCCTCCCATAGACTTGCATTGAGGGGGCGTTGACGTGATGTCATTAGGGGGGGGGCTTGGCAGTGACATCACAAGCCTCCGGCGCTGCACCTGAAGCTTTGAACGAACGTCGGGTGCAGCAGGGAGATTGCGGGGGTCCCCAGCGGTGGAACCCCTGTGATCACATATCTTATCCCGTATACTTTGGATAGGGGATAAGATGTCTCGTGGCAGAGTACTCCTTATAAAGGATATATAAGTTACACTGACCATGATCTTCTTCCTCCATCGACTATACAAAACCCTTTAACATTTTTGATAAATGATTTTTTTTTTCTTATCTGTATAATTTACAGCAGGATATACATTGTCCTTGTCATTCCACTTCCCTTACAAATAATATATATTGCCCAATGCAAACAGATCCATAGAGTTAGTGTATACCATTATCTGCTTTCCGTTATCTATTACTACCCGTGTCTTCCTCTTTTCTCAGCTTTTCATAACCCATAAGGTGATATAGAATGGATATGGATATATAGATGTATTATATGAAATACCATTTACTGCTTTATCCTGGATGATTGTTCGGGGAAAACAATGGGTTAATAACTGGTGCAAGGGAGAAGTTATAGGAACCAGTCAGATTCCAGGTCTCGTTTTTTCAGAGGCCCATTTCAAAATGGAAGAAGAGATCTGATTGTAATGGTGGCAGGGCACAGACTGGGAGTTGGAACCGGGGGATGGGGGCGGGTGGGTTGTTGGGAAGGTGGGTTGGGGATGGGGAGGAGTTAATATTAGGTTTTTTTTTCTGTCCCCCACCAATATCTGGCTACCATAATAGATTTAAGGCTGCTCTGCCCAGTATACTTTGCCTGAGCAATATTGTGGTTCCCTACTGTCCAAAGCAAAGATGTGCTGATTCTTATCTGTGTATGATCCAAGGCCCCAAGAAAGTAGTACCTCAAAAGCCAGAGTTTATAGAAAACGCCTTGTTCTTTACATGCCCTCATGGGTCTGTGGATGGAAAAATAAAAGAGGTATGCCTCTTAAAAGGGAAAAACGAAAATGCAAAAATGAAAATTAGCTGTATCCTCAAGGCCAAAATGTCAAAATGGGCTGTGTCCTTAGGGGGATAAGCCTTCCAGTACTTATCAGCTGCTGTATGCTCTAAAGGAAGTTGTGTAGTTCTTTCCAACCTGACCACAGTGCTCTCTGCCGACACCTATGTCAATGGGGATTTGCTCCTGCTCTGGACAGTTCCTGAAATGGATAGAGGTGTCAAAAGGGGGTCATAATGGCACAGTTGATATAGGGGGCATAGTGGCACAGTTCATGGGGTTCATAATGGCACAGTTCATATGGGGGGCGTAGTGTCACAGTTCATATGGGGGGCATAGTGTCACAATTCATGGGGGTCATAATGTCATAGTTCATATGGGGGAATAGTGGCACAGTTCATATGGGGGGCATAGTGACACAGTTCAAGGGGGTCATAATGGCACAGTTGATATAGGGGGCATAGTGGCACAGTTCATGGGGTTCATAATGGCACAGTTCATATGGGGGGCGTAGTGTCACAGTTCATATGGGGGGCATAGTGTCACAATTCATGGGGGTCATAATGTCATAGTTCATATGGGGGAATAGTGACACAGTTCAAGGGGGTCATAATGGCACAGTTGATATAGGGGGCATAGTGTCACAATTCATGGGGGTCATAATGTCATAGTTCATATGGGGGAATAGTGGCACAGTTCATATGGGGGGCATAGTGTCAAAATTCATGGGGGTCATAATGTCATAGTTCATATGGGGGGAATAGTGGCATAATTCATGGGGGTCATAATGGCACAGTTAATATGGGAGAATAGTGGCACAGTTCATATGGGGGGCATAGTGTCACAATTCATGGGGGTCATAATGCCATAGTTCATATGGGGGGAATAGTGGCAAAATTCATGGGGGTCATAATGGCACAGTTAATATGGGGGGCATAGTGGCACAGTTCATATGGGGGGCATAGTGGCACAGTTCATATGGGGGGCATAGTGGCACAGTTCATATGGGGGGCATAGTGGCACAGTTCATGGGGGTCATAGTGACACAGTTCATGGGGGTCATAGTGGCACAGTTCATATGGGGGAATAGTGGCACAGTTCATATGGGGGAATAGTGGCACAGTTCATATGGGGGAATAGTGGCACAGTTCATATGGGGGAATAGTGGCACAGTTCATATGGGGGAATAGTGGCACAGTTCATATGGGGGAATAGTGGCACAGTTCATATGGGGGAATAGTGGCACAGTTCATATGGAGGGGGGGGGAGGCATAATGGCACCGTTCATATTGAGGGCATAGTGGCAATATACGTTTGAAAAAAAAATATTCTAATGTTTCAAAATGTTTTGTATTTTTTTTTCTTTTTGATGACCGGTATATTAGTTACATAGTTACATAGTTAGTACGGTCGAAAAAAGACATACGTCCATCAAGTCCAACCAGGGAATTAAGGGGTAGGGGTGTGGCGCGATATTGGGGAAGGGATGGGATTTTATATTTCTTCATAAGCATTAATGTTATTTTGTTTCAGGAATGTATCTAATCCTGTTTTAAAGCTGTTAATTGTTCCTGCTGTGACCAGTTCCTGAGGTAGACTGTTCCATAAATTCACAGTTCTTATGGTAAAGAAGGCGTGTCGCCCCTTTAGACTAAACTTTTTCTTCTCCAGACGGAGGGAGTGCCCACTCGTCTTTTGGGGGGGTTTAACCTGGAACAGTTTTTCTCCATATTTTTTGTATGGGCCATTTATATACTTATATACGTTTATCATATCCCCCCTTAAACGTCTCTTCTCAAGACTAAACAATTGTAATTCCTTCAATCGCTCCTCATAGCTAAGATGCTCCATGCCCCATATTAGTTTAGTCGCACGTCTCTGCACCCTTTCCAGCTCCACAGTGTCCCTTTTATGGACAGGTGCCCAAAACTGAACAGCATATTCCAGGTAAGGCCGTACCAATGCTTTATAAAGGGGGAGTATTATGTCCCTGTCCCTTGAGTCCATGCCTCTTTTGATACATGACAATATCCTGCCGGCTTTGGAAGCAGCAGCCTGACATTGTGCTATTCTGTAGTCTGTGATCTACAAGTACACCCAGATCCTTCTCTACCAGTGACTCTGCCAGTTTAATCCCCCCTAAGACATACGATGCATGCAGGTTATTAGTACCCAGATGCATAACTTTACATTTATCCACATTGAACCTCATTTGCCAAGTGGATGCCCAGACACTTAGTGTATCCAAGTCATCTTGTAACTTATACACATCCTCTATAGACTGTACCGTGCTACAGATAATGAATTCTTAGTTCAGAGCGGGACTTCCCTGTAACCACCTTGTCACTTTACAACTCCTCGGCCAGCAGATTACTGATGGGTCTATGTGAAGAGGAAGTAGCAGAAAGCAGCGCTTGTTCTGCTTGTCTTCCAGGAACACATTGTCACACTGCACAACTGTACAAAAACCCTGCATTCATGGTGTATTATGAAATGGTAAAGATACTGACGCTTTATTCTTTCTTTCCTTCTTTTTTTGGTTGTCCTCGTCCACTTTGAGGGCTTTCAGCCAGTTGCATCGGGTGTCACCAAATACTTCGGCGGAAGGACCAAGTGGAAATTTCCGTTCAAAGAATGAAATTTTTTTGTGTGGATGAACTTTTAGCTGGCGAAATTCTGCTGCGGCGATTCCACTGTCTGAACAGCAGCAGCAGCATTGAAAACAATGGGACTGTGCTGCCAGCGGAATTCCGCAGCGGAGCAAAATAGGGCTGAACGATTATATCCGTTTATTATATTATTATATCAGTTTAGCTTTAGAGGAATTTTGATACCGATCAACACAAAAAAGTGGTTGCGTAGGGTGCGTTCGCACGTGCGTATTTTCTGCTGCAGATTTTGCTGTCAAATGACATCAATGGGAAGCAAAATCTGCAGCAGCAAATCTGCAGCAGATCTGCCACAAAAATATGCATGTGTGAATGGACCCTTAGGGTACGTTCACACGCGCAGATTTTTTTAGCGGGTTTTCCACCGCGGATTTGAAAGTGGGCGGGCTCTTCTCGGCTTTCCGCGGCAGATTTTCTGCGGAAGAATTTACGCTGAGGAAAATCCGCCACAGTCTCTACTGACTTCAATGGGGCTTGCGGCGGATTTTCCACAGTGCACATTCCGCCGCGGAAAATCTGCTGCGGAAAGCCGAGAAGAGCCCGCCCACTTTCAAATCCGCAGTGGAAAACCCGCTAAAAAAATCAGTGCATGTGAACGGACCCTTAGGGTCCATTCACTCGTGCATATTTTTGTGGCAGATCTGCTGCACATTTGCTGCTGCAGATTTTGTGGACCCTTAGGGTCCGTTCACACGTCCTTATTTAAACTGCAGCAAATTTTTGCTGCCCATTGATTTCAGTGGGCGCCAAATCCACTGCAAACCACTGCAAATCTTCAGCCAAAAAAATGTGTGAACTAACCCTTGTAGTTAAAATTTTTTGGTCATGTGTTTATTGTTTTGTTTTTCCTGTCATGTGATTCTCTGTGGCTAAAGGATTTCTCATGAAGAATGTAAAAAAAAAAAATAAAACGCCAAAAAAAAAGGTTAAAAAAAAGAACACATTTAAACTTATAAAAAAAATATGAAGGTCTATGGAGGATAGAATTACAAAATGGGGGGGGGATAGTGCACTATATTTTGGGAAAAACTGACTCAACTTTTTTTTTTTTTTAAATCAACTGGTGCCAGAAAGTTAAACACATTTGTAAATTACTTCTATTAAAAATCTGAATCCTTCCAGTACTTATTAGCTGCTGAATACTACAGAGAAAATTATTTTTTGTTTGGAACAAAGAGCTCTCTGCTGACATCATGAACACAGTGCTCTCTGCTGACATCTCTGTCCATTTTAAGAACTGTCCAGAGTAGGAGAAAATCCCCATAGCAAACATATGCTGCTCTGGACAGTAAATAATATTGGAGCCTTCTTTGGATCACAAGCTGGAAGCAGGGAGGGATGATTACTTTTTTTTTAACATAGTACACATCATTGTTGTGATGTGTACTGTGAAGAAAAAAAAAAGAATATTTGTCATTACGAATAGATAGCGCTATATTATAAATATTAGTGAAATCTCAAAGTTAGCATTTCAAAAATTAGCATTTCAAATATTTGCGCCCAACACTATGTATGATGACTTTTTTGTCCTAACATGGCATCCGGTAAGTCTGTGGCCACCAAACCAAATACCTCCTCGTAATCCGTTTGTACTAGACAACCTAGGTAGTAAAAAAAAAAATGTAAATGTAAAATGTATTCGTACATCCCTTCCCTAACTAATACTTTTCAGTGAGTGTTTTGTGTTCTTTCGTCTTCTACATTTAGCAACAGTTCTGAATGGTTTAGCGCAGAGCCCAAAAGGGGGATGGCCTCGTGTAAGAAGCAATGGGAAAGGGAGACATGGCTTTAGATGCGACACTGTGGGCCTAGATTGCACACACTACGGAATCTCTGCTCGGAGATATTTCGTACAGAGATTCTGTCTGAAGCGGGCGCTGGCAAAACAAGCTTGCGCTAGGACATGAGAGTGCACTGACTCAATAGACGGCAAAGCTTTTTATAGCGGATTCTGCTGAAAGAATTCATATCCGTAATCAGCTTTCATACCACATTTGGCTATAGCACTTCAGGCAAAAATTACATTTTGAAAAAACACCCTGAGGGTAGGGTTACACATAGCACATCAGCAGCATATTTATTGCTGCAGATGCGCCGACGGCAGTCACAAGAGCGGGATTTCTGCTGCAGCCACTGTGTGTCCGCTCGTAGCAGCAGATTTCCCATTGTAAACACCGTGCCTGCTCGTAACAAATGCGCAGCTGGGAAATCTGCCGCTACGAACGGACACACAGAACTACCCAGCCGCAGCAGGGAGCTCGCGCTTGTGACTGCTGTCCATAGGTCCCTTCCCTCAAAAGTCTTAAGAAGGGTGAACTCTTCTCACTGGCAGTGTATCACCATTCACCACAAAGCCAGACATAGGATCGTTTTTAACCACATTTAAATGTGAGAGCTGTAAAGGGAGACATTTTCTCAGTGCTGCTCCAAGGCTATGGACCGATTGGGTATTCCAGTAATTTTTTTTCTTTGACTATGCTGCAGGGGCTGTAAAGTTAGTGTACTTCATAATATAGTGTCTGCACCTGTGTGTGACGGTTTTCTCAAAATTCTTCTGTGATTTTCACCCCCAATATTTATTTTTAACAGCATACAAAATGACTGTTGTCTCAGATTTTTCCCAGGTTGCAATGCGGCCGAGACCTGACTCACTAGTCAGCTGATGACAGGGAGCCTGTCTGCTTCAATGGGTGGAGGGATGAATCTGCAACTAATGCAACAGCTGGAGGCACCCTGATTGAAAACCACAGGTCTTTTGAATGGATGCAGCTCATTTATGTTTCAATGGATGGGGTGGCTGATGTGTGGGAGGGAGGAAAATGGAATTATGGGATTTGTAGTGAAAAAAAGAAAAGTCAAACAGGAAATACCAATTCACAAAAAGCTAGCCACAGTGTTATGGTAATCTCACAACATAGCCATTTATCCCCAAGACAAGCGCATATCCTTCCTAAGCATGTCCATTACTGCCTGCAAGGTACGTACTAAAATCACCTTATGGTGGATAACTCCTTTAATAATGCAATTTTATGGCATTTTTTTCCTTAAAGGGTAGCTCCCACCATCCATTTTTTCTTTCTTTCTGTCCCTGCCTATTGCCCATCTCTCCCTAACCCCCTCCCTCCCTTTACATTTTTTTTTTACTATATTAAAATCCCTTTTTGTCTGCCTGGTAGTGTGCTCACTACCAGGCAGACTTCCCCAGCAGGCATCACGTCACTGATGCCTGCTGGGGCCGGCACTTCCGCCCTTAGCTCACTATACAGGGTGCATCCAGCTGTTTTACCACTACAACTCCCAGCTTGCCCTGACATCTACTGGCTGTCAGGGCATTCTGGGAGTTTTAGTGGTGAAACAGCTGGAGCCACCCTGTGGTGAAAACAATAACTTTATTAGCGCAGCAGTGCTACTTCGGGAGCAGCAGCAGCAGCGGCGGCGGCGCTCTCCCGAACCCCGCTCCCCACTCCCCACCCCCATACCTCTAGTGCTGAACAGCGGCGCTCCCCCGAATCCCGCTTCCCCAACCCCATTCCTCCAGTGGTGAAGACTTACCGGAGGATCAATGAGCTGCCTCCGGACAGGGTATTGGCCTCCGGACAGGGTAACGGGGGCGGGCGGGGCCGTGCGCGAGGCCAGTGGAGCTGGCCAATGCGCGCAGCCCCAGCTATCAGCGTGCTTGCTCTCGCCTGTCTGAGTGACAGGCGGGAGCGAGCACCGCAGTGACTGGATTTCGACTCATTGCCAGGCTGAAATGAGTCAAAATCCAGTAGTGATGTCACTGCAGAATGCATTCGGCCACTAGGAGGGCGACCCCTAGTGGCCGGATTTAAAAGTGATTTTAAACTTGTTTAAAATCACTTTTTTTAATTAAAGTATATTAGAGATATGTTGTAGTACTTAAGTACTACAACATATCAATTTTTAGATTTCATGACAGTGCCCCATCAAAAAAACTTTTGATATATTATAGATTAATGTATGCAGAATAACTTTACAATTGCATGTTATTAAAAAATGTGCTTCTTTCTATTTAATTTTCCACTTTGAAGAAATGACCACTAGGGGTCTCCCTACCAGTCCTGGCAGCAAGCATTTCAGACTCATGCTGGAGTCCTAAACACTACGAGCTGCCAGTCTGCTTTGTTCACAAAGGAGAACACTCAGAGCTGTCAGCTTGCTTTGTTCACAGCCTGTTTGGCTGTGAACAAAGCAGGCTGGCAGCTCTGAGTGTTTAGGACTCCAGCATGAGTCAGAAATGCTTGCTGACAGGACTGATCGGGAAAAATACAATAGAAAGAAGCATATTTTTCATTAACATGCTATTGGAAAGTTATTCAACATTCATTAATCTAAAATATATCAAAAGTTTATTTGATGAGAGGTACCCTTTAAAATAGTGTGTACTAGTATAGGCATTTTATTTGGTGTTTCATCCCCTGCATTTTTCTTCTAAAATAATATTTATTTCTATAGCACCAACAAATTACGCAGCGATTTGACATTACAGTAAGAATTATTATTGATTATTCAAACAAGAAGAGTGAGGGCCCTGCTCACGGGAGCTTACGGTCATGTGATTCTTTCATCATGTGAGATGAGGATTTCTACTGAGGAATTAAAGGGGTACTCCGCCCCTAGGCATCTTATCCCCTATCCAAAGGATAGGGGATAAGATGTCTGATCGCGGGGGTCCCACCACTGGCGACCCCCACGATCTCCCTGCTGCAACCGGCGTTCATTTAGAGCGTCGGGTGCAGCGCCGGTGGCTTGTGACGTCACGGTCGCACCCCGCTCGTGATGTCACGGCCATGCCCCCTCAATGCAAGTCTATGGGAGGGGGCGTGACGGCCGTCACGCCCCCTCCCATAGACTTGCATTGAGGGGGGCGTGACCGTGACGTCACGATCCTCCTCCCCGCATCACCAGTCATCCGGAAAGCATTTTTTCCCCACCTATAGAGAGCTCTTCCCCTGCATTTCATATGATTCTTTGATCATGTTACTCTAGGATTTCTATAGAAGAAATGGGGAAAAGTGCTATAAAAAATGCCAATGCTAAACCCATATGGTGTGTTTTATGAAATTTTTCTCCTCCTATAGAAACGCTCTTTCATGGCTCACCCACTTCCCGCCCAATCGCTTGTCCTTTCTTTCCTTCCGTCTTGGCGCTGTTGATGATACAACTCCTTTACTTTTTAGACATCTGGAGGGGCAAGCTGTGCATAACTAGCTTGCCCCCTGACTGGTGAGCAGTTAAGGGGTTAAGAAATGTACAGGCAAGGTTTTTTAGCCCCCTCCCCCGCCTGTAAAAACTTGTTGGTAACTATAGTGGTATGTCCCATGGGTGGGGGGGAAGGAGTGCACCAATCAGGGGTTTAATAGTTTCCCGGGCTTTCAGGGGCCCTCCCCTGGGTATTTATAGCTGTGGTGCCTCCCTTCCCCCCTCAATCTGCCCAGGACCCGGAGTTTTGCCCTCCCTCCCTCCCTTTTTGTATCTCTGTTTATTGTAAGTCACAGCTTGGCGGTAAGAAGATGGTGAAAGCGGGGTCAACCCGGGGTAGACCTCCACACAGGACAGTGTGGCAGCACCTCTCGGGTTGGCAAGAAGCCAATCGGTGTCTTTGTTACAGTTAAATTGTTATTTATATAAGTAATTTTATAAATAAAGCTGTGGCCGATTACCACCCATGAAAAGTTGAATTGTTGTTGTGTCAGTTATTATTTAATTATTTATTGTAATAAGGGGGAGGGGTAGTTATAGCCTGCTAGGAGCTAATTGGGTCTCAACAGTCTTTACAAATGCGAGCATAATCTGGATATGTTGATAATATAAATCCGGCCAATATACGTAGCAAAGATATATGGGTATTCATAATACATCTGTATATTTACACAGTGGCCCAATACTGACAAATAAAACGAGCATAACTAAGTATACATTGTGCTGTACAATAAGATCAGAGGAATTGATTGTACAGCATACATTATACTTAGTTATGCTCGTGTTATATGTCCGCATTGGGCCACTGTGTAAATAATAGATATATACCTTTATGATTACCCATATATTGGATGGATTCATAGTGATATCTAGTGATCGTAGCTATTTCGTGTGTCTGATGCTTCTTTCCTCTTCTATTTTTACTTTCACATCTTCCTCTTAGGTCTCATGTACATAGAAAAAAAACATGAGATCAGAAGCACACGAGGAATGGTGTGGGCCCAACATGGATCCAACGCGGTCCGCGTTAGATCTTTGATAGAGGGTGTGAGGAGGACAGATGGAATGGCTCTAGGGGCAGATGGCATTAACCCCTTGTGTTCGTGACGCCAGGGCGTGGTTTATCCTCATTACCACCAGAAGGTATACCACTGGATCCTGGGCTAGGCATGGGGGGCAATAATGACTTCGATGCCAAGTTATGGAACAATGGTAGCTTTACTGAGTTATCCAGGTGGAATAGTCTATACAGCTTAGCCAGGCCCACGGAGGTGACCAGTGACTTCAGAGACTTGGGGCTTGCTGGAACTTTTGATGCAGGCCACACTGACTGAAGACAGTTGTCACGATGCCGGCTGGCAGGTAGTGGATCCTCTGTGCCAGAGAGGGATGGCGAGGACCGCGCTAGTGGACCGGTTCTAGGCCACTACAGGTTTTCACCAGAGCCCGCCGCAAAGCGGGATGGTCTTGCTGCGGCGGTAGTGACCAGGTCGTATCCACTAGCAACGGCTCACCTCTCTGGCTGCTGAAGATGCTGAAGATAGGCGAGGTACAAGGGAGTAGGCAGAAGCAAGGTCGGACGTAGCAGAAGGTCGGGGGCAGGCGGCAAGGATCGTAGTCAGGGGCAACGGCAGGAGGTCAGGAACACGGACTAGGAACAGACAAGGGAACGCTTTCACTAGGCACAAGTGCATCAAGATCCGGCCAGGGAGTGCAGGGGAAGTGAGGTGATATAGGGAAGTGCACAGGTGAACACACTGATTGGAACCACTGCGCCAATCAGCGGCGCAGTGGCCCTTTAAATCGCAGAGACCCGGCGCGCGCGCGCCCTAGGGAGCGGGGCCGCGCGCGCCGGGACAGAACAGACGGAGAGCGAGTCAGGTAGGGGAGCCGGGGTGCGCATCGCGAGCGGGCGCTACCCGCATCGCGAATCGCATCCCGGCTGGCAGCGGAATCGCAGCGCCCCGGGTCAGAGGACGTGACCGGAGCGCTGCCGCGGGGAGAGTGAAGCGAGCGCTCCGGGGAGGAGCGGGGACCCGGAGCGCTCGGCGTAACAGTACCCCCCCCCTTGGGTCTCCCCCTCTTCTTGGGGCCAAAGAACCTGAGGAAAAAAAAACTCAATTTTTTTCCGTGATGAGGTCCGATGCAAATTAGGAGGGGTTCTGTGTGGAAACGTACGAGACAGTCCAATCTTTTATTGTAAAAACAATAGATGTAGAGGGGTCTGGCGAGACTGGTCACAGGAACGTAGAACCTGTTGATGAGAGAGGCCAAAAAAAATTTTCCTGCAGATCCGGAATCCAAGAAGAGCATAGTAGAGAAGGAGAAGGTAGAGGCAGATATCCGCACAGGCACAGTAAGGCGTGGAGAAGCAGAGTTGACATCAAGAACTGTGTCACCTTTGTGCGGAGTCAGCGTACGTCTTTCCAGGCGGGGAGGACGGATAGGACAATCCTTCAGGAAGTGTTCGGTACCGGCATAGTACAGGCAAAGATTCTCCATGCGGCGTCGTGTCCTCTCTTGAGGTGTCAAGCAAGACCGGTCAACTTGCATAGCCTCCGCGGCGGGAAGCACAGGAACAGATTGCAGAGGACCAGAGGAGAGAGGAGCCGGAGAGAAAAAACGCTTTGTGCGAACAAAGTCCATATCCAGGCGGAGCTCCAGACGCCATCCGGAAGAACGCATGTCAATGCGAGTGGCTAGATGAATGAGTTCATGTAGGTCAGCAGGAGTCTCTCGTGCGGCCAGAACATCTTTAATGTTGCTGGATAGGCCTTTTTTAAAGGTCGCGCAGAGAACCTCACTATTCCAGGACAACTCGTAAGCAAGAGCACGGAACTGAATGGCGTACTCGCCAACGGAAGAAACACCCTGGGCCAGGTTCAGCAGGGCAATCTCGGCTGAAGAAGCTCGGGCAGGTTCCTCAAAGACACTTCGAATTTCCGAGAAGAAGGAGTGTACAGAGGCAGTGACGGGGTCATTGCGGTCCCAGAGCGGTGCGGCCCATGACAGGGCTTTTCCAGACAGAAGGCAGAACACGAAAGCCACCTTAGACCTTTCAGTAGGAAACTGGTCCGACATCATCTCCAAGTGCTGGGAACATTGCGAAAGAAAGCCACGGCAATACTTAGAGTCCCCATTAAATTTGTCCGGCAAGGACAGGCGGAGGCTAGGAGTGGCCACTCGCTGCGGAGGAGGTGCAGGAGCTGGCGGAGGAGAAGATTGCTGGAGAAGTTGCGACTGAAGTTGGTGCGAAATGGTGGACATTTCCGACAGCTGACGGGTTAGAAGGGCGATCTGTCGGGCTTGCTGGGCGGCCACCGTGGTGAGGTCAGCGACAACTGACAGAGGAACTTCAGCGGGATCCATGGCCGGATCTACTGTCACGATGCCGGCTGGCAGGTAGTGGATCCTCTGTGCCAGAGAGGGATGGCGAGGACCGCGCTAGTGGACCGGTTCTAGGCCACTACAGGTTTTCACCAGAGCCCGCCGCAAAGCGGGATGGTCTTGCTGCGGCGGTAGTGACCAGGTCGTATCCACTAGCAACGGCTCACCTCTCTGGCTGCTGAAGATGCTGAAGATAGGCGAGGTACAAGGGAGTAGGCAGAAGCAAGGTCGGACGTAGCAGAAGGTCGGGGGCAGGCGGCAAGGATCGTAGTCAGGGGCAACGGCAGGAGGTCAGGAACACGGACTAGGAACAGACAAGGGAACGCTTTCACTAGGCACAAGTGCATCAAGATCCGGCCAGGGAGTGCAGGGGAAGTGAGGTGATATAGGGAAGTGCACAGGTGAACACACTGATTGGAACCACTGCGCCAATCAGCGGCGCAGTGGCCCTTTAAATCGCAGAGACCCGGCGCGCGCGCGCCCTAGGGAGCGGGGCCGCGCGCGCCGGGACAGAACAGACGGAGAGCGAGTCAGGTAGGGGAGCCGGGGTGCGCATCGCGAGCGGGCGCTACCCGCATCGCGAATCGCATCCCGGCTGGCAGCGGAATCGCAGCGCCCCGGGTCAGAGGACGTGACCGGAGCGCTGCCGCGGGGAGAGTGAAGCGAGCGCTCCGGGGAGGAGCGGGGACCCGGAGCGCTCGGCGTAACAACAGTTTGACATTGACTGACTTGACTGAGACTGACTATACTCCGTTTGTTGCTTACCAGGTTCTGACTGGGACCTGGGGGTTGTGGACTTGTAGACTTGTGGCTGTGTGGTTGACTTGAGGCCTCCTCTGGACTCTAGACACACTCTTAGGACTTGACTGCACTGGACCTCAGCAAAGACTTAACTCGAAATCAAGAGAGCGAGCTAGCTCCTCCTAGGGCTTATATGAGGGAGACTAGGAGGGGTCCCATAGGTCACCCTAAGGTCACATGGTCACTGATTCCTCCCTGTGTTACAATCACATGACACTGGTTAATCACATATCAACGGTTCTTGAAGACATAACACTTTTATATACAATACACAGCATAAAGATACCAGGGGAACAGGTGCAGGGGGCCCAGTGGACACTGCAGGGAGGCTGCCTGACAGGGCAGCAAGGGTACAGGGGTACAACTCCTGTACCCAGCCACCACAGATCCATGTTGCGCCCACACCATTCCTCGTGTGCTTCGGATATCATATACTTTTGTTTTTGAAAGCCTGAATAGCTGTTTTCTGTCACCAACATTTATAAAACAGTGTAACATGTCATAGTAAATGTGAACAAAAATGAGGTCTAACCTCTGTCCTCTTCAAACAGGGATGGCCCCACATACTTTCTGCTACCCCCAGGCCAGAAGGCACCTTCAAGGTTAAGGCTGAAGTTTAAGAAGAACCAGACTTGCTTCTGGCCTCCAGCAGGACTGCCACCCCAGTATCCACCAAGGTACAGTATCTTCCTACAGATGTTGGTAGAAGAGACACCATCTATACATCTTTAGTAAGCTTAAAGTTTCCACCAAATCTTTACCAAGGCCCTTTAAGAATTGATTCCATTTTTGTAACACTACGGGGGAGATTTATCAAAACCTGTCGAGAGGAAAAGTTGCCCAGTTGCCCATAGCAACCGGATCAGATTACTACTTTCATTTTGCAGAGGCCTTGTTAAAAAATGAAAGAAGCGATCTGATTGGTTGCTATGGGCAACGTTTCCTATATTCTTTTATATATATACACACCGTATATACTCGAGTATAAGCCGACCTGAAGATAAGCCGAGGCCCCTAATTTCACCCCAAAAACCCAGTAAAAGTTATTGCCTCGACTATAAGCCTAGGGTGGGAAATACATCATCCCCCCCGTCATCATCCATACCCCTGTCATTAACACCCTCATCATCATCACCCTGTCTACATCACCACCTGCCATCATCCCCCCCTTCATCATTACCCTGTCATCATCCCCCCCTTCATCATTACCCTGTCATCATCCCCCCCTTCATCATCACCACCTGTCATCATCCCCCTTCATCATTACCCTGTCATCATCCCCCCCTTCATCATTACCCTGTCATCATCCCCCCTTCATCATCACCGCCTGTCATCATCCCACTGTCATCATCCCACACCCCCCCTTCATCATCACCGCCTGTCATCATCCAACATCACCGCCTGTCATCATCCAACATCACCACCTGTCATCATCCCCCTGTCATCATCCTACAACCCCCCCTTCATCATCACCGCCTGTGATCATCCAACATCACCGCCTGTCATCATCCCCCTGTCATCATCCCACAACCCCCCCCTTCATCATCACCGCCTGTCATCATCCCACACACCCCCCTTCATCATCACCACCTGTCATCATCCCCTCCCCTCCCTTCATCATCACCACCTTTCAATGTCTGAACAGTGATCTTCAACCTGCGGACCTCCAGATGTTTCAAAACTAAAACTTCTAGGAGTTGTAGTTTTGAAACATCTGGAGGTCCGCAGGTTGAAGACCACTGAGGGCGGAGAGTTCACTCGAGTATAAGCCGAGTGGGGTGTTTTCAGCACGAAAAATCGTGCTGAAAAACTCGGCTTATACTCGAGTATATATGGTGTGTGTGTGTGTGTGTGTGTGTGTGTGTGTGTGTGTATATATATATATATATATATATATATATATATATATATACACCAACAAATGGTACCAGCTATAACTAGGCTCCTGTAAAATATAAGGGGATATCAAATTCACCAGAAAATGTAACTTTAATGTTATATACAATAATAAAAAAATTTTAAAAGCCACAGAAACAATGGATGGTACTGGGGTGAAGTTGAAGTAAAATTTTCTGGTGAACTTGCTGCTGTAGGTGACTATGGGGGAGATTTATCAAAACCTGTGCAGAGGAAGAGTGGTGCAGTTGCCCATAGCAACCAATCAGATTGCTTCTTTCATTTTCCACAGGCCTCTAAAGAGGCCTGTGGAAAATGAAAGAAGCAATCTGATTGGTTGCTATGGGCAACTGCACCACTCTTCCTCTGCACAGGTTTTGATAAATCTCCCCCTATATTCTTGTATGACAGAAGGAATCACCCGGGTTCTACTGTACCCACTGTAAACACCCTGCTAAAAATGTGGAATATTGCTAGAAAAATGGTTGTCTCCATCCTGTGACTATATTGCACTGTAAAAAAAAACGTATTTACAATTAATATAAGACTGAAGGAGGGATCTATAGGGAAGGCAATTGCCTAGGGCGTGACCTTGTTACAGACGGGTGGCACTTTTTATTATTTAAATTTTTTTTCAAGAAGTAAAAGAAAACATTGTACTCATTGGAATCCTACTGCGCTGTGCACATGGTGGAATTTCCGATTTCCGTGTTTACAGTATGAACTTTTCCATTCTTTCTGCGGGATCCACACGGAATGCATTGCCGTCTATGAAACGGCATACAGTGACCCCGACCTACAATGGCTCCGACATACGATAATTTCAACATACGATGGCCTCTCAGAGGCCATTGCATGTTGAAGGCAGCATCAACATACGATGCTTTTGTATGTCGGGGCCATTTCATAAACGGCTATCCGGCAGCGCTGACTGCTTCAGCTGCCGCCAGATAGCTGTTTACGGTGCCCCGTGTGGTCCGCTGACGATCACTTACCTGTCCTCGGGGCTCCGGAGCGTCCTCTTCGGGATCCCCTGCATTGCCGGTGCTCTTCTTCGTCGTCATCATGTCGCCGTGCACGCCGTCCCGTCATCGAATAGGAGCGGCGTGCGTAGTGACGTGATGGCGGCCATGGAGAGCGAGGATCCCGGGGAAGCAGAGATGTCCGGAGCGTTGTGGACACCCCGGGGATGCGGCGATAGCGATGGAGGGCGACATCCAGGGCAGCGGTGCGAGCGGGGATGGTCCAGAGCGGCGGGGACAGGTGAGTATAATTTCCTATTCTTTCCATTGCGCGGATCCCTCAACATACGATGGTTTCAACAAACGATGGTTCATTTGGAATGGATTACCATCATATGTTGAGGGACCACTGTATACCCATGTGGTCCTAGCGCATATTATGCCGGCGCCCGCAGTCTGCGGAATGTCTGCATGAAGATTTTCCGTGCAGACCTTCCGGATGTCTGAACATAGCCTTAGGGTGTAGCGACCTCACTCTTCCCCCATATGACTACCATATAATAATGGGAAAATGGTGGTGCAGTGCTGCAGTGCAGCTCTTCTAGAAAAGTTACAGTTCGCAACGTATAGAACCCCCAACTATAGATGTAAGTAAGAATGTGGTGTGCGTGTATTCTGTCACTGCGGCTTGTGGTTCCGACCAGGTGCTAATGACAAGGAGAGACGAGTGAGACAAATAGCTGGATTATTCTAAGGATGGATGGATTATAGAAGAAAAATGCTTCGGCACTTGCACATTTCAAACATAGGTAAACGCTGGTTAAATTCACACCTGCTAAATGTTGTGGTGGTGCTCTGTCTGCAGATCACATGAAACACTTGAAAAGAGTATATAGATGACGGCACTCACCATACAGTAGCAGAGTCTTTATTGTAGAAATTGGTGCTTACAGGATATCCGCAGGCAGAGACAGTGAGGACGGGGGTGCACATGGGACAGACTGTTTCACGCGGGATCTCTACGACGGGGGTGTACACGGGACAGACTGTTTCATGCGACACACGCTTCCTCTAGCCGGGACCTTTAGGTCCCGGCTAGAGGAAGCGCGTGTCGCGTGAAACAGTCTGTCCTGTGTACACGCCTGTCAGATTCCGCGTGAAACAGTCTGTCCCATGTACACCCCCGTCCTCACTGTCTCTGCCTGCGGATATCCTGTATGCACCGATTTCTACAATAAAGACTTTGCTACTGTATGGTGAGTGCCGTCATCTATTTACTCTTTTCAAGTTATTCTTAGGATGGGCCTATTGCCTGTAGATACACGGTAATAGGCTTAAACAATATTCTCTGGTATATTAACAGTAAACCTCTCTAAAAGACCACCCCCTTCAGTCGACCACCTCTTTACAGAGACCAGATTTTCTTTTCCGCAATTATTATGCATTCTTTGAGAAGACCACCCTCCTAGAAGACCTTTTTTTTTTATTGGGTTGTCATTTCAAAGAGATTTCTCTGTACTTTCTAGCAGTGCACAGAAATGGGAAGCTTTTACTCAAAATAGACTGCTAAGTTGTTTGCAAAAAAAAAAAAAGAAGGAAGTATGCGGATAGCAGAACTTGTTAGCGCCTGGTGACAGCTCTCCGGGTCACACTTTATGTTAAGGGAACTTAACACGCATACTGCTCGTACAGTACACATAATGCTATACCCTATCTCTGTGATATACCATATGGTGAGGCTAACCTTTGGGACCCCTGCTGATCAGAAGAACAAAGGGATCTGGGTCCCTCTGTCTTAAAGGGGTACTCCCGTGGAAAACTGGTGCCAGAAAGTTAAACAGATTTGTAAATTACTTCTATTAAAAAATCTTAATCCTTCCAGTACTTTTAAGGGTCTGTATACTACAGAGGAAATTATTTTCTTTTTGGAACACAGAGCTCTCTGCTGACATCACGACCACAGTGCTCTCTGCTGACATCTCTGTCCATTTTAGGAACTGTCCAGAGCAGCATATGTTTGCTATGGGGATTTTCGCTTACTCTGGACTGTTCTTAAAATAGACAGGGATGTCAGGAGAGAGCACTGTGATCATGATGTCAGCAGAGAGCTCTGTCTTCCAAAAAGAAAACCATTTCCTCTGTAGTATTCAGCAGCTAATAAGTACTGGAAGGATTAAGATTTTTTAATAGAAGTCATTTACAAATCTGTTAACTTTCTGCCACCAGTTAATAAAAAAAAAAAGTTTTCCACGGGAGTGCCCCTTTAAGGTGCCCATACACCTATTTATAGCTGTCGGCTGATTGTTTTGGCCACCAACAGCTATTAATTGCCTTCACCCCATACATAACCATGAGCCAATGGTGGTCTACCTCCCCAAAAACAATAATGTCTGTCAGTTCACATCCAACAAACCATGATCCTTCTCTCCCCCAACATCTTTTGTCAGGGGAGAGTCAGGAAGCTTGACAGGAACGGATGACTTTTTCCTTCATGGGTATGGGAGCCTTTACCCCTGGCATGATGGTACTTCACATGACGGCACTACATCCGCAGGCAGAGACAGTGAGGATAAAGGTGTACACGGGACAGACTGTTTCACGCGACACGCGCGCTTCCTCTAGACGGGACCTAAAGGTCCCGGCTAGAGGAAGCTCGCGTGTCGCGTGAAACAGTCTGTCCCGTGTAAAACCCCGTCCTAGAGGTCCCGGCTAGGGGAAGCACGCGTGTCGCATGAAACAGTCTGTCCCGTGTACACCCCCATCCTCACTGACTCTGCCTGCGGATATCCTGTATGCACGGATTTCTACAATAAAGTCTTTGCTACTGTATGGTGAGTGCCGTCATCTATATACTCTCTTCAAGTTAACCTTAGGATGGGCCTTATGCCTGTAGATACACGGTCATAGGCTTAAACAATATTCTTTGAAATATTTACAGTAAACCTTTACCCCTGGCATGACGGCACTTCACAGATGTCTATACTACTTATCTCTATAGTCATAACCATAGCTATATCGACTGCAAAGGTACAGTTGCGCTAGGGGTCCCAGTGCCTGAGGGTATATACACACGTAGCAAAATTATTGCAAAAAAAACCATTGACCTATTCACACTGCAGAATTTCCGGACTCCTGACCCACCGAAAGAATGCACATGTTCATTTTCTCAGCAAATTTCCACACAGCCTGCGTTGCTATCACTGGTGACATTGCTATGAGCGGCACCGGTCTGCGTGGTATTAGCGAAGCCCGCTGCAGAAGGAGACATTCTGGGTACAAATTCTGTGTGAATGCACCCTAACTAAACCTAATGAAGGACCCATTATACCCATTATTTTGGACTGAATACATCTCGCCTTCTAAGGCTATGTTCACACACCAGAATTTCTGCACTGAATTTATAGTCAATACACTTCAATGGGATTCTGCTGTACCGTTCACACAGCAGGATTTCCGCTGCAGGAATTCCATTGAAGTGAATTGGCAATTCATTTCTGCAGAATTGACTGCAGAATTTCCATGCAGAATTCTGCCGTGTGAACATAGCCTTAAAGGGGTACTCCGGCGCTTAGACATCTTACGGGATAAGATGCCTGATCGCAGGGGTCCCGCAGCTGGGGACCCCGTGATCTTGCACGCAGCAGAAGGAGACATTCTGGGCACAAATTCTGTGTGAATGTGCCCTCCCGCCCCCTCCCATAGGCTTGCATTGAGGAGCGGAGCGTGACGTCACAAGGGGGTGGAGGCGTGACGTCACGCGCCGCCTGCCCCGTGGTCGCCAGTAATCAGACCCAGAGCGAACATGCTCCGGGGACTGATTTTAACTTGGGTGCTGCATGCATGGTCACGGGGTTCCCCAGCGGCGGGACCCCCACGATCAGGCATCTTATCCCCTATCCTTTGGATAGGGGATAAGATGTCTAAGCGCCGGAGTACCCCTTTAAAGGGGTACTCTACTTTAGAAAGTCGTTACTTCTCTAAACTAATCTCTCAGAAAGTGTTCCGTTTTCCTGCAGCACTCCCACAGGATAAATAAGGCATTACACAATGTCCATTCATATCAATGAGTTGCCTGTGTAATGCAGGACAGAACAGATCCTCCAGAGCAAGAGACGATCTTTATTACCACCATTAGCTGAGGATCCCGAACAGAGCGCCCCCAATATTAAAAGGGTTAACCACCATGGGGTGATTTTAGTATGTACCTGCCAGACAATAATGGACATGCTTAGGAAGGATCCGTGTGTGTCTTCGGGCTAAATGGCTATTTTGTGAACTGGCTATTTCCTGTTGGAGTTTGTTCCCTTAAACTACAAGTCCCATAATTCCTTGTTTGTAAGTGTGAGGTCACTTTTCTCCCTCCCACACATCAGCCACCCCACCCATTGAAACACACCTGTTATCCTTTCCATGCAATAGACCAGTGTTTTCTGACCAGGCTGCCTCCAGCTGTTGCAAAAACAGAATGATCTTCCTCCCACCCAGTGGCCGCTCCACTCATTAAAGTACAGACACGCTCCCTCTGATCACCCGACTCATGATGTTATGCCTCAGGTCGCACTGCAACCTGGGGAAACCTGAGACAACATTCATTTTGTATGCTGATAAAAATAAACCTTGGGGCAAAAGTCACATCAGAATTGTGTGATTACTAAGAAACACAGGTGCAAACACTATATTATGAACTACACTAACTTTACAGCCCCTGTAGCATAGTCAAATAAAAAAAAAATCCCTGAATACCCCTTTGACTAAATATTCACTAATCGGCTATACAGTATTACAATAGGCCTTTGCTGGACAACCCCTTTAACTCCAAATCCTTACTTCTCCATATTGCATACATTTCTCAGCAATATCTCAGTGACAGGAAATATTCACACAATTGGCTAAACCGAGAAGTGAAAAATACAAGATCAGCATGGACTTTTGTTAGATGGGAAAGAAATCCATATCTGTAACTAGATAGCCTCCATTTGTTGTCACCATGATCGCCTCACATGACCAACACTTAACGCAGGAAGACGTGTGTGCGTAGAGATAAAACAGGTTTTGTCAGTATGTTCTTATTTAGCCTACAATAGTTTATAATACCAGATGCAGGATGCAAAGTTGAGGAAGTTTCAACAATAAGAGTAAACAGCAAAAAAAAAAAAAAAAAAGCCAAAACGTATTTAGGAGACAGCCATTTCTAAATTATTTTGATACCTAAAATACAATAAAACATTTGACCAAATTTCCAGACTATAGTATTGGAAATCTGCAAAGTAATGTAGAAATAAGCTTATCCTCCAGGGGTGAAACTGGTCCGTCAGAAAACCAGAACATCCTCGCATGGGCTCAGGCCTGCCATGAGAGTGAGTTCAATATAGGTAAATGTCGGCACTTCCGTGGAATCTGCGGTGGTGCACGAGGTATGGTAAAGGCACAGGTAGAAGAAAGATGATACCCAGCACTCACCAGTAATGTCCAGTGAAGATTTATTTTGCCATACTGTAGTACAAGGACGCGTTTCGGCATGGGAGCCTTCCTGCCTGAGGCAGACAGCTGAGGAAGGCTCCCACGCCGAAACGCGTCCTTGTACTACACTATCATAATATGTATTACACTATATGTACTACACTATCATAATAAATCTTCACTGTGCATTACAGGTGACTGCTGGGTATCATCTTTCTTCTGCCGTGATAGTGAGATCAGCCCTAAGTTGGCCCATCATGTCAGTTTCTATAGTAGACAACCTCATCCGCTACAGAATGACGGGTCTAACGTCCTAAGTGACGTATTGATGGCAGTAGCGAATGTGGCCATGCACTTAGTGTATCTAGAAATAGGGGCTTTGTAGTGATTCCATGTGGTTGGCCTAATATAGTGTTGTAACTGTAATGGCGGCCACCATAGCTGTCACCCCCTCCCCCCCCCAAAAAAAAAAATACTAAAATTTAGATGAAGTCGGCATAAACAACTTTTTGCCTACAGTTACTGGAATCATGGGGTAAGTAATGAAATGCCCTACTATATACATTGACAATATTAAAAACTATATACTAGTGTTTCTTCTATAAAAAAAAAAGGGATACACATCTTCTTTTAAGGGGGTACTCTTATCCCCTATCCAAAGGGACCCCTGCGACCTCCGGGCCGGCAGCAGCGGCGGCGGCCATAACACGGCATCTTGCAGCGTACGCGTTCTTGTCGTCATGCATCACCCCCTCCATTCATGTCTATGGGAGGGGGGGGGGGGGGTACATAGCCATCACGCCTCCTCCCATAGACGTGAGTGGAGGGGGTGTGGCGGGCCACACAGCCAGTCTTCGGGCACGGAGGAGAGTTGGCTCCGTGCACCAAATGACAGGGGTGCCGCGCTGGAGAGCGCGGGGGTCCCAAGCGGTGGGACTCCCGCAATCTAACAGTTTATCTTCTATCCTTTGGATAGGTGATAAGATGTGTGCAGCGGAGTACCCCCTTTAAGGTCTTTTTGTTTTTGATAAAAAGCCTACTTTATTGATTCACAAGAGTTTAAACAATTCCCTGAAATCTTTCAATTTTTTTTTTACTTTGAATAGAAATTAAATCGAAACCAAAATTGTACGTAGAAACAGAATCAATATAAAAAGACAAAAATATAAAATGAGTACATTGAAACATAGAAATTAACAATTTACATGGTCATGAGCCTTTTTTTTTAACTTGTATATGACTTCTATCGGTTACAAAATTAGAAATCAAACTTACCAGATGTCTTGGAACTTCTGAATCGTTCTATGTCTACGTTTGGAGGTCTCGATGGCTTTTGAGGTGGAGGGCCCAGCTGGGCTGGAGTCGGCAGAGGTTTTCTTTTTGGTTCCGATGAATACTTCTGTTCCTTTGAGCTGTCCTGACTCGTTGATGGAATTCTTGGGAACTTCGATGCAGGAGGTAAAGAGTTACCTCCATTGTGGTTGGCTTTGGCCTGCAGATCTATAACTGGTGTACTTTGTTTTGTCCTGTCGTTTGGCTCATCTGTATTTTGCTTCAGAAATGGACTCTGTACCTGTTTAATCCCAGTTGGCTTTAAGGTCACTCCAGGAAAGACCTGAGATGTAGGACCTGGTGCTGGATTTCCTTCGGTTGTTTCTTTTATTTGCTTTATAGGTTTATTGTCTAAGGAATTTGAAAATGTTTTCGAAGCTAAACCATGCATGTTGGAATTGGCTTCGCTGGGGGAGGCCACAGAGTTCATTGAAGGCTTTGCCCCAAATTGCGGCTTCTTCTGTACGAAGGGTTTAGGCTCATTCTCTGATGCCTTTATAGCTGATGGCTTGGGGAAGGATGGTTTTGGGTGATCTTCTTTTGGCTCAGTTGGAACGGGAGGCTTGACTCCAAACTTATGTTCCTGTGGAGAGTTATTGGTTAGAAAATGCTTATTTCCACTGGGCTTTGGAAATGTCACCTTTGGCTCATCTTTTTGTTGCTCAAAAGTCTTAAATCCCGGTGGTTTTGAAAACGTAGGCTTCCCATTTGAATCCTGACTTGGTCCATGAACAGAACCCCCAAATCTGTTTAAACCTCCTGATCGGACTATTGGAGGTTTCACTTCATCAGATGCAGGTTTCGGCACCTGCAAAGGTTTCGGAGAGGCAGGTTTCTTGGGAAAGGTTCCTGGGCTGGTGGAGTTGTTACTTTTTGCAAATTCTGCTCTTCTTGCTTGAAAGGAATTTAATGCTGGATTCCCTGGGGTCTTTTCGGCTCCCTCCATGGGGCTGGGTGCTGCATTAAACATAGCCGTGAGGGATTTCACATTTGTGTTTTTTTCCTGCAAGCATAAAGAAAAGGCGAAGTGAAGTGAGATGTTGCTACACAGCTCTCACATACAGCTATTTCAAAGGTTTCCTGACTTGAGGCTTGCAACAGAGCTGATTGGTAGAGTTTCTATACGAAGCATCTTCCTGTATAGCCAAGTGAAAACGAATCCCTTACATGTCTATGGTAATATTTTTTTTGTTAACAGTTATTGTGCTATCGACAAATGTTATTGCGTTTCACAATGTATTTTATTGTTTCCCTAGGAGTGCAAATGTCCCTCATCTGGAAAAGGGAGTGCATTTTCTTATAATATAATTGCAGCATTGTGTTAAAATGTACCTGTTGTCAACATAAACGTTATACCGTTATATGAATATTTTAATATTCATTGGTTAGAAAATGTGTATATTTTTGTTCCTGCAGCCATTGACTGTTTGTCTCTGTGAGAAGACCAAATACAGGAAGTGTGGGTGGACAAGCAGGGCTTTGTACACTGAGGACAGTGATAGACACTTTTTACACTGATAGACATGTGTGTTAGTAGCTGGCTTGTACGCTAGGCTCCCCACCACAATGCTGTATAGAGTACTAGTGCATGACATCTAGCACGCTCTTCTCAGGGGTCGCTATTGTATCAAGCTACCCCTGATGTTAATTACTATATGCAATGACTGTATTGTTCTATGCCAGTTAGCCCCTGATGAGGTCACATGTAACAATGTGCTGAAACGTGTTGGGCAAAGCTAGTAATTCTATCTAGTTATTTATTACCAGCATACAATTTAATTAGGCTTTTTGCATCTGTGGTGCAATCTCTACATATGCAATTTTAACAGCCTTGTTTGTGTCTATCCTGAGTTACAGGGCTGACCTTTTTGCCCTGTCACTTATCTATACATCACTTTGTTTAATCAGTGTGTTTTAACCTATATATTAAAAGCTATGTTTTATTAGCACCTATATTTTTTCTCTCCCCCCTATTATCATTTACACTGAGGACAGGAAGGGCTTTGTACACTGAGGACAAGCAGGGCTTTGTACACTGAGGATAAGAAGGGCTCTGTACACTGAGGACAAGCAGGGCTCTGTACACTGAGGACAAGCAGGGCTCTGTACACTGAGGACAATCAGGGCTCTGTACACTGAGGACAAGCAGGGTTCTGTACACTGAGGATAAGAAGGGCTCTGTACACTGAGGACAAGCAGGGCTGTGTACACTGAGGACAAGCAGGGCTCTGTACACTGAGGACAATCAGGGCTCTGTACACTGAGGACAAGCAGGGCTGTGTACACTGAGGACAATCAGGGCTCTGTACACTGAGGACAAGCAGGGCTCTGTGCACTGAGGACAAGCAGGGCTCTGTGCACTGAGGACAAGCAGGGCTCTGTGCACTGAGGACAAGCAGGGCTCTGTAAACTGAGGACAAGCAGGCCTCTGTACACTGAGGACTAACAGGGATCTGTGCACTGAGGACAAGCAGGGCACTGTACACTGAGGACAAGCAGGGCTTTGTACACCGAGGACAAGTGGGGCTCTGTACACTAAGAAAAAGCAGGGCTCTGTAAACTGAGGACAAGCAGGCCTCTGTACACTGAGGACTAACAGGGATCTGTGCACTGAGGACAAGCAGGGCACTGTACACTGAGGACAAGCAAGGCTTTGTACACTGAGGACAAGCAGGGACCTGTGCAGTAAGGACAAGCAGGGCTCTGTACACTGAGGACAAGCAGGGCCCTGTACACTGAGGACAAGCAGGGCTTTGTACACTGAGGACAAGCGGGGCTCTGTACACTAAGGAAAAGCAGGGCTCTGTACACTGAGGACAAGCAGGGCTCTGTACACTGAGGGCAAGCAGGGCTCTGTACACTGAGGACAAGCAGGGCTCTGTACACTGAGGACAAGCAGGGCTCTGTACACTGAGGACAAGCAGTGCTCTGTACAATGAGGACAAGCAGGGCTCTGTACACTGAAGACAAGCAGGGTCCTGTACACTGAGGACAAGCAGGGCTCTGTACACTGAAGACAAGCAGGGCTCTGTACACTGAGGACAAGCAGGGTTCTGTACACTGAGGACAAGCAGGGCTCTGTGCACTGAGGACAAGCAGGGCTCTGTACACTGAGGACAAGCAGGGTTCTGTACACTGATGACAAGCAGGGCTCTGTACACTGAGGACAAGCAGGCCTCTGTACACTGAGGATAAGCAGGGCTCTGTACACTGAGGACAAGCAGGGCTCTGTACACTGAGGACAAGCAGGGCTATGTGCACTGAGGACAAGCAGGGCTCTGTACACTGTGGCTAAGCAGGGCTCTGTACACTAAGGACAAGCAGGGCTCTGTGCAGTGAGGGCAAGCAGGGCTCTGTGCACTAAGGACAAGCAGGGCTCTGTACACTGAGGCTTTATGACATGCCCCCAGCTCACACAGCAGGAGAATTGACAAGGCAGGAGCCTGCACAGAGCCCTGCTTGCCCTGCTTACATTACCTTATTTGTTCTCCTCACAGAGACACACAAGTAATAGCTGCAGGGACAGAATTTTATCACCCAAAAATATACACATTTTTTAACCAATGTATATTACAAATATACATATAATGGTATTATCTACATTCTGAAAAAAGTTTTTGTTGATGACAGGTACACTTTAAATGTGCATCAAGAAAAACTACAATGCTAATTTTCACGAAAAAATGGATGTCACCATTGTCTAATGAAATCTAAAGTGCATCGCAAGAAAAAATGGACAGTTGTATTTACTCTGAGTTGTTTTTGTTGTGAATTTCAATGTGGACTCTGCAAAGGTGAAGCCTAGGAGGACAGAACAGACTCATCCACGGCTGCAGGTCTTAGGTAAATTATAGCTCAGGCTGAATTACCTTATATGCTGTATAGAGTATATGCTGTATAGAGTACTAGTGCATGACATCTAGCACGCTCTTCTCAGGGGTCGCTATTGTATCAAGCTACCCCTGATGTTAATTACTATATGCAATGACTATATTGTTCTATGCCAGTTAGCCCCTGATGAGGTCACATGTAACAATGTGCTGAAACGCGTTGGGCAAAGCTAGTAATTCTATCTAGTTATTTATTACCAGCATACAATTTAATTAGGCTTTTGCATCTGTGGAGCAATCTCTACATATGCAATTTTAACAGCCTTGTTTGTGTCTATCCTGAGTTACAGGGCTGACATTTTTGCCCTGTCACTTATCTATACATCACTTTGTTTAATCAGTGTGTTTTAACCTATATATTAAAAGCTATGTTTTATTAGCACCTATATTTTTTCTCTCCCCCCTATTATCATTTACACTGAGGACAGGAAGGGCTTTGTACACTGAGGACAAGCAGGGCTTTGTACACTGAGGATAAGAAGAGCTCTGTACACTCAGGACAAGCAGGGCTCTGTACACTGAGGACAAGCAGGGCTCTGTACACTGAGGACAATCAGGGCTCTGTACACTGAGGACAAGCAGGGTTCTGTACACTGAGGATAAGAACAAGCAGGGCTCTGTACACTGAGGACAAGCAGGGCTCTGTGCACTGAGGACAAGCAGGGCTCTGCACACTGAGGACAAGCAGGGCTCTGTACACTGAGGACAATCAGGGCTCTGTACACTGAGGACAAGCAGGGCTCTGTACAATGAGGACAAGCAGGGCTCTGTACACTGAAGACAAGCAGGGTCCTGTACACTGAGGACAAGCAGGGCTCTGTACACTGAAGACAAGCAGGGCTCTGTACACTGAGGACAAGCAGGGTTCTGTACACTGAGGACAAGCAGGGCTCTGTGCACTGAGGACAAGCAGGGCTCTGTACACTGAGGACAAGCAGGGTTCTGTACACTGATGACAAGCAGGGCTCTGTACACTGAGGACAAGCAGGGCTCTGTACACTGAGGACAATCAGGGCTCTGTACACTGAGGACAAGCAGGGTTCTGTACACTGAGGATAAGAACAAGCAGGGCTCTGTACACTGAGGACAAGCAGGGCTCTGTGCACTGAGGACAAGCAGGGCTCTGCACACTGAGGACAAGCAGGGCTCTGTACACTGAGGACAATCAGGGCTCTGTACACTGAGGACAAGCAGGGCTCTGTACAATGAGGACAAGCAGGGCTCTGTACACTGAAGACAAGCAGGGTCCTGTACACTGAGGACAAGCAGGGCTCTGTACACTGAAGACAAGCAGGGCTCTGTACACTGAGGACAAGCAGGGTTCTGTACACTGAGGACAAGCAGGGCTCTGTGCACTGAGGACAAGCAGGGCTCTGTACACTGAGGACAAGCAGGGTTCTGTACACTGATGACAAGCAGGGCTCTGTACACTGAGGACAAGCAGGGCTCTGTACACTGAGGATAAGCAGGGCTCTGTACACTGAGGACAAGCAGGGCTCTGTACACTGAGGACAAGCAGGGCTACGTGCACTGAGGACAAGCAGGGCTCTGTACACTGTGGCTAAGCAGGGCTCTGTACACTAAGGACAAGCAGGGCTCTGTGCAGTGAGGGCAAGCAGGGCTCTGTGCACTAAGGACAAGCAGGACTCTGTACACTGAGGCTTTATGACATGCCCCCAGCTCACACAGCAGGAGAATTGACAAGGCAGGAGCCTGCACAGAGCCCTGCTTACATTACCTTATTTGTTCTCCTCACAGAGACACACAAGTAATAGCTGCAGGGACAGAATTTGATCACCCAAAAATATACACATTTTTTAACCAATGTATATTACAAATATACATATAATGGTAATCTACATTCTGAAAAAAAGTTTTTGTTGATGACAGGTACACTTTAAATGTGCATCAAGAAAAACTACAATGCAAATTTTCCTAAAAAAATGGATGTCATCATTGTCTAATGAAATCTAAAGTGCATCGCAAGAAAAAATGGACAGTTGTATTTACTCTGAGTTGTTTTTGTTGTGAATTTCAATGTGGACTCTGCAAAGGTGAAGCCTAGGAGGACAGAACAGACGCATCCACTGCTGTAGGTCTTAGGTAAATTATAGCTCAGGCTGAATTACCTTATGGAGAGATATAGGGGAGGGATCAGTAAGTTTATTCTATAGCTCATTTAGGGACACTGTGGCTACCACTTATTGGGCACATAGTGGCTTGTATTGGGCCAGTTATGGCTGCCATTCATGGGTTGCTTTTATGGCTGATTCATGGAGGTACTGTGTTATGTATCAATAGGGGGCTTTGAGGCTGGCACAATTATGGACATTCTTTGGCTGTATGTATATATATATATATATATATATATATATATATATATATATATGTATATATATATATATATATATATATATATATATATATATATATGGGGCTATTGTGGCTGTTTTTCTCTTATGAGGTAACTGACTCAATGAAGGACTATTTCCCAGGTTAGATCAGGATGCCAAACAGCTTACCCCACCCCTAACGCAGACCCTAAAAGTGTCTATACGTTCTAAATGTCTGTCACATACTTTCTGTCCATATCCAACTGAAGATCAACCATTGTGCATATTTTGTTCTTAACAAAGATGAGCATCCAAGAGGATTTCCAAGAACCACCATTTTGATCTTTATAGACACAACGGCCCTAATTTACTATTGTAAACCTGACTGCTTTTCTTGGGTTGTGTGCCAAAATGTGGTGCATTGTGCCACGAATTTTGTCTGCGCTAAATTGGTATGGTAGTGAAACCAAGCCCCTTTTCCGGTCAACCATCCCCCTTTCCCAGGCCGACCATGCCCCTTTTTAGGGATTGTAGGTTTATTTTGGTGCAATGCGCCAAAATAAACCTACAAACCCAAAAAAGGGACATGGTCAGCCGGGAAAGGGGGATGGTTGACTGGAAAAGAGGCTTGGTTTCACAACCCAACCTATTTACTATTGAATTCACAGAAAATCCTGTGTATAAATGGCTTGAAATTTCCACCATGAAAAAGTCGGTCAGGAAAATTTTCCGAATTGTAAATTTGAGGAATCCTACAAGTCGGAAAACATAATTTTACACTAGTAAAAACCCAACACTCTTAGTAAATGAAGCCATCGTATCCCTCCGGTGGCATGTTGGATGAAAATTTTCTCTGTCACTTACAGGGATACTCCGACTCTAGACATCTTATCCCCTATCCAAGGGATTAGATTTCTGATTGCGGGGGTCCCGCTGCTGGGGACCCCTGCGATCTTGGCTGCGGCACCCCTGAACTTCGCTCTGTTCAGTATGACTGGCGATACGGGGTGGAGGCTTGTGATGTCACGGTCATGCCCCCTCATTGCAAATCTAGACTTGAGTTGAGGAGGCCATAACGTCATGAGTGGGGCGCGGCACCCAACGCTCTAAACGAACGCCGGGTGCAGCAGGGAGATCAGACATCTTATTCCCTATCCTTTGGATAGGAGATAAGTTGTCTAGGGGTGGATCTCCATTCCTCCCCATCCTGAGTCTAAAATACCTTAGTATCCAGTTAGAAGTGAGCCAAAGTTACTGTAAGTCATGCAGTCTGGCCTATAGTGATGCTTTAGATCTCAGAGCAGCTACCCTTTGGCACAGCCAGTCCTACCTACATACCACTCACAGGGATGCGCTAACCTCTGGGAAGAGAACTTCTCTGCGACTCTATGGTTCCTTATGACCACAATACCACTTCTTCTCAAAACCCTAAACCTTTATGACATAATTTCTATACTATAACCAGAAAGCAGCCTCAGGCCCAATGGGGCAGTAGCAGTTCAGGTTCATCTCTTTAAAGGGGTACTCCGGTTGAAAAAAATTTTTTTTTAAATCAACCGGTGCCAGAAAGTTAAACAGATTTGTAAATGACTTCTATATAAAAATAGAAGGATGGGGAGTGTGAGGTGACAGGATGGGGGACATCTCAGGTGACCGAGGATGGGGAGGGGGGGGGCATGTGAGGTGACAGAGGATGGAGGGACATGTGAGGTGGCTGAGGATTGTGGGGGGGGGGGAACATGTGAGGTGATCGAGGATTGGGGGGAAATGTGAGTTGGCTGCTGACATACATACAAACACACACACACATCTATTATACATACACACATTTGTGGTCTGGGGGAGGGGGCAGAAGAGTGTGGAAAAGACTTAGGGTATGTTCAAACGGCGAAATGTCCACAGGAATATTCTGCATGGACATTCCACTGCAGCAGAGTTCCATTCATTTCAATGGGATTCTGCTGCATTGCGGATTCTGCTCGGAAATGCATTGCCATCTATAAGACGGTGTATTTCCAAGCATTTTCCGGGTAAACATTCCACACATAATCCGCCATGTGAGCATAGCCTTAGGGATCTGGGGTGGGGTGGGGGAGAGGACTTAGGGCTCTGGGGAGGGAGGCAGAGAAACTGCGAGAAAGACTTAGGGGTTTGGGAGGAAAGAGGGGTCTGGAGAAGGAGGACAGAGGGGTCTGGAGGAGGAGGACAGAGGAGTCTGGAGGTGGAGGACCTTAAAGGGTGGGATTCAGATGAACTGGGAAGAAACAGTGTGTGTCAGTATTATTATTTTAGGCACACTGTGTGGCAGGTTATATTCACAGGGTACAGTGCCAGTGTATGGCAGGGTTATTCTCAGATGGTACAGTGTGTGTCAGGGTTATATTCAGGACACGATGTGTGGCAGTATTATATTTAGGGTTACAGTGTTTGGCAGTATTATATTCAGAGGGGACAGTGTGTGGCATTATTATATTTAGATGGGACAGTAAGTGGCAGTATTATATTTAGGGGGTACAGTGTGTGGCAGTATTATATTTAGGGAGTACAATGTGTGGCAGTATTTTATTTAGTGGATACAGTGTGTGGCAGTATTATATTCAGGGGTACGGTGTGTGGAAGTATTATATTCTGGGTGTACAATGTGCAGCAGAATTATATTTAGTGTTTGGCAGCATTATATTCAGAGGGGACAGTGTGTGGCATTATTATATTTAGATGGGACAGTAAGTGGCAGTATTATATTTAGGGGGTACAGTGTGTGGCAGTATTATATTTAGGGGGCACAGTGTGTGGCAGTATTATATGTAGGGGGTATAGTGCGTTGCAGCATTATATTCAGAGGGTACAGTGTGAGGCAGTATTTTACTCAGGGGGTACAGTATCTGGCAGGACTATAATGATTAATGTCTTTATACAGAGGATGAGGATCTGCTGACAAAGTGAGGAACCAATGATGTCCGGGCATCAGAGTCTGCAGAGAAGATGGAGCTGGAAGAAATCCTGGTGCCTGGACAAGATGAAGAAGAAAAGGAAAGATAACAGAGACATCACTCAGGTCAGTGATATCATTGTGTATTCTCCTGACCGTCCCATCAGCTGTAGTAACTGGTAAGTTCTGCAGTTATGATTGGAGAAACTGTACCCCAATGCAAGGCACACTAAGTACCCCTCTGCTCGCACACGCTCCTTAATGAGAGCCAGAGATCGCGGGGGGATCCCCCAACTGTTTTCCCCCTATGCTGTGGACAGGGAATCGGTTAGTTTTGGCTGGACAACACATTAGGGGAGATTTTTCAAAACCTGTCCAGAGCAAAAGTTGCTGAGTTGCCCATTGCAACCAATCAGATTGTTTCTTTCTTTTTTGAAAAGGCCTCTGAAAAATGAAAGAAGCAATCCGGATATTCAGCAAATTTTCCTCTCGACGAGTTTTGATAAATCTCCCCCATTGAGAATAGTAAGGTGCTCATACAAATGATGGACAAATGATATAAAGAACATATATTTTTCTTATCAAATACAACATTTTCTATTGGACGCCTACAGATGGCATCTTAGGAGATGTACCCAGTATCCCCTTTCAGAAACTATTAAGTTTATGTTCAGAAAGGGACAAAGCTCCAAGTAATCTTTATTGTTTGTTGTTTAATGTCAGATCCAAAAACTCTTTATATGTTGTTACTGAAGAAAATTAAAGACCTTATATAATATGGTTGTTTACATTTTTTTGAACATTTAATAAAGAAAACGTCTCCTAAAAATCCCACCAATAGGGGTCCCCATAACTACTGGGACACTTACCAGTCCTGCAGCAGCATCAGGCTTGTCCATGAGTCATGGACAAGAGATGAGTCATGGTCAAGGGTGCATGAGCAGATGCAGCAATCATCTCCCACCACCACAAGGAGGGACACGCCCCCTCCCACCACACACCAATCACCTCCCACCACCGCAAGGGAGGGACACGCCCCTTCCACCACACACCAATCACCTTCCACCACCACAAGGGAGGGACACGCCCCTTTCCCCTGAGAGGATTTCTAACACTGTGAGGCAATGAAAACAGGTATTTTTATAATAAATATATGTGATAGAGTCATAAAAAATAGATGTATATGGTCAGGATTAGGGACTGAGTAACATATGAAGTTTTTTTTCTTTTGTGGGATCTGACAGGTAGGCCTTGACTCTGCCTGATAAATGTTGACAGAGGAAAAGTACTAAAAGAGGATTATGTGGAGTCAGTGTCAACTATGGCAGCTATGGTGATTGAAGCCACTTCCTGACTACTGCACCGTGCAGCCACACTTTTATACAGCTGGCTTCATGTATTAACCTTTGTTCATACGATTTCAGATGCACACTTTCCTATTGTTCCTACCACTACCTCCCTATAGCACCCATCTTCAGCACAGTGCCATAAAATCTTATTAAACTGTTTCTTGCACTGGAGATTGGTGCTATGATGACAGAGCAGGAGAGTCGGGAGTATTCTGATGCTAAATGTGTGTATGTTCCAGCATCACTTCCAATGGCTGGAGATATTTTGATATAACTTGGTACAACTAAAAATATAGGAGAGTTAAATAAAACCCTGACCCACCCCCATTTGCGGGGGTGGGGATTTGTGTCTGAAGTTCCATGGAACAAGTCAATGGAACTTCCGATACCTTACTCCACAAGCTCCACTCTGCATCTCGTGGTGAGTGTGTTGGTCCAGCTTGCAAGCCACACCCCTGCACAAGCCACGCCCCTTCTATTTTCAGCCCTTTTTTTTTTAGGCTCAGGCTGAAAACACCATGTTTTTTTTGGGGGGGGGATATGAGGTCTGGACATGAGGTCTGGATATGAGGACAGAATATGAGGATGGGACATGAGGTCGGGATATGAGGTATGAGGTCGGGATAAGAGGACAGGATATGAGGTCAGGCTATGAGGATGAGATATAAGGAGGGGATATGAGGTCTGGATATGAGGACGGGATATGAGGTCAGGATATGAGGATGGGATATAAGGACAGGATATGAGGATGGAATATAAGGATGGGATATGAGGACAGGATATGAGGACAGGATATGAGGATGGGATATGAGGACGGGATATGAGGATGGGATATGAGGACAGGATATAAGGACAGGCTATGAGGATGGGATATGAGGTCGGGATATGAGGTATGAGGTAGGGATAAGAGGACAGGATGTGAGGTCAGGCTATGAGGATGAGATATAAGGACGGGATATGAGGTCTGGATATGAGGACGGATATGAGGTCAGGATATGAGGATGGGATATAAGGACAGGATATGAGGACAGGATATGAGGACAGGATATGAGGACAGGATATGAGGATGGGATATAAGGACAGGATATGAGGATAGGATATGAGGACAGGATATGAGGACAGGATATGAGGATGGGATATGTGGACGGGATATGAGGATGTGATATTGATATTGATGTGATAAGGACAGGATGTGTGGTTGAAGTATGAGGACGGGATATGAAGTTGGGGTATAAGAACAAGAGTATCATTGTTGCTTTTCATCTCCACAAGGTTTGGGGCAAAGATGGGTTTTTTTGCTAGTAGTAAATAAAACACTGCACTTTAAGCCCTTAAGCACTGGGAGGATATATAGGGCCTCTTCAGGTGCTGCTCTGGGCTGGTAATTTTACCTGTTACTCTCATTATGTTTAGGGCTCACTATCTCCCTGCCCCCCCCCCCCCCCCTTTCATGACAATGTGCGTGTGAAAAAGATGGTGATGCTGGTGACAGGCTGTGAATGGTAATTTCCTAACTTAGCAACACAGGAAGCTCATCGGTGTCAGGAATAGGGGTGTCACCCTGTTTACTGAAGTTTATAAGGGAAAGTTGTAGCAGCATTGTTTTTCTTCTATATTTGAGTATTCCCATCATTTAATATTTAGGACATAACATTGGGATGTCATAAAATAAGCCCCATCAAAGTAGGATCACTTTCAGTATCAGGTTCAGTATAAGAAAAGTTTGGTTTCCCTCATGCACAGGGGCAATGCACACAGAACAGATATAATGCCAACAATGAAGTCACAGTAATAGCATAATGCACACAGTGATTTCACAGCACAGGTATAATGCCAACAATGATGTCAGAATAATGGGATATTGCCCACAGTGATGTCACAGAATAGGGATAATGCCAACAGTGATAGCAAAGTAGTGGAATAATGTTCACTGTGAAGTTACAGCAAAAGTATAATGCGCATAGGAATGTTAATGTATAAGGATGATGGACACAGAAATGTCACAGTACAGGTACAGTGTACCATGTGATTTGGGGTATTGTGAGTTGTCTTGCATCCTGTCCTGTTGTATATTGCACTACCATTACAGCATACACTAAGGTTCTAAGGGTTGATATTTGGGACAATGCACACAAATGAGTGGATCATTGGTCACATGACACACGCGGCCCAGCTAGTTTCTACATAGAAGTTTCTGAAAAGGCCTGAGGACTGGACCCAAAACAAGTTTAGTCTGGACTAGGCGAGAAGAGTGAACATTTCTCCTAGAGCTGCTTCTGCTAGGCAGACTAGTCAGAGTCTGGCTCTAGCCAGAGAAGAATCTACACCTAGTTAGAGTATACCTACTAGGTCCAGTCAGTAAAGTAACCTATTTCAGCTAACTACTACTGTTCCAGTATCAGGATCTAGGTTGTGGAATCACGGCACTGTAAAGAGTTTTGGAGGATTACACCCAAAAGTCCACGCTGTGAGGGCATTATTATTGCTGTTTTTAGCTAAAAAATTGAGAATCTGCAAGCCAAAAGTGGGGAACTAGCTGAGCAAGGACCATTTTGTGAAATACTAATTTCTTTTTGGACTTCCAGTCAGAATTAGTGACGTTGCTAACCAAGTCACAAAAGGTTTCTTCAGCATACACATTCACATAAGGTATTGTGGTGGTAGCTCAGGGTAGGAAATTACCCTGTTTGTGCACCACAAGATTTTTGTGGTGGCTACTAGAGATGAGCGAACTTACAGTAAATTCGATTCGTCACGAACTTCTCGGCTCGGCAGTTGATGACTTTTCCTGCATAAATTATTTCAGCTTTCCGGTGCTCCGGTGGGCTGGAAAAGGTGGACACAGACCTAGGAGACTCTTTCCTAGGACTGTATCCACCTTTTCCAGCCCACCGGAGCACCGGAAAGCTGAACTCATTTATGCAGGAAAAGTCAGCAACCGCCGAGCCGAGAAGTTCTTGACGAATCGAATTTACTGTAAGTTCGCTCATTTCTAGTGGCTGCTAGTGCTACTGACTGAGGTGCAAGGTGTATAGATCATATTCGTGACGCCACTTTTGTGGTGGTGGCTCATGGTTGGATTTTATCCTGTTTGTGATGCCAAGATTTGTGGCAGCCATGACTTAGAATGTGGTACATGACACCAGGGCACCGTTAACCTACCTGGGCCATGTGTGGGATAATAAATACACCGATGTTAGGTTACGGATAACTGTCTTTACTGAGGCAGGAGTAGTTATTACAATCCTGACAGTGCAAAATAGAGAAGATGAGATGCAAAGTAACCCTTAGGAGCCCAAAGACTTGCTGGGATTTGTAGTGTTTTACACCCACTTGACTTTACTTGTTGCAGACTTGGTGTAAGAACCCAAAGGGTTAACCTTTTCTGAGCCTTTGTTTAGCCTGGTTGCTTGGCTATGCACCTGTGAGTCTGCACCTGTGAGCTCAGCTACTTTAGTCCAGCTCACTTAGTGTCTAGTTGCCAGTGAAAGAAGTTACTTCCAGTAACGAGCAGTATTATTCTCTGTATTTTTGGCTATTGATTCTGGCTCTGCTTTGTGACCCCTCTTTTGCTTAGTGGTTATGTACTTCGTATTTTCTTGTTACCGACCCGGCCTGTCTGACCTTGCTCCTCTGTGTTTTTGTTTGTTTTTGTTAGTTTTGTGCCTCCAGCTGTTTCCCGACCTCATCAGTTTTTGTAGTTTATTATTTTGACTTTCTGTCAGTTCCTGCACGTATGTAGGTAGGGACCGTCTTCGTGGTGGTGGACCCGTTGTTTAGGATGGGAGTGCAAGTAGGCAGGGACAGAGGGAGTGGGAAAGTTCAGGGCTGTATCCCTGCCCAACATGACACTTTGGACTTTAGATTTGTTTTGAGGCCGCCCACGCTGACTAGGGTTCTGATAGTGTCCAATTAAAACTACACCACCAGGGAATAAACTAGCTTTTGGGATCAGCTGTCAGAGGCTTTCTTCAGTATTTATTCCGGACTAGCACTGTGTGTCCCGTCGACTCACTGACTCCTGTGCCCACAGGTGTGAACTTCCAACTCCTCCTGGATGGGGAACACTTTCAGAAAGGCGTAGTCGCTTGCTTGAAGATTTTCTTTAGGCTTCCATTGAATCTCCTCATACTCCTGCTGACTCCTCTCCGCACTGCAGCTCAATGAGCTCTGCACTCCACACACACTAAGGCTGGGTTCCCATTACGTTTTCCCCAATACGGGAGCGCATACAGCAGGGGAGAGCTAAAAACTTGCGCTCCTGTATTCCTTTCTATGCGCTCCCCTATGTAATTAATTTCAATGAGCCGAGCGCAGTGAAACGTTCGGTCCGGTCGGCTCATTTTTGCCCTGTATGCGCTTTTACAACCGGACCTAAAACCATGGTCGACCACAGTTTTAGGTGCAGGGGAAAAGTGCATACGGGGCAAAAATGAACCGACCGGACCGAACGTTTCACTGCGCTCGGCTCATTGAAATTAATTACATAGGGGAGCGCATAGAAAGGCATACGGGAGCGCACGTTTTTAGCTCTCCTCTGCCGTATGCCATCCCTTATGGGGGAAAACGTAATGGGAACCCAGCTTAACTCACAACTGAACACTAATTAAATAGCTCCTGTCCCTACACTATATATGGCCTAGCCAGGGGGCCTCCCATTGGGCAATCAGGGTCACATGGGTACTCTGCATCATACCTCCTAAAAGATATCCTACACTTTTTTTTAAAGATATAGTGCAAAACATTATAAATCAACAGGCAAAGACTATAATGAATATTAGGACATGACTTGAGCAGCAGGACCCATGCAGGAACCTGAAGCAATGCTTACCGGACAGGACCCACTCCGGTACCGGGACACCACAGTATCAAGCCACAAAAACATGAGTAAAGTTTCAAAAATTTGCACCACAGTGGGCCAACTTGCGTAGGCTCTTTAAAGACAGTAGAGTCTGATCTCCCCAGTATTACCACTACAAAGTGCTAAAAGCACATTAGAAACTTTTCAGTTAGTATATCTGCTATTAAAACATTTTTAAAGGGATAGTGGTCAACTTTCTACTTATCTACCCAAAAGCTGTAACTTGCAACCCTGTGCCAAAGACATGCTAATGTAAGGAATTATGCCAAAAAAAATTACACGCAGTTTACAAGTGGAACTATGTGAACTATGACATGTTTTACTTTGCAATATTGCTAAGTATTATGCTTTGCAATACGGCATATTCATAGTGTAGGGTCTGTCCCAAAAGAGGTCACCTTATCGTAGTGGGATGGTACACACCATTTGGCCAAATGGTAAGCTTAGAACCTCTATTTTCACCATAGCGGTATTTCAAAGTAAAACATGTCATATTTCATATATAGCTTAGCGCTAGCAGTGTGCTGCTGTATCCTCTGGTTTGTGTTTGTAGTTCAGCCGTAGCAGCGTGCACCTGTATACAATAGTTGTGTATTAGGATGTGCTGACCAATTTTTGCAATTCATCATGGGATATTAACCTCTAATGCTACCAAAGGACTGCTACACTTATCTAGCCTAACCTTCCTGTGGAAAAATGGACACAGTAATGTGATAGTACCAGCATAGTGCACACAGTGATATCACAGTACAGGAAAACTGGACAATGTGATGTCACAATAAAGGGATAATACATGTAATTATGTCACAGTACAGGAGAAAAAACTCTAGTGATGTCACAGTACAGGTATAATACACAAAGTGATGTCATAGTACAGGGATAGAAAACCCAGTGATGTCACAGTACAGGGATAATATACGCAGTGATATCACAGTACAGAGATAATACACACAGTGATGTCGCAGTACAGAGATAATAAACAGTGATGTCAGGAATAATGTACACAGTGATATCACAGTACAAGGATAATAAACAGTGATGTCACAATACAGGGAGAATACACACAGTGATGTCACAGTACAAGGATAATACACACAGTGATGTCACAGTACAGGAATAATACACACAGTGATGTCAAAGTACAGGGATAATAAACTCAGTAATGTCACAGTACAGGGATAATATACACAGTGATGCCATAGTACAGAGATAATACGCTGTGATGTCACAGTACAAGGATAATTCCCACAGTGATGTCACAGTACAGAGATAATCCACACAGTGACGTCAGAGTACAGGAATAATACACAGGAATGTCACAGTACAGGGATAATACACCTAGTAATGTCACAGTACAGGGATAATACACAGTGATGTCACAGTACAGGGATAATATATAGTGATGTCACAGTACAGGCATAATACACCCTACACCCAGTGACGTCACAGTACAGGGATAATACACAGTGATGTCAGTGATGTCACAGTACAGGGATAATACACAGTGATGTCACAGTACAGGGATAATACACACAGTAATGTCACAGTACAGAGATAATACACAGTGATGTCACAGTACAGTGATAATAAACATAGTGATGTCACAGTTTGGGACAAATCTACTCAGTCAGTGTTAATATTGTTTACAAAATATTTTCATCATAGTTTTTGTCAACTACTTGTTTTTATTATCAATGACAAAACATTGAAAAAACTAAAATAAAATACCCCACTGATGAAAATTATGCTGAAAATCAAATTCACTACAATTTTTGTCAGCTAACCAGAATTCAAAATGATGTCCCAGGAGGATTAGATACTCAACAATAGTTCCAGGGTCTGAATGGATGCTTTCAGTGCTTCCAGAACTTGCTGCATTGGTCCCAGTATCCTGTACATTACATACGCGGCAATCACAGAGGAAGCAGCCAGCCCTGGCTGAGCAGGTAAACAAGTAAATTTGTCTGGACCCCAGGAACAGTATGAGAGGGCCGTGTGGGGGCCTGATTCAGACAGCATCAAGATGTAGCAATGCTGGGATACTTCAATGTTGCTATGGGTGTGTTTATTTTAATAAAGTTTTTTGCCCATTTTTGAATAATTTGAGACTTAGTAGTGGAAGCTGTCTGATAGATAGTATACATTACTAAGCTGGGGCTTAGCCTTAACCTGAAAAACGGTTATCACTAACCCAACCTTGTAACCCCAGTTCACTCAGTGGTACTAGGAAGATGTATGTACTTGCAGGCCCCTGAGTCTGGGCAGTTAAATGGCCCCTCAGGTCTGGAGCGGTAGCAGGCTGGCATTATTATTCTGCCATTGGCCAAAATAAATAGTCCATGCCACCTTGGTAATACCAGGGTGCGGCTGTTTGGTTTGTATCTGGCTGATTATGGAAATTATGGGGGACCCCACCCTAGGTCAAACTTTTAGGATCATGTAACCTTGTTGCCCAGACATCCATGTGATTAACCTATTTTGCTATTTCTTGCTGGGGCCAGTTGGTCTATATGAGCATTGGTATGGTGAAGGGAGCAGTGGGCTTTCTCTTTAGGTGCCCTGTACTAAAAGCTTCCTTAGCCCCCCTAGGAGACCCATAGAGTTGTCAATCATAGCGCAGAGTAGGAGGAGAGGAGGAGTAGGTGCCCGCCTCCTGGACACTTGCTGTAGCAGCGGACAAGACATTGAAAGACCTTTTCCTTGGTTGTATGACTAGAACACACTCTATCACATTCCTCTCTCCGACCTCTGTAAAGAGAAGTCAGCAGCATGAAGTTATATATTCCCCTTCTATCCCCCACATGCAATTTATTACTATTTCTACTATATTTTGTTTTTCTTCTGCTTCCTTTTTCATTAGTTAGTACACATGAATGACTAAAGTCCATGTTTAGATATCCGATGTTATTTCAATAGGAAAATTAGATAAGTGGCCGTCAAATACCATAGCTGCTGCTTATCCTACAGGGAAACAAAGGATCAAATGGTTTTAATTCTAAACTACTTGGCCCTTGTTTTAAGCCAATGTTTAAGGTCTGTAAAATGTGTATGACCACCTTTAGACTTTATTATTTCTACTTAAAATCTAATCTAGTGAATATGAGTCTTTGCGATCCTTTTCCCACAATCACAATTGGTTATGATGACTATAGATATGGCCGCCATTACAGCTCTTATGGACTTGTTTCTGAGTAGAGATAAACAAATCGATTTGGAATGCTATGGTGCTGTGGAAACTATGTAGAGGAGCAGGGAGTCCATGCTCCTGTACAATTAGCAGTGATGCTCTATGCATCGCTGCTTACTATATGGTCCTCAGGGCTTAGCATCTATTGCGTTGCCATTTACAGTGAATCCTAAAACTCATTTAGGATAGGGTCACACGTAGTGCATCTGCAGTGTATTTGATGCTGCGGATCCGCTACTGACCATTCCTAGAGTGTGCCTCCTTCTGTGCCTGTGCATCCTGCTTTTGTATGCTTGTAGCAGCAATCTGCTGCTACGAGCAGACACACAGTAATCTGCGAGTCGCCACGTGGATGTGCAGTGTACGCACAGACATTGTGGCCGCTCCCCCATCTCCCTGAGCTAGGCTGAGAGCGGCTGCATGTCTGTGAGTACACTGCACATACACTGCACATACGCATGGCGATTTGCAGATCTCTGTGTGTCTGCTTGTAGCGGCGGATAGACAAAGCAGGACGCACAGGCACAGAAGGAGGTTTGGTGTCCCAGCACCAAATGAAGGGGGAGGAACTGCCCAGTTCTAGTTTCAGTTTACCTGAGACTGGTTTCAGTTTCTGCTGTGTTCAGAGCTCTATGTGAGCTGCAGTGTGGAAAGGAGGTGGAAGAAGTGTGAGGTGATTCCTAGGGAAGCTTAAAAGACAATCTCTCAATCAAATCAACCCACCATTCTGCAAGTGTTCCCTGTACAGTTGGTGTGTCATACCCTGGCGGTAAAAAGAGAATGAGGGAATAAAAGAAAAGAGGGCAGCGCCTCGTGTAATACCGTAAAATCAAGTAAACCCAGGTGGATCCCCAGCAGGGTGTGCTCTCACCTGGTGACCCACTTGAGAGTTAAGCGTGTCTCCCTGTTTGAGGGGTATTGATAAGGTCCGTGCTGCAGCCGAAGGTGCCTAGACTGGTGTCCTGGGCAGGACCCCGTAGAGTATTTGGATAAGGAAGGAAAAAAGGAGGCCCTTGTGTCCAGCGCTGCTCGGTCCAGAAATGGGCCAAGGAGGACGTGGGCCACACCAAAATGATCATGATATTGTGGATCATTTTGGTGTGGCCCACGTCCTCCCTGGGCCATTTCTGGACCGAGCAGCGCCGGACACAAGGGCCTCCTTTTTTCCTTCCTTATCCAAATACCCTGGCGGTGTCAGTGAAATTGGACCATAGCAGAACCCTAGTCAGCGTGGGATATCTCTTAATCTCCAAGTCTCAAATCTATCTAATTCAAGTGGGTGAAAAGCATCAACAGGGCTCCCAAGGGTTACACTACATCCCTTCTAATCTGCTCCCTACTGTCAGTGTCTGGCCCAAAAGAAGCTGTCTCCACCTTGGACCATGTATAGGCTTACAGTACAAAGTGCTAACCTGCAGGCACTCTTAGCGTTCGGCTGTGATCTGTGGGGAAACCTGGCAGTAAGTGTTTAATTTTCCTGCAGTGCCACCATAGGGGAAATAACACATTACACAATATCCTATCAAATCAAATCAGTGGGTTGTCTGTGTAATGTAGGGCAGGTCAAGACCTCCAGAGATAAATACACTCTGACCAAAAGACAAGGATCCTGAACAGAGGACCCCCCTCTGTTTACTTAAAGAGTACCTGTCATGATCTAGTTACATTTTATAATCCTCCCAGTTCACTGCCCCCATCATGATAAACCACCCCCTGCCTTTATTTTTATTATTTGTTAGCTTCCTACCTTGATATTGCTCTGTATTTTCTGCTCAGCCAGATTTACAGACTGGGAAGGGGCTTTCCCCAGCAGGCGTGACATCATCTGAAGCCATACAGGGGAGAACTTCCTCCCTATGCTACAAACAGCCCAGAGCAGTTCAGTGTGAGATGAGCTATGATTGGATAACGCTGCACTCCCCCCCGCCCCCGCCTCCCTCAGCACTCCAGACTGCATTTCCTGATTTTGGACTTCTGCCAGGCCAGCAGGAGTCCAAAGTCTGTGCAAGAGATGGGGGGAAATGCGCTCTGGACAAGTAGGGATGCACCTAATGGCAGCTTTTCTAAACACAAATAAAACATAGAAAACTTATATATTTTTTATACAAAGTACACTAGAAAGATTTTTTAATTACCATAAGGAATGCAATAGCAAAAATTTATTTTAATGACAGTGCCCAAAGGAAATTTATATAAACATGTATGTCTACTTCGAGGAACAGAGGGATTGGGGGTGGCGGGTGGTAGGTGTATGACATTAAGAAGCCCAAAAGGAGTATCCCTGAGTCATGCTCGGCCTCTTATTATATTTACTGTATATTTTCTTAGTAGCCAAGCCATTTGTATGGAGGGATATAGGTTTGACGGGGAAGTGTAGGTGTTGTTATCACATATGTCTGTGTGTTTCACTATTAGCTCAGACTTGTAGAGTTGAGTTCTGTAGAGTTCTGTAGGAGTTTGAGTAACTGTAGAGTTCTCTCTTTTGTTCTTCCTTATTTTTTTGCTGTTCTCTCTTTTATCATTTCGTGAGGTTTCGTTGCATTTTTTTTTTTCATCATAATCATTATTCAAATTTTTACCTTTTATTATTATAATTTTCTCTATTTTCCAGGGCCTTTCTTAGAAGATAAAATCCTCCCACAATGCAACAGTGAACAAGACAAAACCCCCTATCAATTTACTGCCATGAAGCGCATACAATGGTAATGAATTTCCTCAGACTTTCCTTCTTCTTTCACAGAGGAACTGCTTTGCATGCATATATATTTCATAAGGAGTAAGTAAATTTCTCTGCTGTACGGACTGGTCAGGGAATGTCTGTGATATCTCCCGTTGTTTCAGGCCTTCCAATATGAATGTCTCTGAGGAAGTCTTGTAGTTCTTTCTCTATCCCTTAGTGATCAGAAGTTATCGTGGTATTGGGGTAAGCTATGATTAGCCACACATTTCCCCTGATGACGCCTTTGCTGGGAAAATGTGTCAAAACATGCAGACCATTCAAGTAAGCCACCACAGTGGTTGTTGTTGCTACAGAACATCTCTCTATTGTAGCACATAGTGGGGGGTCCCAAGTGGTGGATTCCCCTCTGTGATGTCTATATTCTCCTAATAACATATAAGGGGGGAGGTGTTCTTTGGGATCACTCCTTTAAGCAGCAGATTTCCTATTTATGAGTTTGGAGAGAGAAGACTAAAGATGATGAAATGGGGATCATATTGGGGCCAACCAGGCCGTCTCTATCCAACCTTTAAAAAATAGCATCTGGATCATCATTGCAGAACGATGGGCTGGACATGATGTTTTTCAGCCTTACAAACTATGATACTACAGTCTGGGCCCAATTTTATGAGACTGACACAATTTATTTTGTTTTCCCAAAGTTTGCTGCTTTAGTGTTTTTTTTTTTTTTTTTTTTAGATCTTTTAGTCAGGCGTTTCTATGGTTACTGAATTACAATGATTATTGTTATGAGTTTTTAAACTTGTATTGACAAATCCATCAAGTATATGCAAACACTTTGTGGCGTCCCGGTACCGCATCTTATACGGTACCTATGTATGTGTGGGTCCCCATAGCCAGAGTCCCTAGGACGTAGGGATCCCTGATGTGTAGCCTACCCCTTGTCGCCTCTATTCCAACTAATAGCCTAGTAATTTATGTAAAGGTAATGTAAATATAGTAATATATATGTAATTAAATAGTTAATTACCTGTTCCATAGCGTTGCAGGACCTGCGGGTCACGTGACCAGGTAAACTCTATGGTATTCTGCTTAAGGACCTTTCGAGGCCCTGTGACGTATGCAATCCCATTACTCTGTGTAATGGTGAATGACAGATGTTCGGACCAATCGGATTCACCCCACCCCCTGTCCATATAAGGGAGCGGCGGCCATGTTTTCGCTCTCTTGTTCCTGGGCTGTCAAACGAGAAGGATCTGCGCAGCAACTATCGCAGTGGGTTAGGCCCGAGCCTTGCGGCAACGGCTGAGTAATTCAGAATAGAGAGTGTATCAATTCCCAGACACTCTGCAGCATCACCGGACCTAATGTAACCCCTAAATCCGGACGGACCTGCAAATATCTACCCTAAATTCAGAGACTTTCTAAGTAGCTCAAGGTCCGCAACAACTGTAAATCACTGAGCGATATAAGGACTGTTTACATGAGACTGTTACTGTGCCTTGGATGTATCGCAAGCACTTAAGTAAAGTTGTTCAAGTTCAATCTCCTTGTGGACCTTCAGTCATTTCATGCACCTATCGTTACTGGGAAGGGCGGCGATAGGCCGGAGCATTACCTCAGCATACCAGCCCTCAGCCTGGCATCACGAACTATAGGGTTAACATTAACCCCTCATATACCGATACCCTACCACCACTACCATACACCCCCCAAGGGCTACCACAACTTGATATTTATAGTGTTGACCCTTCTTTTTGAAGACTTCTGCACTTCGTCCTGGCCTGCTGGGTCAAATCCGGACACATCTATTATCATAATTATCATAATTTATATCTGTGGAGTATCAGGCCATGGACCTAAAATGTCAATGTTTTGTTCACCAAGCCACTTAGTTAGCACTTGTGATGTGGTCTCTACCATGCTGGACAAAGCATTGTTCAACACCAAATGGCTCCTAGATGGTTGGGAGAAGCTGCTCTTGGAGGATGTTTAGATACCATTCTGTATTCATGGCAGTGTTTTTAGGCAAAATTGTGAGTGAGCCCAGGGATGAAAATCCACCCAGTGAAAATCCAGTGCAGCCAAGTTCCATTGCTGGGTTTCCGCTACAGTGTTTTCCAGGCGGACTTTCCACTCGGAAAATCCCCCCTAAAAAAATTCTGCCAGAACATTGAATTTGAATCAGCAGATATTGCTGTCTAGGGGGTTGGCAATGTCTGGGCGGTCCTGGCGCCGACTGATTCAGTTGGCGCTGGCCAGCATTGCCCACACTCGGAATTGTCAGGTTGGCGAATCTGGAGTGTGAACTCAGCTTTACTGTTGTCATCATGACACAGGACTTTTGCCAACCACTGTAAAATAGAATAGACATGAACTTCTTGAACATTTATGTTTACCAAGACTATACTAATTATACTAATTTAAGAAGGGACATTCCTTTTTTTTATTTTTAGAAATAAGAATAGTTCCCTGAAGAAGGATGGTCTCTGTAAGGACCCCCAGAGATGAACAAACTTTGCATAGATCATAGTATAAGGGGATATCAGTGACTTTGTAATATATCTTATTTGAAAAAAAAAAAAAATGCTTGTTTCTCCCGTAATTAAGCATCTTTCCTCTCCCCCCCTCCCCTATGAGACTGTATGCAGCGAAATACCTACCCTACCCTTAAAGAGCCTTTGCCCCCCTCAGATACCAGTGCCTAGGTGTGAGTGTGGTGTCCCAGCACCAAAGGCTGTGGTCTGTGGCTTCAGACTTCCTCGGGCAGACCTGCGGCACAGTTGTTGGGCCCACTAAAGGACTGGTTGCTATGGTTAATATGTTTAAGCACTTTATCAAATCATTAATATTTTTTCATAAGTACTGTGTTACCTGTTATTTTTATATGTGTTATACATTTAAGACAGAGGAGCAGTGTGGACCCACGTGACCCTGTGTGCCCAATGGGAACCCTTAAATTGTTAGCTATATAGAGTAGTGGGGGGAGTAGTTGCCCCAGTTCCTGTGTGAGCACAAGTGTGGTAAAGGTGTGAACTGTATTTGGAGAAGCTCTGAGGGAAGTCCAGAACAAATCTAATCTCAAGTCTTATCCAGCCATTCTGCAAGGATCCCCCATAGAGAGAGAAAGTCACAGGACCTTGTCAGAACGTTAGCGACCTGGAACAAATCTTCAGTCTCATATCAAGTCATTATTAATCAATTGGGTGAAAAGCACCATAAGTCTCAGCAAGGCAAAAGGACTCCCAAGGGGTTACACTGAATCCTCTCCACTCTGCACCATACTGTCTGTGTAATACCATCTGCACCCTGTTCAATAAAAGGAAGTTATCTGTAACCCGACATCGGTGTGTTTCTTTACTCCCCATGTCTGGCCCAGGAGAAGCTGTCTCCAACCTCGGACTGTGTATAGGCTAACGGTGCCCTGGCGTCACAACGTGATCAGGTATTCCTAGAACCCCCTGTGGCACCACATGACTGATACCCCTGCACTTGCTATAGCTACACCCTGACTGTATAGTTGTACAAAATATCTCTTTTTATTTCAATTGTAGCCTGCAATAACAGGATTTCCATATATGACTGACTGTGAGGGTAGGGTTAGTACCTGTATATGTGAGAACTGCAGCATAGTGTATACGTATAACTACTGTACCTGTGGGTGATAAGAGTGGGTTGATGCTGTAACAATCACTGAAGATTTTTATTGCTGTCATATAAGAGCACAGAGGAAGTGGTGCAGCAATTATCAGATGGCAGTATCTACAGGATGACTGCATCAATCCCACAGGTGGAAGCTGTGTAACCGTGTAACTGAGCAGTATGGCGGAGATTTTTTTTCTTCTTATTTTACAGAACCATGGTTCTTAGCAATGACACGACCACTACATTACCTACTCTAAAGCCCTACAGCACAGTGAGTAACTAAATATACAGTCATGCATTGATACCAACTGCTCGCTTACTTACTCCAATTCATAATCTGCTAGAGGCACTACTTCTTTTAGATGGAGCCACTGTATTGGCAATGTAGAGTATTGGCTGCTTATTGGCTGAGCTAAGTGATTTTCAGGCTGTGTCTGTCTCTGAATGAAAGATTAGGAGTCTGATTTACTCTATCAGGTTCTGACTTACTATACATAACGCAGTGTGCCAGTAGGAGTCAGGAGGTGGGACATTCCATAGTTTAGTGGTGAAGACAGAGCCAAACTATCCCACAGGACCCATAACAACTGTATGATGCAATGAATAGGACCTGGTTCAGCCTGAATGGTCACATTTTCAGTTGCTTGGCTTAGTATCATACGTAGCTGTAGCAATGCCCGGTCCCATCAGGGGGCTTTGACTTAAAGCCTATCACATCTGCTCCCTGTGACCACACCTGCATATACATTTCCAGCCAGCCTGCTATTCATTTCTCATGTTTGTTTGTGTCTATCAGCACTTGCTCTTATACTTTGTATAATTGACCCTTGGCTTTTGTCTCCTGACTATTCTCCTGTCTTCCGTATTGGTACTGCATTGCTCTCTCTGGTATAGACCCACCCTGTTGACTATGATTTTATGTTTGTTTGTACATTCTCTGTCTGTCTTTTTTCTTTAGTCTTTAACCCTTAGTTTCCCATCCTAGTTTCCTTGACCTTGGTACAGTTCTGTTCATTGTTTTGAATTGTAACAGCCTTGCACTTAATTTCAGTGCAGGGATGGCCAACCAGTTGTAGAGCCGCTATGCAGGGCGGATACGCATGTAGGCAGTACTCTCATCCCTCAAGGAGAGAAGTGGCATTGTCTATCTGGTTGGATACCAAGCCTGAATATTTTAGAAACTGCTCATCTACTGGGACTTTCACGCACAACCATCTCTAGTGTTTACAGAGAATGGTCTGAAAGAGGAGAAAATATCCAGTGAGCGGCAGTTGTGTGGACGAAAATGCCTTGTTGGTGTCAGAGGGGAATGGGTGGACTGGTTCAAGATGACAGAAAGGGGGTCCAAACTGGTACTAGCAAGGTGTACCTAATAAAGAGGCAAGTGGGTGTATATAGTTTGCTATTCACTCTGCACTTGTGTATGCATTTTCTATGCATTTGTCTTTTGTCTAGGCACCATCCTTCCAAGACAACGCTGAGGCCATGTTCACACCTCAGAATTTCCGTGCAGAATACCGCTTGGAATGTCAATATGGATATTCCGCTGCAGCAGAGTCCCATTGAATTAAACAGGATTCTGCTGCACTGTGCACCCGGCGGAATTCCATTTTCCCTGTCCACACAAAGAATGAACAGGTTCATTCTTTGTGCAGAGTCCATACAGAATGCATAACCGTCTACGAGACAGCGCATTCCTGTGCGGTCCTAGCGCCAACATATTATTCCCGCACCCCCACACTTTGCGGAATGTCCAGACACGGAGATTCTCCATGTGTACATTCCGTCATGTGAACATAGCCTAACAGCTGAGGCGAATGAAAGAATTAATATTATTTTAGAGATCAACCAACATTACGGAGTCCCCAACATTACGCAGTTTACATCGACAAAAAAAAATTCATAACCATTTTACTTTCCTGTTTTGTACTATTTTACAATTTGCATTGACTTCCTTTGTAGAGTTGTTGAATTACAAAATTATTGTTATTTTTTTTCAAACAGAAAAACCATCCGACCAATAGTAAAATACTGTATCTCTACTTGGAACATACCAGGGACATTATTTTTTCCTTTTTTTTTTTTTTACCAGCTACTGCTGCTGCATATTTTTGTGCTATATAGCAGAAGTTGTTAAGAAAAAGTCCTCTCTGACATCACTTCCTGCTTTGCAAGTATTGTAATATGCAAAAAAACACACACTTGGTAAAGTTGCCTAGTAAACAAACAAAAAAATAAAAAAACAAAAAAACATATTGTACTTTTTAATGTCCCTTCATTTTACCCCGTAATTTACTGCAAAACAAAAAAGAACATTGTTTTTGTGAAGGTGAATAAAAAATTTTTTTTAGCTCTATTCCACTGGTCAGTACGATTAAAGGGATACCAAATTTATATAGTTTTTGTTATATTTTTATTACTTTTAAACTTTTTTTTTAATTGTTTTGCATCGTCATTTTCTGACACTTTTTATTTATTTATTTATATTTTATTTATATTTTATTTTTTTTTTATTGGTGCCACTTTGGTAGAGATGGGACTTTTTTGTGAGGGGAACAAAAATGAGCAATTCTGGCACTTAGTTTTTTTTCTTGTATTTTTTTTCATTTACAACTTTCACTACATGGAATAAATACTGTATAATTTTAATGGTTTATGTGGTATGGTATATATTTCTGCACACAACAATATCAATTATGTTTATAATTTTTATTGCTTGGATTTTTTATTTTTTTTTATGGAATTGGAATATAAATATAAGGCAGTCCTAGAACCCTTAGCTTCCTCTGCTTACTGGAATGAGAAGGTGTCAGGTAGGTGGGTGGGGAAGCTCCCGGTTCATGAATACATAAAAAGTCTAATCTTGTACAGAATTAAATACATAAATATGGTGTATTTACAGTATATGCAACCACACATTACATAAATACACACACATATGTTAAAGGGGTACCTCGGTGGAATTTTTTTTTTTTTAAATGAACTGGTGCCAGAAAGTTAAACAGATTTGTAAATTACTCTTATTAAAAAAATCTTTATCCTTCTGGTACTTATTAGCAGCTGTATGCTGCAGAGGAAATTATTTTCTATTTGAATTTCTTTTTTATCTTTTCCACAGTGCTTTCTGCTGACACCTCTGTCCGTGTCAGGAACTGTCCAGAGCAGCATAGGTTTGCTATGAGGATTTTCTCCTGCACTGGACAGTTCCTGATACGGGCATCAGGTGTCAGCAGAGAGCACTGTGGACAAGACAAAAAAGAAATTCAAAAGAAAATAATTTCCTCTGTAACATAGAGCTGCTAAAAAGTACTGGAAGGATAAAGATTTATTAATAGAAGTAATTTACAAATCTGTTTAACTTTCTGACACCAGTTGATTTAAAAAAAAAAAATGTTTTCCACCGGAGTACCCCTTTAAGTACACACACATTCACTGAAATGTTTACAGGTTTGCTAGTCATCTGTTGAAGTAAAGCACTACTCCTAAATAAGTTAAACAACTAGTACCGCCCCAGGACACTCTAGTTACAACATTTGGTGCCCCCATTGTGTCACAATTTTTTAAGTGCATAAAGACAATCACCAGTGACCACTGGCTAACTCAACATTTCAATGTGATGACCCTCACCAAACAACTCCCTATATATATTTTGGTTGTTATATCTATGGAATGACAAAATTAAATAAAACAATCACTAAAACAAAATTTTACCAGAAGTACCAACCCATATGGCAATTGCATAAAGATCAGAACATAGATATGCATTTCATGTATGAAATGAACAATATTTACCTGCACGGGCCCAATGTCTTTGTTGTATCAACAGTGTAAAGCTGTAGTCAAACGACTTATACTAGTGCAGAATGCATAACTTTATGCGCTTGGGTTACAAAGTAGCCGAATAAACTTTATTAAGCTGTGGTGAGTCAACGAAGCCGGCTGCCAAATTACAATCACTCTTTTTAACATAGCAAGTTAGCAACAATGTTTAATAAGGAACTTTGATTAAAGGGAAGCTGAAAGCGAAAGGAAACTCTCTACAAAGATTATTGTAAATAATAAGAGCAATATAAAAAAACAACAATTGAGCTAAAGGGAAAGTATTGTTAAAAAATTACAGATTATTTAATTTATGTTTTTATTACAAACTTTTTGGTGATTTTCTTTGGAGAAATCTTGTAACCAGAGCACACACAATAAGATGACTTCTCATGTTTCATGCACCACACTTCTCAGCTTTGCTGTATAGATTGGTTTGTGGTCAGCGGAGTAATCTCGTTATAACTAGAGGAGTTACTTACAGAACTATTGCAATGCTTGAGGCCTAGATAAGGTAGGTAAGAATAATGTACATATAGATGAGGCTCTGAATGCAGCTCACCTGTCACTCACTGGTCTCTGAGGGAGGTATGCTACTTCATCCCTTCTGTCATTTTTCTGTCCATTGACTCCCATGCAGCTGCAATAAAGTACACATCCTGCTGCACTGTTTATACGGACAGTACAATAATGATGTGTACCTAAAAGGGGGGTAAACCATGCTGCCTCCTATTTATGTGACAGTTTGACTATGTATATGTGTTTATTGTTGTATGTCTTGAAAATTATGTAATTCCATGTATAAAACATAAAAGGGTTATCCAGGAACAGAAAAACACAGCAAATTTCTTTCAAAAACAGTTCCACATCTGTCTCCAGGTTGTTTGTGGTTTTACAACTTTGCTCCATTCACTTCAATATAACTGAACTACAGAACCACACCCAACCTGGAGACAGGCGGAGAGGAGTTTTTAAAAGAAAAGTGGCCATGTTTTTCTATTCCTGGATAACCCCTTTAATCCTGCAGGATCATTTGTTGTTCCTAGATGTTGTTGAAGAAACTAGGAAGCTTATATAAGGAGCTGTTACCAGGAAGTGTGTCCGTGTGTGGCTGACAGGAGGAATAGACTTTTAAACACCACTTTAGTGTGCTCAGCCTATGAAAGGGAATATCTTATTAGGCTGTTGCTGTAATAGTGAATACTTCAGTTCTGGTGAGTCTGCAGGGGCTATGATAAACATAAGGGAGCCTAGTCAGATTGCTTGGTGCTAAACTCATACCAAGGAAATGCTACCAACAAGTCTAGGATTAACAGCCTAAGAGGAAATGGTGAGCAGTGTGCAGTGAAAGGTTCCTGTGAAGTGACCTGAGGTGTAGTGGCTGAATGAGAACATGGCATGGGTTAACTCCGAGAGAATTCTCAGGAATAAAGCCGTGTGTGGGGTGTAGTTAGTTGCTTTGGGTTTCTAGTTTTTTTGTACCTACACACATAAAATAGTTGTTGGCTAAATAGCTATCTCTCTAGATCCCTCTATATACATGTTAGTTTGGCTTAGCCTAGCATTCTTGTGTTCTTAATGGAAAGAGGAGGGATAAGCCACTGCTAGACTCTTCTGTTGGTGATCTCTCTGTCAAGAAAAGGATTGGGAAGTTAAACTCCAACATTCCCAATTCCTCTCTCCATTAACTGATGATGTCTGGAGGCCCCACTGAGACTGGCAGGGTTGGCCAACTTTTTTCCAATGTGTATGCTGATGTATTTGTGAAATAACACGCATGACGGAAGTGTTTGTGTTTGATAGAATGCCGGGACTGAGCTCCAGGAAGAAGTGTGACATTGTCATTGAGGTCCTTGTAAAGGGACACTGCCCTGAGGTTCCTTTGGGACTGCCCGTGACCCCGGAGAATATAATTGTTGTATATAGCCATTCCCAGGGGAACTTTTTTAAATAAATACAGTATTATTAGTGAGTCCACCCCTCCAATTATATACACAGTATCTACCATAAGTGAGTCCACCCCTCACATTATATACAGTATATCCCATAAGTGACTCCACCCCTCACATTATATATACAGTATCTCCCATAAGTGAGTCCACCCCTCACATTATATACAGTATCTCCCATAAGTGAGTCCACCCCTCACATTATATACAGTATCTCCCATAAGTGAGTCCACCCCTCACATTATATACAGTATCTACTATAAGTGAGTCCACCCCTCACATTATATACAGTATCTCCCATAAGTGAGTCCACCCCTCACATTATATATACAGTATCTCCCATAAGTGAGTCCACCCCTCACATTATATACAGTATCTCCCATAAGTGAGTCCACCCCTCACATTATATATACAGTATCTCCCATAAGTGATTCCACCCCTCACATTATATATACAGTATCTCCCATAAGTGAGTCCACCCCTCACATTATATATATATACAGTATCTCCCATAAGTGAGTCCACCCGTCACATTATATATACAGTATCTCCCATAAGTGAGTCCACCCCTCACATTATATATACAGTATCTCCCATAAGTGAGTCCACCCCTCACATTATATATACAGTATCTCCTATAAGTGAGTCCACCCCTCACATTATATATACAGTATCTCCCATAAGTGAGTCCACCCGTCACATTATATATACAGTATCTCCCATAAGTGAGTCCACCCCTCACATTATATACAGTATCTCCCATAAGTGAGTCCACCCCTCACATTATATATACAGTATCTCCCATAAGTGAGTCCCCCCCTCACATTATATACAGTATCTCCCATAAGTGAGTCCCCCCTCACATTATATATACAGTATCTCCCATAAGTGAGTCCACCCCTCACATTATATACAGTATCTCCCATAAGTGAGTCCACCCCTCACATTATATATACAGTATCTCCCATAAGTGAGTCCACCCCTCACATTATATATACAGTATCTCCCATAAGTGAGTCCACCCCTCACATTATATATACAGTATCTCCCATAAGTGAGTCCACCCCTCACATTATATACAGTATCTCCCATAAGTGAGTCCACTCCTCACATTATATATACAGTATCTCCCATAAGTGAGTCCACCCCTCACATTATATACAGTATCTCCCATAAGTGAGTCCACCCCTCACATTATATACAGTATATCCCATAAGTGACTCCACCCCTCACATTATATATACAGTATCTCCCATAAGTGACTCCACCCCTCACATTATATTTAGTATATCCCATAAGTGAGTCCACCCCTCACATTATATATGCAGTATCTCCCATAAGTGACTCCACCCCTCACATTATATATACAGTATCTCCCATTAATGAATCCACCCCTCACATTATATACAGTATCTACCATAAGTGAGTCCACCCCTCACATTATATATACAGTATATCCCATAAGTGACTCCACCCCTCACATTATATATACAGTATCTCCCATAAGTGAGTCCACCCCTCACATTATATATACAGTATCTCCCATAAGTGAGTCCACCCCTCACATTATATACAGTATCTCCCATATGTGAGTCCACCCCTCACATTATATATACAGTATCTCCCATAAGTGAGTCCACCCCTCACATTATATATACAGTATCTCCCATAAGTGAGTCCACCCCTCACATTATATATACAGTATCTCCCATAAGTGAGTCCACCCCTCACATTATATACATTATCTCCCATAAGTGAGTTCACCACTCACATTATATATACAGTATCTCCCATAAGTGAGTCCACCCCTCACATTATATACAGTATCTCCCATAAGTGAGTCCACCCCTCACATTATATATACAGTATCTCCCATAAGTGAGTCCACCCCTCACATTATATATACAGTATATCCCATACGTGAGTCCACCCCTCACATTATATATACAATATCTCCCATAAGTGAGTCCACCCCTCACATTATATATACAGTATCTCCCATAAGTGAGTCCACCCCTCACATTATATATACAGTATATCCCATACGTGAGTCCACCCCTCACATTATATATACAGTATCTCCCATAAGTGAGTCCACCCCTCACATTATATACAGTATCTCCCATAAGTGAGTCCACCTCTCACATTTTATCTCTTTCAATGTGACAACACTGAAGTAATGATTCTGTTCCAATGTAAAGTAATGAGTGAACAACCTTCATAAGGGTGCTTTCACACCACGTTTTCAGCCTACGGCTGATGGATCCGGCTGGGGGAGGGGAAAACCGTGTGCTCCCGTACCCCAGCTGGGTCAGCACTGAAATCCATTGACTATAATGAGCCGACCGGAGTCACCGTTTGACTCCGGTTGGCCATTTTCGACTCGTATCCATTTTTGTGACCAAACCTAAAACTGTAGTATACTATGGTTTTAGGTCCGGTCACAAAACCAGATATGGGGCAGAAATGAGCCGACCGGAGTCAAATGGTCATTCCGGTCGGCTCATTAAAGTTAATGGATTTCAGCACCGGTCCGGCTGGGGTACGGAAGTGCACAGCTTTCCCCTCCCCCAGCCGGATCTGGCAGCCGTAGGCTGAAAACGTGGTGTGAAAGCACCCTTACCGTGTTTAATGTTGTGTCCCCTCAAAATAACCCAACACACAGCCATTAATGTCTAAACCATGGCAACAAAAGTGGGTACACCCCTGAATGGAAATGTCCCAATTGGGCCCACATATTTTGTGTGGTCACCATTATTTTCCAGCACTGCCTTAAAGGGGTACTCCGCTGCTCAGCATTTGGAACAAACTGTTCCGAACGCTGGAGTCGGCGGCTCGTGACGTCATAGCCCCGCCCCCTCAATGCAAGTCTATGGGAGGGGGCGTGGCATCCGTCACGCCCCCTCCCATAGACTTGCATTGGGGGGGCTGGGCTATGATGTCACAAGCTCCCGGGGACAGTTTATTCCAAATGCTGAGCAGTGGAGTACCCCTTCAATCTTGGGCATGGAGTTCACCAGAACTTCACAGGTTGTCACTGGTGTCCTCCTCATTTCTCTATGATGACATCATGGACATGATAGATTTTAGAGATCTTGTGCTCCCCCATCTTCTGTTTAGGTCTGGAGACATGCTTGGCCTGTCCATCACCTTTACTCTCAGCTTCTTTAGTAAGGTAGTGGTCATCTTTGAGGTGTGTTTGGGGTTGTTATCATGTGTGAATACTTCCCCCGCGGCCCAGCCTCGGAAGGGAGGAGATAATGCTCTGCTTTAGTAGGCACAAAAAAGTTAGGAACACCTAGCCATCTAGCCTTATGATGACCTTTTAGATCACAGTGCACTAAACCAAAAACAATGAAGTGACTCAATGTAAATATTAAAGTGTCGATATGTTATTAATGTTGTTAAAAATGTATACAAAAGATGACTCAACATCACATCATCAATGGCCTATGCTGCTCAACACTAATCATCAAGCAAAAAAGGAGGGGATCTCCCTCAATGAAGACTGCGCGTGCGCACACACACACACACACACACACAAACACACACACATACATACATATATAAATCAATCATCATATGAAACAGGGTATAAGGAAGAGAGCATATGGAATACTATGTAAGCAGAGGCGGAGCTTGTTACTTCTGGGCCCCGATGCTAAATCTGCAACAGGGCCCCATATGCCAATTATAATACTGGTCTCTTATGGGGCAGATGCGATTTGGAGCTCCCTTAGGCACCAGGGCCCCGGATGCGACTGCTACCTCTGTAGCTACGCCCGTAAGTATACAGACCAAAAAGTGCTCTGAAGTATGGGAGTGATGCCTACGTGCCTTTTGGCGCAGCCTTCGTCTTAAGGGTCAATGTAGCTATCGGATGCTATCTGGTGCTTTTTGCACATGTGATGTCTAATCCAGATGTATAAGGCTATTCTTCATATAAGATAGGGATAGGCATAAGGCTATCCTTCATATAAGAAAGAGATAGGCATAAAGCTATCCTTCATATAAGTAAGGGATAGGTATAAGGCTATCCGTCATATAAGATAGGGATAGACA